>NC_079194.1:101640787-101950265 GCF_029499605.1 Hyla sarda | reverse complement strand
CAGTAATTTGCAAATAAATTCTTTACAAATCAGACAATGTGATTTTTTGGATATTTTTTTCTCATTATGTCTCTCATAGTTGAGGTATACCTATGATGAAAATTACAGGCCTCTCTCATCTTTTTCAGATAAGATAACTTGCACAATTGGTGGCTGACTAAATATTTTTTTGCCCCACTGTATAGGGTCAAAACATGGTCTTAAAACTTAGGCATTCCAGCAGTCTGTATAGATTAGTGTATCTATATTCATGTACCCCCCCTCCGTGCAAAGTTTGGGGTTAATGTATTGAATTTTTTTTTTTTTTTTAATGCCCCGACCTGTTTCTTTTATGTTTCATGTAAATTATTAGGAGAATGAACAAATGTAACTATTAAAACTATTTAAAAAATAAATAACAAAATAGAGAGATTTTGAATTTCCTTTTCCGAATAAGGAAGTTAGTATTGATTGTGGGAGAAAGTAAACGCGGCCCCCTCCCCTTCCATACACTTTTGTCTGCTCCAGCTGCCACCTCTTGGGTCTCGGATCTGGTTGCCTGGTTACCAGAGTTTCCTCAAGGCAGCTTCTGAATAGCGAACGTTTGCAAGTTTGTGATGTCTGCAGACAGATCTCTCTGCTCCTGTGTGCTGGCTTCTTGCAGAACAATCCTCTGACAATAAACATCTGCAGTGTATATACAGTATTATATTATCACTTCCCTCCTGCACCACATACAAGCCCTGAGATGGTCTGGGCCTCTTGGCTCCATGAGTGGGGCGGTAGGGTGGATGGTTATTGGGGATTTTATACCCCTTAGTAATAAATCCTGCTATTTTGGTTTGGAACAATCAGCGGTATATATAAACCCTAAGCCTATCCCACGTCCTTATGTGAGGGTGGGGTTTTTTCTCCGATGTAAGTCTATGAGACTTCCGGATCGCATTACTCTTAAGCTGCAGAGATTGCCCTGGACTTTTTAATGTCTTGTCAACTGCCCGAAAGGCAGGTGCAGAGAATTGTTAGTGTGGGGATCGGGATATGAGGTCGGAATAGAAGGACTGAATGTGAGGTTGGGATGTGAGGTCAGGTTGTGAGGAGGTGATATGAGGTCGGAATAATGAGGTTGAAATATGAGGACGGGATATGAGGACGAGATATAAGGATGGGATGTGAGAGGATGAGAGCGTTTACTCAGATTAGAATTGCATAAAATAACCTAAAGTTTAAAATCATATACAGTGACCCCCGACCTACGATGACCTACGATGGCCCCGACATACGATAATTTCAACATGCGATGGCCTCTCAGAGGCCATCGCATGTTGAAGGCAGCATCAACATACGATGCTTTTTTTATGTCGGGGCCATCGCATAAACGGCTATCCGGCAGCGCTGACTGCTTCAGCCGCCGCCGGATAGCCGTTTACGGTGCCCGTGAGCTCCGGTGAGGTCTCTTACCTGTCCTTGGGGCTCCGGCACGTCCTCTTCGGGATCCCCTGCATCGGCGGCGCTCTCCATCAACGTCATCGCATCGCTGCGCACGCCGTCCCGTCATCCAATAGGAGCGGCGTGCGTAGCGACGTGATGGCGGCGACGGAGAGCGTGGATGCCGGGGAAGCAGAGGCCTTACCGGAGCGTCAAGGACACCTCGGGGACGTGGCGACAGCGATGGACGGTGACATCTCGGGCAGCGGTGACGAGCGGTGACGGTCCAGAGCGGCGGGGACAGGTTAGAGTACAACTTGGTCTAACAGTGGTCTACAACCTGTGCGGACCTCCAGGTGTTGCAAAACTACAACACCCAGCATGCCCGGACAGCCGATGGCTGTCCGGGCATGCTGGGTGTTGTAGCTTTGCAACATCTGGAGGTCCGCAGGTTGCAGACCACTGTCCTATACTTTACATTGCACGGATCCCTCAACATGCGATGGTTTCAACAAACGATGGTCCGTTTGGAACGGATTACCATCGTATGTTGAGGGACCACTGTATGTAGTACTTTATCATTACAGCATGGCCACAACATCCAAATAGTATCTGGAACAGTTTTTTTTCCCACAATATTTTTAATGAATTGAATAAAATCGTAATAGGTTAAGTAAAAAAAAAGTTTGATGAAGTGATGTTAAGAATGGAGTCTGCCTCCCTCTGCCCAAAGAGTCATCCTGGGCCTACAGGGTCCTTTTTTGTATGTTTGCGAACAGGAGGAAAGAAAAAAAACCTCCTTCAATAGTAAAAAGAAATGAGAGCAGCTTGATGATGTGGGTCATTTCTTCCTTTCTTCCCTTCACCGGGTGAAGGGGGTAATGAATTTTATATTTTCTGTCGGGTACACACTAAATCTGACATGACATTGTACAAAAGCTCTCTTGGCCCAGGATTGCTAATTGAAATTCGCAGCGAGATGAAGTTTTGCTATTCAGCCCAGCTGCCTTTTGTTTTAAATCTCTGCAATGAATGATCTTCAACAATGCACTCCTCAATTCTCCCAGTAAATGCAACTCAAGTAACCCAGAAGAACAAAGAATCTCCCTTGGCCATGCCTAGAAATGTAGTAGTACTTTTCCCCCCCATACTGTTAGGACTAAGAAATTGCAGGGTCTTCCACTGAAAAGGAGAGGGTATAGAAATAAGTGTAGGTTGTAGTTTATTTTAACAATATGTTTCTTGTTGCCTAGGTAACTATTATGGGACACCGAAACCTCCGATCCAGCCCGTCGATGGGAAAGTGACTTCCGGTAATGCATTGCAAAACCCTTTCTCCGGTGTGCAGCAGTCGACCCCTAAACGGACAAAGTCTTACAATGATATGCAAAATGCTGGCATAGTGCATACCGAAAATTACGAATACGAAGATGAGGCTCCTGAAATGAACAGTAGTTTTACGGGTAAAATCATATACGGTCACATGTTCATCAAGGCATGTATGAAAGGCAGAAATGAAATACCAAAAAAAGTGGAGATTATTTTTATTATAACTCCAGGTTCTTTTTACAAAATGAAAAAAAAAAAGTGTTTTTGCTTAAGTATCTCACTTTTCATTGCATATTGTAATAGTATCAAATTAAAGGGGAAGTAGGGTTACAATGATCTTAAAGGTCATAGGCTTTTTTTTTAGACTTCCCATAAAAATTATCTTCTGCCAGTGAATGAATATTGGTGATCCATTGGTGAAATCTTTTATAAATCAAAGGCAATTTGTAAAAAAAAAAAAAGAAATGGTCAGATTTCAAGAACCAGAAGTTCCTGAGGATATATAAGCACCAATAGGGCTCCTTTCTTCAAGTTATGATTGGTCCGAGATCATATAAATGATATAATCATCAAATGTTCTGCCACTACGTATGCATTGAACAGTAGTTAAGAGGATCTGCGATTAGTCTAACAAAGTACGTTTTTTTAAATATAATTTTATAGACCTGGTTGCCATCATTATTATTCCCAGGATATAGGGGTTTTATCATTTTGTTGACTGTGGTTTTATTATGAGACTAAGGGCTCACTCACACTCAAGATCTCCGCCTAAAGATATTCCGCACAGAGATTCTGTGTAGAGCAGAAGCCAGCACTGGGACAGCTTGGAAATGCGCTGTCTGAATAGACAGCAATGCCTTTTGGAGCGGATTCCACCAAAAGAATGAACATTCTTCCAGCAGAGTCTGGGGTTCCAGCACCAAAATTCTGCAGTGTGAACCGTGCAGCGGAATCCCATTGAGAACAATAGGAGGCTACTGCATCATATTTTCCAAGCAAAATTCTGGAGTGGAATTCAACACCAAAAATCTTTAGTGTGAATGGGCCCTTAGGGGGAGATTTATCAAAACCTGTCCACAGGAAATGTTGCACAGTTGCCCATAGCAACCAATCAGATCGCTTCTTTCATTTTTAACAAGGACTCTGCAAAATAAACAGAAGTTATGGGCAACTGGGCAATTTTTTCTTTGGTTTTGATAAATCTCCCCATGGCTGCCATTAGAAATTTTGGGGCCCCTCACACAGCTCAAGGCCTGGAGCACAGAGTCTGACATCCAGACATCTTTGGCTCCTCACATTGTCAGCAGATCCTCATCCTCTGCATGAAGACAGTAATCATTATAACCTTGCCAGAAAGTGTAACCTAAATAAAATACTGCCCCACACTGTACACTGAATATAATACTGCCATACACTGTACCCACTAAATATAATACTGCCACACACCGTACCTGAATATAATACTGCCATACACTGTACCCACTAAATATAATCCTGCCACACACTGAAACCTGAATATAATACTGCCATACACTGTACCTACTAAATATAATCCTGCCACACACTGAAACCTGAATATAATACTGCCATACACTGTACCTACTAAATATAATACTGCCACACACCGTACCTGAATATAATACTGCCATACACTGTACCCACTAAACATAATCCTGCCACACACCGTACCCTGAATATAATACTGCCATACACTGTACCCACTAAATATAATCCTGCCACACACTGTAACTTGAATATAATACTGCCATACACTGTACCCACTAAATATAATACTGCCACACACCGTACCTGAATATAATACTGCCATACACTGTACCCACTAAATATAATCCTGCCACACACTGTACCCTAAATATAATATTGCCATACACTGTACCCACTAAATATAATCCTGCTATAAATTGTACCCACTAAATATAATCCTGCCACACGCTGTACCCTGAATATAATACTGCCATACACTGTACCCACTAAATATAATACTGCCACACACTGTACCCTGAATATAATGCTGCCATACACTGTACCCACTAAATATAATACTGCCACACACTGTACCCTGAATATAATGCTGCCATACACTGTACCCACTAAATATAATCCTGCCACACACTGTAACCTGAATATAATACTGCCATACACTGTACCCACTAAATATAATACTGCCACACCCCGTACCTGAATATAATACTGCCATACACTGTACCCACTAAATATAATCCTGCCACACACCGTACCCTGAATATAATACTGCCATACACTGTACCCACTAAATATAATCCTGCCACACACTGTACCCTGAATATAATTCTGCCATACATGCGTACACATCATATATACACACACACCCCTCTTATCCTCTGTGTCCTCATCACTCCTCATCACCACCATAACCCCCACTGCACCTCTCATCACCCCCCTGCACCTCTTATCACCCCCATAACCCCCCTGCACCTCTCATCACCCCCCCTGCACCTCTCATAACCCCCCTGCACCTCTCATCACCCCCCTGCAACTCTCATCACCTCCCCTGCACCTCTTATGACCTCCATAACACCCAACCCCCCCCCCCCCTGCCCCCCCGCAAGTTCACCTACCCTGCCGGGGATCGGTGCAACTGCGTGAGGCTGCTGCTGGAAGTAGGCAGGGACAGGTCAGGTGATTTAAGTAGACGTGTGTGCCTGCGCGGGGCACATGACGTCTCTACTCCCATCAGCCCCTGGCCTGTCCAGCCCTGCAATAATTCTTAAGGGGTCTGTGCCCTAGAAATAGGTAAATTAATAGAAATGTGCGGGCCCCTTGGACTATGAGGCCCTGTCATAGTCCTTGCGGGCACACAGCGCCAGCGGTCAGTGAGTGACAGTCGCAGTCACTCACTGACAAGCCAGTAAAAAAGAAAGAAAAAAAAAGGTCCAGGGATGTCTGGGCCCCCTGAAGCTCCGGGCCCCATACAGGTGTATGGGTTGTACCCCCCTGATGGCGGCCCTGAATCTCCCCCTTAGAGATGTAAATCCTGTTCCTAGGATATAATCATGAACCACCTAATAACTCTTGTGAGTCTATCTTTCACACCCTATTTTGAAATAAAGTTCCTGCTCATCTGACTTTTCAATAGAAAGTGCAGATAGTCAACCCAATAGTAAAAGCCCCTATACTGTTGGCATAGCAAAGAAGTAAAAGTTGTGTTGGAATTAGTGCATCTGCAGCTCCTTTAAAATCATATAAATAACTAAATGTTTTATAGATGAGAAGTCCTCTTCAAAGAGGTCTGCGGCCAACCCCATCCAAAAATGAGATTGCATTATCATTTAATAGGTTAAGGTGCCCTGATCACACACCTTTTAGTGGTTACTTCTTCCGGAGATATGAGGGTTTATCTGAGAATTCAGGGAATCAGTCAAATTGGCGTGAACTTAATTTCAATAATTAGAGTAAATATCAGATGATGGATGGGATTATTCAGTCAGGGGTGTGTATAAGGCATATATGTCCCTCAATGAAAAACCTTCAGCCATCCTGACTGTAAAATACCGCCCATCACCTGATATTTACTCTTAATATTTAAATTAAGTTCACGCCCATCTGACTTATTCCCTGAATTGTCAGACAAACTATATACCCTCATATCAAGAAACTGTAACAAATTGTGTCATCAGGGCACCCCAACCTATTTAGTTACAGCATCTAAATAATGAAAATTTTGGGGGGTTAGCCATAGGCCCTGTGGTGCCACGGGGGGTGCAAGGAATACCTGATCACTTTGTGAAGCTGGGGCACCATTAGCCTATAAACGGTCCTAGGATGGAGACAGCTTCTCCTGGGCCAGACACGGGGAGTAAAGAAACGCAACGACGTTGGGTTACGGATAACTGTCTTTACTGAGCTGGTGCAGATGGTATTACACACAAACAGTATGGCACAGAGTGGAGAGAATGCATTGTAAAGCCTTGGGAGCCTTGTTGCCTTGCTGGGACTTATGGTGCTTTTCACCCACTGAATTAATACTGACTTCATATGAGACTGAAGATTTTTCAGCCCGCTAGGGTTCTGACAAGGTCCTGTGACTTTCTTCGTCAGAGCTTGAATTTCCACTGGGGATCCCTTGCAGAATGGCTGGTTGAGACTTGAGAAGAGATTTGTTCTGGACTTCCCTTTAGAGCTTCTCCGCATACATCTCACACCTTTACCACACTTGACCTCAGCAGTAGCACTAGGGTTAGACTGGACTAGACTGGGGTAACTCTTCCCCCACTACACTATATGGCTAACAACTTAGGGGTTCCCATAGGGCATACAGGGTCACATGGGTTCACACTGCTCCTCACTCTTAAAGGTTCAATGCAGATAAATAACATATAACATAGTGAATATAGGAAACATAACAAACATTTGATAAAGCGCTTAAACTACTGGAACGCAGCAGTCAGTGACTTAGGCTGTATTCACATCTCGTTTTTTACATACGGGCACCGGATCCGGCTGGGGGAGGGGCAAACCAGGCGCTCCCGTACCCCATTTACTTTAATGAGCCGACCGGAGTCAAGCGGTGACTCCTGTCAGCTCAGTTTTGACCCCTATGCGATTTTGGACCAGACCTAAAACTGTAGTATAGTCAGGAAACCGCATACGGGTCAAAACTGAGCTGACCGGAGTCACCGTTTGACTCCGGTTGGCTCATTAAAGAAAATGGAGTCGCAGGCTGCTACGGCTGGGGTACGGGAGTGCCCGGTTTGCCCCTCCCTCCGCCGGATCCGGCACCCGTATGTACAAAACGTGGTGTGAATGCAGCCTTAGGGGGCCCAACATCTGTGCTGAAACTGAAAAACTGAGCTCCAACTGCTAAAAAGATACATTAAAAACAGAATATTGAACCTTTTAAGATGACATAAACAAAAGAGTATTCAGTGGTGGACATTCAATTTAAGGACACATAAACATCAAAGTCCTCTTTTGGATTACAGCAGGCGGAGATGAACAATACTATTCTATGTTCTGACAATTAGAAATTTCAGGGGTTGTTCTGCATGCGACTCCATACAGTTTGGAAGTGTATGTTGCTGTAAAACAGTTTTCCAGCTGTTACCAAACTACAACTCCCAGCATGACCTGACTGCCAGCGCATGCAGTAGTTGTAGTTTTGCAGCCGTCTTCTTCTGTAACACATACAAAGTTTGAACAGTGACTAATTTCTGGGTAAGGCTGGGTTCACACTACGTTTTGTAATTACGGTTCCCGTATACGGCTGGGAGGAGGGGGGGGCTTAAAACCGCGCCCGCACTCAGCCGTATAGGGGAACCGTATTTAATGCATGTCTATGAGCCGACCAGAGTGGACCGCAGCCTCCGGTCGGCTGCTTTTTCGGCCGTATGCGGTTTCCCGGTTGTAGGCAAAAACGCGGTTGACCACGTTTTTGCCTGCGGTCGGGAAACCGCATACGGCCGAAAATGAAGCCGTATACGGGAACCATAGTTACAAAACGTAGTGTGAACCCAGCCTAATTACTTTTTCTCATGTGTTTCTTGCGCTGTTCAAAACAGTGCATAGTAATAAGGATGTCACCACATAGTGGCACATTAGCACTTTAGTAACACATAGTAACTAATCAAGGTAAGTGGAAGAAAATCTTAAAGCTACGAGGCCTCACAAACCTTCATGAGTCCTAAGAAAAGGAAGAAGCATATAAGCCATTGTAAGACTTCTGCGGAGAGCAGCAATAGGCTGTTGGACAACGCAACTATTATTTATAACAAACAATAGAACGACAGTCGTCTTATTGTTCCTCAGAAACTATGAAGCGAGACTCTGCCCGAGAGAACATTGTGAAAAATGTGGGCGGAGAGCCAAGTGGCCTTGCCCTTTAAGAAGAAACCCCCTCCCCCTCCCCAGATAAAAAGTAACATAATATAAGATGTAATGATTTATAGCCATATGCTGTAATCCAGAATACATGACAGTAAATAGAAAGGGAGCCAGCACCCCCATCTCAGAGCGGACAGTGGCATTTCTTGCTCTGGAGGGCCTGGTCCATCCTGTTTATTTTTCATGTAGTTTACTGCTGACAACAAAGCAGAGGTGGCTGTAAACTTTGAGGCCTTAGGCTAAACTCGAACATGAGGCCCTCATTAACACTCATAACTAAAAAATATATACAAGCGCTAATTACATATTGTACGCCATTCAGTGTAAATTATTAGGCGGCAACTCAAGAGGGAGGCCTTAGGCGGCTGCCTAACCTGCCTATTTAGTATTAATTAGTATTAAAAATATTCTGTCTCTAAAAATAATAAAAGTTTCTAAAAACATTCTGTGTACCCGTAATTAGTGCCAATAAAAATCACTGCTTTTGGAATGCAGTGATGCAAAAATGCAGTTTCTTTAAAGGGGTATTCCAGCAACACAAAACATATCTCCTATCCACAGGATAGAGCAAATCCTTGTAAGTAAGACCATGAGCTGTGCAGCATAAACTTTTTACAAAATATTTTGACACTCACTGTTAGATGCTTTACTATAGTTTTTTCTTTATTCGGTCATTTTCATAAAATTCAAAGCTGTAACATTCAAAGCTTGCAGGTGTTATGTTCGTCATAAAACCGTACCAGCAGAGATGATATTCACTAGTTTGGAGCCATCAGGGTCTGACGCGACGTTTCGGGGGAACGCCCCCTTACTTATGCGTCACTCATGACCCTGATGGCTCCCGACTAGTGAATATCATCTCTGCAGAGACGGTTGTATGCCGAACATAACACCTGCAAGCTTTGAATGTTACAGCTTTGAATTTTACGAAAATGACCGAATAAAGAAAAAACTATTGCAAAGCATCTAACAGTGAGTGTCTAAATATTTTGTAAAAAGTTTATGATGCACAGCTCATGGTCTTACTTACAAGGATTTGCACTGGGGAATTGCTTAGAAGTCTACACAGGACTTTCTTTCTACTAGGATAGGGTAAATGTTTAATCACTAAAAAGTCAAACATCTGGGACCTGTAATCTTGAGAACATGGATATAAGAGGGGATGTTTTATGTGGCGGAATATCAGATTTTCAGATTGCTGGCGGACCTATTGAAGTGAATGGTAGTAGAACTCGCAGCAGATCTCCTGCAGCGGGAAACCTTCTGAGAGTTATCAATGTGTTAATGTACACTTTAAGTGGTTGTCCAACGAATATGCCCAGGTTTCCTGCTAAAACAACAAAAAAAAACTGTACTTACCTTGCTTGCTCCCTTTGTTATAACGGCACCTGATATCCATTGCACTTCCTGAAGCTGTGGTCAATACATCACATTGCTGTTCGGCCACTGTCTGAGGTGGCACACTGCTGTGGCCAATGATTGGCTGAGTTGTAATTTGAGGTGTTGACCAAAGCACTAGAAATTCCAGCATGGCAGATACCAGGCATCGGGAGGTGGACTGAGGGACGAAAGTACAAAAAAACAAACACATTTTGTTGGACAAACCCTTTTAAGACCCAAACCTCCCCCCCCCCCCCCCAAAAAAAAAAAAAAAAAAATGTAAATATATATACATGTATATATATATGTATATATGTAAGAGAAATATTTTTCACCACATTGATCTCTTTACTTGTAAACTCCAGTTCCCCTTCCCCTATTTTCTAATGACTGTTAATACAAATCACAACTTTTTTACATGTTGTGAAATCTCTCCTGTTGTGTCTAGGTGTGGGAACATTCACACGATGATTCCTAGGTTCATTGAGTTTGCACTACCAATAATCCTGGCATTTGTTTTGGGTAAAGCTAATGTTCAGCAAGACTGAGCTGGCACAAGAGTAGACGTTCGGGAGCAGAGTTAATATGTGGTCACGTGACTCCTTTGATTTATTTTTTTGTAAATTTCCCCATGTCGACATTTAAATGGAGGCTTTTGTGCACCTGTATAGCACAGTGTGCTCACTCCATCTGAATAGGTTTCATATTGAGATTGTTAATCCAATGGAATCCACTTGTTCTAGTTTCAGGGGTTTCTTTCTCATACAAACAAAATAAGGGTTGGAGGTGGTAGATGTCGGGAAATGATGATGTACAGTGTAGTAGGTCCTTTACTTCTCTGTAGTAGTAGTTCACGTGCAAGTGTCCTGCCTGTCTGTCTGCAAAAAAGCTTATCTCAATGGAAACCTCAGTGCTAGGATGACCTCATGTTTTGTGCCTTTTTCGTGTACGCTCTTCATGGATTATGCTGAATCCCTATTTTTCCCCTTATAATGGCAGCAGACTCTAGTGAACAAGACGAAAACACATCCAACAATACACAAGAACCAGCAGCACCGCTCACTCGGATCCTTCCTAGTTTTCCCACCATCACGGAAGCATCTCAGAAGTTGCCTCAATACCTACCTCCTGCTGACGAGGGAAGCCTTGGACCTCTGCCTCAGAATTGGGAAATGGCATACACAGAGAATGGTGAAGTCTATTTTATAGAGTAAGTGTAATATTTCTTGTCCTATTTATGTATTTTATTTTTATCATACTACTTACTTTATCATATCTGCAGGTGATGCTTCTGAGGCCTGTTCTCCATCTAAACAGAACATGTACATGTCCACCATCACTATGTGACCTTTATGATCATTGCATGCACATTATAGATCAGTAAAAGTCTTTAAGATGAGACGATTGCTGCCTAATACAAGTGCAAATCTGGTAGAAGCCTTTTTCACACAGTGACTGTCCTGTATCATTGTTGGCCGCACATTGTTTGTTTACATAGGGGTTTTTGGGATGACTAACCATGATTTGTAGAGCTGAACAGCCAATGACTGAGCATTTGTTCATGTGTCGGCTGATCAATGGGGCTTTAATGCGAGGCAATAATCAGCCCATTCAGACGATAACCGCCCCATATGTTAAAGGGGTTGTCTACCCCTGCGTGAAGTTCGACAGATCCGTCCTGTTCACTAAAGTGGAGCTGAGCTGCAAAACCACACAAAACCTGTGGACAGGAGTGGTGCTGTTTTTGCAAAAAAAATTTTTTTTTTTTTTAAAATACTGGACAACCTCTTTAACCCCTTAAGGACGCAGGACGTAAATGTACGTCCTGGTGAGGTGGTACTTAACGCACCAGGACGTACATTTACGTCCTGTGCATAACCGCGGGCATCGGAGCGATGCCAGTGTCATGCGCGGCTGATCCCGGCTGCTGATCGCAGCCAGGGACCCGCCGGCAATGGCCGACGCCCGCGATCTCGCTGGCGTCCGCCATTAACCCCTCAGGTGCCGGGATCAATACAGATCCCGGCATCTGCGGCAGTGCGCGATTTGAATGAATGATCGGATCGCCCGCAGCGCTGCTGCGGGGATCTGATCATTCAGAACGCCTCACGGAGGTCCCCTCTCCTTCCTCCGTCCGGCTCCCGGCGTCTCCTGCTCTGGTCTGAGATCGAGCAGACCAGAGCAGAAGATGACCGAAAACACTGATCTGTTCTATGTCCTATACATAGAACAGATCAGTATTAGCAATCATGGTATTGTTATGAATAGTCCCCTATGGGGACTATTCAAGTGTAAAAAAAAATGTAAAAAAATGTAAAAGTAAAAGTAAAAAAAAAGTGAAAAATCCCCTCCCCCAATAAAAAAGTAAAACGTCCGTTTTTTCCTATTTTACCCCCAAAAAGCGTAAAAAAATGTTTTTATAGACATATTTGGTATCGCCGCGTGCGTAAATGTCCGAACTATTAAAATAAAATGTTAATGAACCCATACGGTTAACGGCGTGAACGAGAAAAAAAAAGTCCAAAATTCCTACTTTTTTAATACATTTTATTTAAAAAAAAATTATTAAAAATGTATTAAAAGTTTTTTATATGCAAATGTGGTATCAAAAAAAAGTACAGATCATGGCGCAAAAAATGAGCCCCCATACCGCCGCTTATACGGAAAAATAAAAAAGTTAGAGGTCATCAAAATAAAGGGATTATAAACGTACTAATTTGGTTAAAAAGTTTGTGATTTTTTTTAAGCGCAACAATAATAGAAAAGTATGTAATAATGGGTATCATTTTAATCGTATTGACCCTCAGAATAAAGAACACACGTCATTTTTACCAGAAATTGTACGGCGTGAAAACAAAACCTTCCAAAATTAGCAAAATTGTGTTTTTCGGTTTAATTTCCCCACAAAATTAGTGTTTTTTGGTTGCGCCATACATTTTATGATATAATGAGTTATATCATTACAAAGGAGAACTGGTGGCGCAAAAAACAAGCCCTCATACTAGTCTGTGGATGAAAATATTAAAGAGTTATGATTTTTAGAAGGCGAGGAGGAAAAAATGAAAACGTAAAAATTTAATTGTCTGAGTCCTTAAGGCCAAAATGGGCTGAGTCCTTAAGGGGTTAAAGAAGAAATCCAGTGGTAGACAACTTATCCCTATCCACAGGATAGGCCCCCCCCGCCGCAATCTCCTGTATGGGGCCCTGGTTCTGCTTCTGGAAGTGAAGTTCCTCACCCAGCACTGACACTGGTTGAAACACGCCCTCTCTATTTATTGAGAGACTGCTGTCTCTCCATTTCCTCCTATACAATCTAGTCTTTGTGTGTGTTTTCTGCAATACTCCTCTGATAATGGCTTATTTCCCCAAAAATAAAAGGACCAGGCAGTTCACCGCTAACATGCTCAATCCTTCCTTCCCTAGCATCTGCCATCTGAGGAGTTGGTAGACCAACAAACAACATTAGATGATCGTCGAGTCCTACCAAATTTGCTGTGTTCAGCTGACATTTATCTAATGTGTATGGTCATATTCAAGGAGTACACCAGGATTTTTCTTCTTTAGCCTTTGAGCCCATGATACTAAGGTGTAATATGCCTCTATTACCTCCATGTAGCACTTTGTCCCACTTTCATGCTTGAGACCCACACCGGGAAGTGCTGTAGTGCAAGTCTTTTTATTTTCCTGTTGACTATGAACTTTCCCAGCATTCCACGTGACCGGAGACAAAAGGTCATAAGTCGCATGGTCTTCAGGGGGCGTGGCTATGCTGCAGCAGCCACATCGGGATGGAGACCAAGGGCCACACCATTTTGTCAGTAATAGTGCAGTTTTACTGACAAAATTGTGGTCTTTGGCCTCGTGCATGGTTTTGACAGAGATTGATCCTTGCCTAGAAGTTATGAATGATCCTCAAATGCAATGTATTAGTCCACACCAAAAGTGGCAGCGGCTACTGGGGACTTGCATCTACACTATGACCGGCTGTGAATGTTCCTGCACAAGAGTATCCTGTTGCTTCATCTCATCACTATAATAGCAGCACGGGCCCATGGTTATCTGAGTCAGTGGTCCTCCAGCGGACCGTGTTCTGTTCTATGTATCCACTTTCTATCTAGAGCAAGAATTGCTGGGATATGGCTATCTCTATTATTTATACACCCCTGATTAACCCTGTATATTGTTGGGGGGAAATGCATTGGGTTGTTGAATCGCTATTATTTTAAGGTTTGCTCTTGTCATTTATCCATTGGCATTTACCTAACTGCTATCACAATAGGTTCCTGCCATGACATTTATGTGCTAAGACGTAATAGGGGCAACTTCGTCAATCTTGTGGTTTTTTTCTTGCTTGTACATGGATCTGCATGCGCTTCTAACCTTAGGGTTTTTTCTTTCATCTCACCACTGGTTAGCGATTATCAGCTTTTTATTATTGGTAATTAAAAGTTAATTTTTAGTAATACTATTTCTTCCATTTGTGATATTATTACATACAGCCTCTATATTATCATTGAGCCTGATGTCTGTGACATGTTACCACACCAAAAGTGTATCGTGGCTGTAGTAACGGATAAACAGCACACGACTGTTAAAGGGGTACAAGATAGGGGATAAGAATCCAAAGGATAGGGGATAAGTAGCTGATCGCGGGGGGTCTGACCACTGTGATCCTCCACGATCTCCGGAGCGGGACCCGTATCTGAGTGAGGAATGTGTGTCGAAGACGGCACGTGCTCCATTGATCTCTACAGGAGCTCCGAAGAAACCTGAGTCTAGCACTTGGACATCATCGATGCTTCCATAGAATGAATGGAGTATGTATAGTATAGCAGTAGACGACACGCGCTCCTCACTGAGCGAGACAGGGTCTGACTGCTAGGACCCTCGCGATCAGCTACTTATCCCTTATCCTGTGCATTGGGTAAGAAATTATTTTGGCTGCAGTACCCCTTTAAAGGGATTATCCAGGATTAGAAAGACAGAGCTGAATTCTTTGAAAAAAAAAAAAAAAAAAGGTTGTGTGTTGTATTGCAGCTTATTTCAATTAAAGTAAGAGAAGCCAAGTTGTAATACCACACACAACCAGAGGTGTTACGCCTAGCGCTCCGGGTCCCCGCTCCTCCCCGGAGCGCTCACGGCGTCTTTTTCCCTGCAGCTCCCCGGTCAGTCCCGCTGACCGGGAGCGCTGCACTGTCACGGCCGTTGGGGATGCGATTCGCACAGCGGGACGCGCCCGCTCGCGAATCGCATCCCAGGTCACTTACCCGTTCCCGTCCCCTGCTGTCATGTGCTGGCGCGCGCGGCTCCGCTCTCTAGGGCGCGCGCGCGCCAGCTCCCTGAGACTTAAAGGGCCAGTGCACCAATGATTGGTGCCTGGCCCAATTAGCTTAATTGGCTTCCACCTGGTCCCTGACTATATCTGACCTCCTCCCATGCACTCCCTTGCCGGATCTTGTTGCCCTTGTGCCTAGTGAAAGCGTTTTGTGTGTCTAAAGCCTGTGTACCAGAACTTCTGCTATCCACCCTGACTACGAACCTTGCCGCCTGCCCCCGACCTTCTGCTACGTCCGACCTTGCTTCTGTCTACTCCCTTGTACCTCGCCTATCATCAGCAGTCAGAGAGGTGAGCCGTTGCTAGTGGATACGACCTGGTCACTACCGCCGCAGCAAGACCATCCCGCTTTGCGGCGGGCTCTGGTGAAAACCAGTAGTGACTTAGAACCGGTCCACTAGCGCGGTCCTCGCCAATCCCTCTCTGGCACAGAGGATCCACTACCTGCCAGCCGGCATCGTGACAAGAGGACAGGTGTGATGCTGCTTTTGGAATAAAATATCTCTGGATAACCCCTTGTAATGCTCAGTGGCCCAGAAAACTTTCCACCTGCCCTAATACCATCCCTTTAACCCCCTCACTGCAAAAAATCCTACAGATTCTGCATATGTTTCAGCATGACTTCTTCCCTGCTCTGTTAGCTCCGCAGCCTGTTACTGTGCTTTCCTGATGGACATGCATTCTAAATCTACTTGAAAGCTTCCAGTGTTAATATTTCAGGACGTGATTTGCTCTCCGATAGCAGGCTTCACCCTGCATTGTTTTCCTCCTCCATCCACGTCAGTGAAAATCTGAAGATCTGCAGAGCCGGCTAGTACATGAGTGGTATTCAAACTGGCCATCTCACAATATATGGCGTCTCAGAAGGAGATATTAATTCCTCACACAGAACAAACCAGTCATCTGTGCAGTTCACATAGTGCTTGGTGAAGCAGAAAGCTGAGCAAATCCCTTAACAACTGCATGGAGTGGGGGATGGTGGGATTGGGAATACTGTGTTTATGGTGTTAATGTGTAGATTTGTGACAACCAGCGCCCTCTGTCAGCTTTTTTGTTGTACTGCAACGCGCGCTAATCACTATTGTTTATCTGTCCTTACTTAGGCTGGGTTCTCCTAATGTATACATTAAATGGAGGATGTCACAGATGCCCAACAGTGGCAGACTAGTTAGGGATCCATTCAGTAAGAGGGTTTTTTTTATGTCATATGTCCTTAGACTGTCCCGGCATGCTGGGAGTTGTAGTTTTACAACAGATGGAGCCCCTCTGGTTGAGAAACACTGTTATAACCTTTGGGTGACAGATGTTGGGCCTCCAGTAAATGGCTCCATCAACTATTGGTTATAATAAGATCTGTTCAATAAATATGTCATGATAATTATGAAAAGCTAATGACGTCTACATTAAACGGAAGACTGTGTGATGAATGTCTTACCGTGGCATCCATCACCCATAGGCCAATGTATAGTGCCTGTTAAACATTTATTTATTTATATAATTTATTTAAAAGTATTCTGTATTTATGGAAAAAGTGTAGTCTACTACACCATTCCATCCTTCATTTTTTGCATCATATTGATGTATACTGGCCAGATGGAGGCCAAAAAGACACTTAGTCTGACTACTGGACCCCAGTTGAGATGTTCATAGGAGTGTGCCACTTTATTATTTTTTCCTGATAGGAGTCAGATGCTGAAATCTGTTTTTTTTTCATCTAATCTTTCTTTTTTTCTAATAGTTATTTATTTATTTTCTTTTTTCTTTTATTGTGCATTATTATGGGGGCAGACATATTGCCTGAGCTTTGTGCACAGCATTTAGAGGTATGCTTAACAGCAAGCCTTATAGATACAAGCTCAATAGACTAGATGAGACTCTGTTCATTCCCTTTAAGCTGAACCCACTAATTTCAGTGGAACCAACAAAACGTTTACGGTAGGCCTCTCCTTCCTCATCCCCATTAACAGATATTAGGGAAGATGAGGGCAGTTCAGCCCTTTTGTTTTAGTGAGATAAGCTACTGCCAGAGGAGTCTAGCATCAGCTTACCACCCCTCTCTCTACATGGAGCATTTGCTGGAGACTAATGTGTATGGCATCATCAGTTGTTGGCTGCATAAACATTTGGCTGAAAGCTTTCTTGTGTGTATGACCAGCCTTTAAACACTGTTCTCCTGTTTTCTCTAAAAAGTTTGGCATGGAGAGACACTGGACACTCTGGGTGGTACATTTGCTAAGGCAACCTAACCAATGCCCAGCAAGCTCCCTGCACAAGCCTTTTTCTAATTAATAGGACTATTGCACAGCACTCACTGAGCATTGATACGTTGTCTTGGTAACTGCACCATCGCGCTCGTCCAGCATCTCCCCATACTGAACTTTGCAGAATGGACAGGGGAGCAATGCTGGACTTGAGCTTTAACTTGTATGTCAGGAACTTGCTATATGTAGGTGAAAACTCAGTGTAAACCCAGCCTTAGTGATTATAACTCTATTGTAATGCATTTATACATTTTTGTAAGTTGTTTTGTTTGTTGGTTTGTTTTTTGCATGTATCTACACATCATTAAACCATTATGAAGTCATCCATACAAATTACATATTAATTGCTGCATCCAGCCAGTTGTCTAAAGGTTTGGTAGGCCCTATGGCGCTTAGGCTAAGTTTCCACTTGGATTTTTTTCTGGCAGTTTTTGGAAAACTGCCACTGCAGTTTTTGAGCCAAAGTCAGAAGTGGATCCATAAGGGAAGATAAGTATAATTCCTTCTTTATATGTCCTATTCCTTTTGAATACACTTCTGGCTTTGGCTCAAAAACTGCAGTGGCAGATCCAAAAACTGCCAAAAAAAAAACAAGTGGAAACTTAGCCTAAGGGTTGTCTTTGGGTAAAGTTTTCATTTAAAATGTAATTAAAATAATGTTTTGTTTTTCTTTTAGCCATAACACTAAAACAACTTCTTGGTTAGACCCACGGTGCCTGAACAAACAGCAGAAGCCTCTGGAAGAATGTGAAGATGATGGTAAGTAGATACGTAAATGTGAAATTAGTCAAAATTACCATGATACTGGGTCTTTACACAACAAGACTTTCCAAGATTTAGGTAATTTGTCAAATCAATGGACAAAAAGGTACTTTTCAGTTTTTTTTTTCAACATCTAGTATTGAAAATATTTTACTTGGATCTTCTCAACAATCAAGTTCACTGCTGTTGTCAGACCCTATAAAAAAACTTTATTTTGAGTATTGCAATACATACGATACCAAGGAAAGCTAATCTCATTAACATATGGGTCTCTAATTCTGCTGACACATCGGCAGCAAAATATTCTGATTATTATACAAATACTTGATATGTGCATTACTTAATGGGAATAAAAGATCCACCAGCTTGATGACAATTTAGATACTTTTGGCTCTGTTAGAAAGACTTGTTCTCTGTTAGGTGGTTACTTGATATCCTTTTATTTATCAGAAGCTATAACCACACTAGGTTCCTAAGTTTAATGGTCCACAGTTGGGATCCTGTCTGTGATAAGGGAAAATATATATATAAAAGAGCTATTCTTGTATATAGACAAGAATAAGGTAGCTCACAGAGGCACCACATGACACAATACAATACCCACTGGGCTATAACATGGACCTGATAGGACTCTTTATAACATCCTGTAGTGTTCTCAAACATGGTTGCCCTGTACAAGAGACCTAAGATAGACCCTTCAAAAGAATTCCTGTGTATGGACACCATGTTGGGACAAGTCCTCAAGTAATTTCTGTTTGAAGAGGTTCCAAAATTTTATATAAAAACATCAATAGACTTGTATAATGGTATACATACTTATGTCTAGGTCTACATACTGGTAGTGTCATTTTTGTTTGGTCATATATTGGAAAAAGAGAGGTCAATCACTTGGCAACTCATGGATAATATCTGCTAATGTTATCAGCAAGTTGTACACTAAGCCTAAAATAATTTTATATAATGAGCACATAGGCCCTTGTGTATGAAAGCTATCCGAAACAAAAACAAACAAAAAAAAATGCCTGTTTTCTATATTCCCTGGTTATGTTAAGTAGTGGTCAAGTCAAGATGTTTAAACTCTCATCTAAGTGATTTCAAAAGACTATCTGTCAAAAACCAGTGACAACTAAAGCCTAAGAGTTTTGTGTCTACTTCCCAATTCTCTTTGGCTAAAACTTCTTGTTTGGCACACATAACACCTTTTTATTACTGGTGGTTGCCCCTATGAGAAGTTTTCAGCTCTACTAAAATGAAAATGTTATTTGCCGTCAATGAGTAATCTGTAACATCCATGATTTTTATATCTCTCCAAAGCTGGGAGTTGTGGTGGATGGAGCTCTTGACTTTAGCCTATACAGAGGACTAAAGCAAACAATCCCTTTGAAGAAAGTAGTCCTGGAGTCTTTTTTGCTAACATCCCCAAGAACATAATGTTATTTTGTCTATTATTCACATATAATCCCATGTATGAAGTGAAAAAAGAAAAGTTGTTCTGTATTCATTACTCCGTCTCAGACTACTCCCCCTGTTACAATAGAGGACTGATTAGTATCATAAAAATATGAAATGAAACCCACACAGTTTAGAATTTCTATGCATAATCAACCTGCTCGGACTGTTTTCAACACACACATTTAATAGGGTTTTTCTCATAAAAACATACTCTTTCCATCAGCCCGATTAGAGCACATGGATATTATAGAGGGATGTCAGCCGCAGGGAATTCCCTTATATGAGCATCTCCAATTCTAAAGCAACCAGTCCAGATATGCACTACATGGATGGCCACATGTAGTTTTTGAGAAATTTACACTTATTTGCAACATTCGCATAGAGAGATGAGGAAGGAGTCCTTATTGCTTGAATTTAGGAGTCATCTGTATTCATGCCCAATTTTTATCCTGTGCACAGTAGTAGGGAGACGTCTGTCAGTCTGCATCTGGAGGGTGGGAGGAGCGTGCAGTTCATGAATACAGAGAATGACTTCACAGCACAATTTTAGTGCTGCAACTAAAATAGAAGATTTTCTTCTTCATTGTTTTTCATTCTTACTAACAATTCATTTGTCCGAATTATTATAATAGAGAAGTTAGATGAGGAAGTACAATGCATTTGGAATCTCTTCAGACCCTATACATTATGTTGTGGCATTGGGCTACAATAATAATAAAAAATAATAAAGAAATGCAAGTCTTTCATTCTGCACTCTTTGCTAATTTATTAAAAAACAAAATTCTTTACTCTATACTTAGCCTCCAGGCTTCGTGGGGATGATGCCACAAGGTTTGCACACCTGGATATTGGGATTTTCTTTCATTCTTCTATGCAGATCCTCTCAAGCTCTGTCAGGCTGACTGGGAACCATTGGTAGAAGCCATTTTCAGGCCTCTCCCGAGATGTGACATTGGGTTCAAGTCAGGGCTCTGGCTGGGCCACTAAAGGACATTCACAGAGTTGTCCCTAGGCCGCTACTGTGTTGTCTTGGCTGAGTGTTTAGGGTCATTGTCCTGCTGGAAGGTCAATCTTCAGCCCAGTTTAAGGTTCAGAGCGATCTGGATGAGGTTTTTATTAAAAATATCACTGTACTTTGCTCCATTCAGCTTTTCCTCAACCCTCACCAATCTCCCTGTCCCAGCTGCTAAAACACCCCCACAGAATAATACAGTCACCAAAAGTTTATTAAAATTTTTTTTATTTTAGCGCAAGGCTGCAAAATAACAAATTATGAAAAAGTTGTGGGGTCTAAAGACTTTCCAAATGCATTTTATACAGGTATTAAAACCATAATAGGAAGACCAATTACAAATATGGGAGGAGATTTATATTTACTTTATTTTGTTGCAGTTCCATTTCTTTTAGAGCAAAATGCAAGGTCACATAATGCTGTAGACCAGTGGTCTCCAACCTAAGACTCTAGGTGGAGAGCCCCAGATTGGAGACCACAGCTGTAGGTTATGGTTATGCTCTACTGAGTGTCTATTGAGGACTGTTCTATTTAAAGGTTGATACTCTCTAATTTGGGACATTTTGTTTACTCCAAGTACCAGATAAAGCCTAAACTTAATTTGTTTCCAAATTTTGAAAGATTTAACAATTTTGCAGTATTTGACAGTATTTTTTTTACTTACTCCTAATTGCCCATCCTTATACTAAATGTAAATATAAATTAGTGTATATAAATTACTGGTAAACTTTAAAATTTGTACTTTATTTTCTATATTTCCGAGCCCGAGTTATTACATTTGGTAAATTAAATAACTTTAAACAGAATTATTTAAATACATTTCTGAATCAAACATACACATTTAATCCCCCTTTCCTTGTATTACTATCCCAAATGAGATGGTATCAACCTATAATATTGGTGTAAAGGTTTTTTTTCTAAAGGGGATTTCCAACTTGGTGTCGGTATCTGAATTTATTTTCTTTTGATCTCTCTGTCTCATTTACTGCTCTTGCCTTGGAGAAGAAGGGGTCCACACCGAGGAACTGGACAGTGAACTAGGTAATTTGTCCCTCTTAATTTTTATTATCTTGCATAGCTGCAAACATGACATTCTACTGTTTACGATCTTCAAAGAATTATCGGAGGAGATGAACATTTAGTGCTCAATTAAAAACGTGAATAAATTAAATTGTCTATTTGATGGGTGGCCGGCCTGTGCAGTTTATGAAAGCATTAAATGTGATTGGTCAAAAGCATCATGTGACCATGCATCTATTTTTTTCACTTTCAAAACTAACATTACTTATATTTGCCATTGTTTTTGCTAATTTTGTGTCTCTTGCTATTAGGTTTCCAAATGTTTATTTAGGAAAACATAAGGAGAATCTGATAGCTCTCATATGTCTGTTTTAGTAGATACTTGAATTCTGCATAAAATAACAATCTAGTAGCCTTTTTTTAACTCTTCATTGTGCCAGTTTTTTTCTCCCTGGAAATTTATGAATTGACAAGGGGAATAGAAACACCCCATTTTCAGTGTATTTAATCATTTCCAAGAGGAATAAAAGAGGGACAACACAACATAAATTGCTAAGAAAAAATGCCCTACAATTGGTATTTTATTGGGAAATACTAGTATTTGCTAAAACAAACATATCTGGGAGCTAACAGGCCCTTTCTAAAATTTTCAAGAAAACACCACACATTTTAGTTTGTATTGTTACATGTAGTAGTCTTTCTGTTACTCATAAACTAACGTGGAAGCTCTGGGGGATATAATCAAAATGGCTAAAAAACATAAGTTCACATGGCCGTTCTCTCCCGTCCCGTTATTCTCCTGTCATTGCTGTTAAATGTACCAAACTAACAAATGGATGTAAAGGGCTGCCATTAAGTGGCGTCCTGTTGCATCAGTTTTTAATTCGTTTGTATCCTTTATTGGTTATTTACACCTCTTCTGAGCATGCTCAGAAGTAATAACTGATCAAAAACAGATTGATTAAATGCTCATCCATTTGCCATAGTCTTCAATGGTAAATTTTATATATCTGTTTCTAATCCGTTATTTTTGACGAGAAAAACATACTGCATGCAAACTCTTTTGACCGCTAAAAATAACGGAATAGGAACCAAATATGTGCAATCGGGTGACAAAGGACTGTAAAAAAAAATCCAATTGACATCAATGGTATCTATTTACAGCCATTTGCAAAAGGCTTAATTTGGCTGGATTTGAGAATGGGTATGAATTAACGGGGACTGACATTAATGTGAACGAGCCCTTAGACCCTTTTTAAACACTTTTCTGCCCCACTTGGCAAGGGGGTGTGGCTTAAAGGGAGTAAGAGTGGCCTCACTGAAAGGAAGCGGGACTTAGAGGTGTCAGAAAATGCAACTGTTTCAACTAAAAGAAGGTGCAAACTTTCAAACATCTTAAGACAATTTAAAAAATGTTACTCATACTTGAGAAATGGTCTTGTGAAGTCATTTTGTTAGTTTTGGTGGCCGTGCATAGAGATGAGCGACTTTTTGAAAAATTTGATTCGGCCAATTCGCTGAATTTAAATTAAAAAATCGATTTGATCTGAATACATTTTCGGCAAATTTTTATTAATGTATTTTAATAATGTGTTTAATAAAGTGTGTGTGTTTCACTTTTTTTCTCTATTTTATTTACATTTCTTAGGTAGTACTACAACTCCCAGCATGGAACAGACTGTTCCATGATGGGAGCAGTAGTACCTGTGCTAATAAACTGATCGCCTCAGGTGTCACTCCTGACACCCGCTGCGATCTTCCTGTATAATATATAGATGCAGGAGGCTTTCTTGCATCTAGATAGGAAAATGGCATGTCAGGGATGAAGGATGATCGCAGCGGGTGTCAGGAGTGACACCCGCTGTGATCTGTCCTCAACTGCAGGTACTACTGCTCCCAACATGGAGCACACTCTGCTCCATGCTGGGAGCTGTAGTACCTGCATTAATAGATCACTTCTGACACCCAATGCGATCGTCCTGTATAATGTATAGATACGGGCGGCCGGCTGTTCTTCTCTGGTCCCACTGTAGTATGAGTATATGCAGTATATATATACCTATTATTCATATTTCCCGCAGAGAGCTGTGAGCGGCTGGAACCATCTGGCCAATCACAGCTCTCTGTGGGAAATATGAATTCTATTCACATCACTGGCCACCTGGAGTATAGTGCAGAGATGCTAGCACAGGAGAAAGATGCTCCATCTCTGCAATAGAAAAGGAAAATTGCATCGGGTGTCAGGAGTGACACCCGGGCCATCTGTCTATTAGTACAGGTACTACAGCTCCCATCATGGAACAGTCTGTTCCATGCTGGGAGTAGTACTACTACCTAAAAAAAAAAAATTTAATTGAGGAAAAAAAAGTTAAACACACACACACACACTTTATTAAACACAATATTAAAATACATTACTAATAAAACTTTTTTATTTATTTATTATAAAAAATATATTATTTTTACATTTAAATGGCCCCTTTCTACATTTTTGGCTACATTTTTAGGTCGATGCCCGCCCACATAAATTGATCCCTGTTTAAAAATTAACATTAACATTTTTGTCTTTCAATTTTCGGAAGCGGGCAGGGACCAGAAAATTCAGCGCTCAATATAAAAAATGGGGCTAAAAAAGTAGAGTGAAAATTAAAAAAAATTATGATTTAGAATTAAAACTAGAAAGAAAAATTATGAAATGCACTCCTCATTAGTTTTTAATATTGAGCGCTGAATTTTCTGGTACCTGCCCACTTCTGAAAATTGAAAGACAAAAAAGAATAGATAGGTAAATTAGGTCTTTACAGGGAAAGTTGTGACTTTACAGGGAACCTTAAAACTTAGCTTTTATTAGGCTAGTATAAAAATAACAATAATGTGTCAAAAAGCAAGAAAAAATTGCAAAAAACATAAAAAAATATTCAAATTAGGTCGCCATCAGATTGCTGTCCTTCATTTACCTATCTAGTAATATCATTGCCCCATATTAAATGTAAAAATATATTTATTTATAATTAACCTTTCAACATTTTTTTTATTAGTAATGTATTTTAATATTGTGTCTAATAAAGTGTGTGTGTTTCACTTTTTTTTTCTCTATTTAAATTTTTTTTTAAGGTAGTACTACTACTCTGTTCCATGATGGGAGCTGTAGTACCTGTACTAATAGACAGATCGCCCTGGGTGTCACTCCTGACACCCGATGCGATTGTCCTATCTATTGCAGAGAGAGAGCGGCTTTCTCCTGCGCTCGCATCACTGCCCCATACTACAGCTGGCCAGTTATGTGAATAGAATTCACATCACTTATTCATATTTCCCGCAGAGAGCTGTGATTGGCCAGATGGTTCCAGCCACTCACAGCTCTCTGCGGGAAATATGAATAATAGGTATATATACGGCATATATTCATACTACAGTGTTCATACTAGGGATCGACCGATTATCGGTATGGCCGATATTATCGGCCGATAATCACGATTTTGGGCATTATCGGTATCGGCAATTATCTTGCCGATAAGCCGATAATGCCCCGCCCCCGCACCGCCCCCACCGCACCGCGACCGCCACCCCCTCGACCCGCCGCACCGCACCGCCGACCCACCGCACCCCCCACCGTGATGCTAGGCCGTATACCGGTATGGATTTTTTCCCATACCGCTATACCGGTCGGGCCCCTCCCCCACCCTCCGAGTCAATAAAAAAATTAAACTTACCCGTAATGGGGGTGGTCCGGGCCATCCATCCATCGTTCCTGTAGCGTCCGGGGGCGTTCCGGGTGGAGGGTGGTCCGGTCCGGGCTTTCCTTCTTCTCCCACGGTCTTCTTCTCCACTCCGGGCAGGCTCTGGCCTAGTACGCTGCATAGACGCCGCTACGCCGTGACGTCAGGTGCGTCGCTGCGCACGGGCGTCACTGCGCAGCGACGTCTATGCAGCGTACTAGGCCGGAGCCTGCCCGGAGTGGAGAAGATGACCGCCGGAGAAGAAGGACAGCCCGGACCGGACCACCCTCCACCCGGAACGCCACCGGACGCTACAGGAACGATGGATGGGTGGCCCGGAGCACCCTGGCAGGTAAGGGGAGAGAAGCGGGTGGTGGCGGCGGCGGCCTATGGCCCCGCAAAAGCCACTGCAGATCATTGATTTAAAGCGCCCGCTTTAAATCAATGATCTGCAGCGGTGTCGCAGGGGGTTAAATAGCCGATAACTTATACCGGAATATCGATATAAGTTATCGGCTATCGGCCCTAACCTGCACCGATTATCGGTATCGGCCCTAAAAAAACGATATCGGTCGATCCCTAGTTCATACTACAGAGATATTCATACTACAGAGAAGAGCGGCTGGCCGCCCACATCTATACATTATACAGGACGATCGCATCGGGTGTCAGAAGTGACACCCACTGCGATCTGTCTATTAATGCAGGTACTACAGCTCCGAGCATGGTGCAGAGTGTACTCCATGTTGGGAGCAATAGTACCTGTAGTTAAGGACAGATTACAGCGGGTGTCACTCCTGACATCCGCTGCGATCGTCCTATCTATTGCAGAGATGTGAGCGCAGGAGAAAGCCGCTCACATCTATACATTATACAGGACGATCGCAGGAGTGTCGCTAATGAAGAAATTTGTTATTTCGAATCGAGATAAAGTCCGGATTCAGTGAATTCGACTTCACCCGATTTGATTCGCTCATCTCTAGCCGTGCATATTATTTATCACACATCAAGAGACTATATGATAAATTATCCGCATGTCCGCCAAAAAACCTGCAACAAAAGTGACTTGGAAAATTATAAAAAACAACTCAGTGATAGATCTCCCCTAGTGTGTTCAGCTTGAGCATTACATACATCTGTGGCAATGTTGCAGGAAGGAAGGAAAAAAAAAAACTCAACCAAATTAATCTTCAGTGTTCTTGCTATATTTCCTCCTTGACTGTGACAAGCGATAACTATACCCTGATATTGTAATTGATTATACACCATGACTAGAATACGTGACTGCAGATTTTATAATTGATGTAAATGCTAATTTTATTAGACTTCACACCAGCCCAGAAATTATATTCTACATTAGTTATTATTCTTGGGTACAGAGAGGTAACTTTAAAGGGGTATTCCAGGAATTTTTTTTATTTGACTATGCTACAGGGGCTGTAAAGTTAGTGTAGTTCATAATATAGTGTCTGCACCTGTGTGTGACGATTTTCTCACAAATCTTCTGTGATTATTGGCCCAATATTTATTTTTAACAGCATACAAAATGACTCATGTCTCGGGATTTCCCAGGTTGCAGTGCATCGAGACCTGACATCACTAGTCAGGTGATCAGAGGGAGTCTATCCTGCTTCAATTTTGCAACAGCTGTAGGCCCCCATACCTGGTTAGAAATCATTGTGTTTCAATGGGTGGGTGCCTGATGTGTGGGAGGAAGGAAAGTGACCTCATACTTGCAAGCATGGAACTATGGGATGTGTAGTATAGAGAACAAAATCCATACCCATTTCTGGCAGATAGGTACTAAAATCACCTTATGGTGGATAACCCCTTTAAAGGGAACACATCATGTTGAAAAAATGCAGTCAAATCTGCAGGCAGCATGTTATACAGTAGGAGGAGCGGTGCAAATGGCTATACTTATCGGTAAGAAAAGATTTAGTAGAACTAGTAATTTATGTATTTAAGTGATGCCTGTCATTAGTAATAAAATTAATATGTTATAGATTAGCCTATTTGAATTACCTTATTAATAAAAACACACATAACATTTTGCAACTTCATGTGTTAAGTTGACCCCTAAAAGTTTGGTCACCAGGAGTCCTCCTTTTAGTCCTGCTTGCAGATTGTCTCCTGCAGCAGCCTGGCAAAAGACAAAAGTCAGGAAATGCAAGAGGGACTTTAGCTCAGCATAATATATAGAGCTAAATATTTCAGCTTCTTTTCCCTTTGAGCTGAGATAGACTGTGGAGTCATGATGCCTTCAGTGCATAGTGCTGAATATTTCTGTGGCCTTTTGCAGTTGCTAGGCAGAGCTGAGCACACAGTAGAGTTCAATGACAAGAGCTGAGGGAGGTATATGCGGTGTCAGACAATCACAGCCCATCTTACACTGAACTGCTATCAGTTGTATGTAGAAAGTTTTACCCAGCAGGGCTTTAGATAATGTTACACCTGCTGGAGGACACCCCTTCACAGTCTGTGGAGCTCAGTGAGATTGAGCAGAAGATACACAATAATATCAAGGTAGAAAACTAAAAACTAATAAAAATAAAGGCAGGGCTGGTTTATCATGATGGGGGGAGTGAATTGGGAGGATTTAAAAACATGTATTATGAAAATTACAGGTACTTTTTAAACATCTACTGATTTCAGGCTTAGGTTGAGTGGGTGGTGGTACTTGACAACCAACAGCATTTCCTCCTGTGTGGGACTGCCCATTGAACTATAAACCCTAGTAAAATTAGAGGTTTAATTAAATAAATTACAAGTTTTACGAAATCTTTTCCTATAAAACTATATTTCAATCTCCTCATGTCCTCTCCTCTGAAACATGCTTTTCACAGTTTGGGCTACCGTTTTAACATTACCAATTCCCTTTATACAATGCATCAGGGGGAAAAGGATGCCATCAGATTGATGTTCACCTCAATGTCCAAGCGAGGAATTAGTCGTTTCAGGAGCAGTGTTCTCCTTATTAAAATAATTTGTTAGGGATCGTACATATATTCATACATACGGACAACGCATTTCGGGACTAATGCTACCCTCTTCCTCTATCTTCCCTTGAAAATCATAAGCCCTAATTCATCATATTTAACAGGTCTGCTTCTTCCTAAACTGTCAAGCATTGTTTATAGTTTTGATGTCCCCCTATAGTAAATGGAGACCATTTGGGCTCCTGTTCCTTAGTTCTGTAAGTAAAAATGTAAAAAATATTTTAACAACAAAAGAAAAAGGCTGGGTTCACATGGGCGAAAAATGTGCGTAATGTCCGCACGAGAAACAACATGCGGTTATTTTACTAACCGGCGGGAAATGTGCAGTCTCATAGACTAAAGTGCATTTCCTTGCAGACTTAACAGAAAGAATAGACTTGAGTGTTCTTTCTGCGGATGCTGAAATCTGAATTTAAACACCACAAACATCTGGCATGGAAATTCTGCCGAATATTCATGTGGACTTCAGCACGGACATTCTGCCGTGTGAACATACCCTCACTGTAGAAATAAATTACCAATAGAAGTTATAATTTCCCTTGCACCCATAGATGTGTTCCTATGTACTCTTACACTGTCGGGTCCGAAAATGGTAACACCCAGATGTCAGACAATTCATGCATTTCCAGGGGCAATAACAGAGGCACAATTTAATGTTGTCAACTTTACAAAAACAGACAAGTGAAAAGTGAGAGGGCCTTAACATACTTTTATTTTTATATAATTTTTATGTTTACACTATTTGAATATGAATAATCCCAAGTATAATAATCTCTTGTAATGTTCACCTATATCTTCCCCATTTGCCTCTAATAATGTATTCAGTCCCCCGCCTTGTTAAATAACAGATTATGGAAATATGTCAGTGGGTTTTGCCTCTGGTCTGCAGCCAAATGAAAATATCTTCTAATTAGTCCGTGTGTGTTTTGTGTTGTGTCGGAGTTTAGACTACGCAATTTCCTACCCTTATGGCAGAATCAACGAAATCTGCTAATATTGCTGTGTAAATGTGTGTTCTGTACTTTCCTCCTATGTACAATATGGTTCTTGAGTTTTAATCACACACAGCAATATTGTAGAGGTCTATGTGTTTTGATTAGGAATCCTTGCTGACATAATAGCTTGATGTTAATTACGGCCGAACTAATACCGCCTGATAGTGCTCATGGATTCCGCCGTATTATGGTTATGTATTAGTAATTTAGTGTCCATAGCTTGCTGTAGGCCCATATTGTATCTCCATATGTATCCTATTATATATTTATTGCACATGGGGGGGGGGGGGGGGGGGTTGGGTGGAGTTGACATTTGCCTAAAACGTGCACATTTCTTATTTAGTGCTGTTTTTCTGTCAGGGTTTCTATATCTATTTTTAGAAATTGTGCACCCAACATGTTACGTTGTGTTAATTTTTAAAAGGATGCGTAGCAGGGCGGGGTGAAACGGGGAAAAGACACACAAGTAGGATGTGCAATTGGGGATGGGAAATAGGGAAAATGCACGCAACGAGGCATGCGAAATGGGGAAAAGACACACAATGGGGGATGTGCAGTGGGGGAAGGAAAAAGACACACAATGAGGGATGGGAAACGGGAATAAGACATGCAACAGGGTATGCAGCGAGGAAATTACGTGCAACAGGAAAAAGACACAAAATGGGGAAAACCATCAAACTTCTCACATCCTACACCACCTGTATACTTTCACTTATTTTTTTAATACAGATGATAGAGGCAACACATCCATCAATGCACACTAAACCGCGCTCTCTCAATGTGCAAAAAAATATAAAGATAAAGGAAGTGAGCACAAAAACAACAATATATATGGTGCACAGCCTTCCGAGCCACAAAACCATTTAAAACATGTCCAAAAAATTTAGCAAAATCAATAATTAATTTAATATTTCTTTTAATAATTGAATACAGAAGAATAGGGTTGCTAACTGCTGCACCATATGGCGGCATGCAGAATCCCTGAGGCCATTATATGGCCCTGTGCAATGCAAGGTCTCGTCTAATAGTTGCGCTATTATTCATTAATTGGTGCAACTTGAATATAATGCAGCACTCGTGAACTATCGCATCACAGCACCACGTTGGCTATCATTGTAAGGTTAGGTTCACACTGCGGAATCTGACCAGAAAAATTCTGGACAGAAATTCGGAGTGCGTACAGAATTTTTACGGATGGAGATTTTTACGTGTACGTTAGCGCCCCCATAGACGACAATGTATTCCAGACGAAACGAGGTAAAACATTAAAAAAAACAGCACCCACGGGTAGCATGAGCAGACTAAAATGAATTTCAGGAGATTTCAGAATATTATGATATATTAATAGCTGGAGACGATATAAGAAAACATGATAGATTTGAGATATATGCGAAAAGAAGATACAGTACAAAGATACAGAACAAAAAATGCCCCATGCGGCCTTATTTAGGTTATGCGTGTGTGCAATCTAAATGAATCTTGAAAAGCTATGCAGCAGAATCTTTGTTTCTAACATTTTTGTTTGTATAGACTGGTGCCACCTACAGGGTAATACAAGGTACTACATTCCACAAAAAATTTTGGTTAACAGGTTTTTATGTTTTCCAACATAATACATCTTCTTGGATTATGTGTTATGGCTATTATTTCCTAGGCATTATTTTCATAAGATGAAAAAATATTAAATGAAGTGACATAAAATAAGAAAACAAATTTAATTAGATTATTATTTTAAAAAACATTTTTTTATACAATCCACTTGATGATTTAGACACTTTAGTTGCAGAATTCATATCCACCTAGTTCTAGTACAGTGCTCTCCAATCTGCGACCCTCCAGATGTTGTAAAACTACAACTCCAAGCATGCCTGGACAGCCGTTGGCTGTCCAGGCATGCTGGGAGTTGTAGTTTTGCAACATCTGGAGGGCCACAATTTTCAGACTGATGGTCTAGTGCATGTTTATTTACGCTAGTGTTGATAAGAATACACCATTCCTGTAAATGTTTTTATAGGAGGTCATGCTTGTGTCTACAATACATATCCAGTTTAGGAATGAGGATCAAGCTGGCCATATATATATATATATATATATATATATATATATATATATATAATTGCAATAGAAACAGCACATCCAAAAATATATGGCAAAAAGAGAAAAGGGGTGCACGCATGTTCTGAACCTCGGCCCACTGGTTCTTCAATCCACAGAAAAAATGCAGGCAGCACACCACAGCTTGTATCAAAAAGGAAGGTGAGTTTATTCCATGATGTGATAGAGACTACGTTTCTCCAGCCTCGCGCTGGCTTTCTCAAGTGCTGAGCACTTGAGAAAGCCAGCGCGAGGCTGGAGAAACGTAGTCTCTATCACATCATGGAATAAACTCACCTTCCTTTTTGATACAAGCTGTGGTGTGCTGCCTGCATTTTTTCTATATATATATAGACTAGCTGAGTACCCGGGGTTGCCTGTTTTTTCCTTCCTAATCCTTGTTGGGGAGGAAAATCAACAAAGGAGGAAGCTTTTGACTTCATGTCCCATCCCCATATATTGTTGTCATATCCCAACCCCATATCCCGACCTCCTATCCCGACCTCCTATCCCGACCTCCTATCCCGACCTCCTATCCCGACCTCCTATCCCGACCTCCTATCCCCTCCTCCTATCCCGACCTCCTATCCCAACCTCCTATCCCATCCTCCTATCTCGTCCTCATATCCACTCCTCCTATCCCGACCTCCTATCCCGACCTCCTGTCTCGACCTCCTATCCCAACCCGTAATATGTGTACCAGGTATTGAAATATCTCCAGCTGTACGGAAGTTATGAGGGAACATACATTTCCCATTGATTTGCATGGGACTTTAAACAAAAACCCTGACCCTCACAAATGGGGGTAGTTAAGGGTTAATTTAACTATCCTATATTTTAAGTGGACATATAAGTAACATTTGACCAAGTATTATCGAAATATCTCCAGCCATTTGGAAGTTATGCAGTAACATATATTTCCCATAGACTTGTGTGGGACTTTAAACAAAAACCCCACTCCTGGCACATGGGGGTGAGTAAGGGTTAAAGGGGTATTCCAGGCCAAAACTTTTTTTTATATATCAACTGGCTCCGGAAAGTTAAACAGATTTGTAAATGACTTCTATTAAAAAACCTTAATCCTTCCAATAATTATTAGCTTCTGAAGTTGAGTTGTTGTTTTCTGTCTAACTGCTCTCTGATGGCTCACGTCCCGGGAGCTGTGCAGTTCCTATGGGGATATTCTCCCATCATGCACAGCTCCCGGGACGCGACATCTTCATTGAGCAGTTAGACAGAAAACTTCAGAAGCTAATAACTATTGGAAGGATTAAGATTTTTTAATAGAAGTAATTTCCAAATCTGTTTAACTTTACGGAGCCAGTTGAGATATATATATATATATATATATATATATATATATATATATATAAAAAAGTTTTTTCCTGGAATACCCCTTTAAATTACCTATCCTATGTTTGTTGTTGACATATAAGTAACATGTGTGCCAAGTTTCATGTTAATATCTTTAGCCGTTTAGACGTGATGCTGGAACATACACACATTGAATTTTATATCTATCTATCTATCTATATATATATATATATATATATATATATATATATATATATGAATATATTATATATGTACCACTAGACTTACTTGAATTGGCTTGTTTTTACTATAAAGCATGGGGGATCAGCGTCAAATACGTTATCCAATGACGCTTATCTTTTATGCCAAATATAATCAGGTAGGTAAAGATGTACAGGGAGATATATCAAAACTTGTTCAGAGGAAAAGTTGCCCAGTTGCCCATAGCAGCCAATCAGATCGCTTCTTTCATTTTTAACAAGGCCTATGAGAAATTAAAGAAGCAATCTGATTGGTTGCTATGGGCAGCTGGGCAACTTTTCCTCTGGACGGGTTTTGATAAATCTCCCCCGTAATGTCCGCTCTCTGTCTACATGATGTTACATAAACATGTGACTGTCAACCACATTTACATCTATGACCATAGGGTTGATATTGATGTAGTGAGCACCTATTGTTGTATTTGTTTAAAATATTTATTTATTTATTTCATTATTTTTTTTTTTTAGAATTGCCTGCTGGGTGGGAGAAGATTGAAGATCCTGTTTATGGTGTCTACTATGTAGAGTAAGTAATTCTCTCTAATATACATAAACTGCAACTTGTATAAAGTGACCTTATATGTATGGGGCAAAGTTTCCCAAACAAGGTGCCTCCAGCTGTTGCAAAACTACAACTACCAGCATGCTCAGAAAGCTGGGAGTTGTAGTTTTGTAACAGCTGGAGGCACCCTGTTTAGGGAAACCCTAGTTTAAGGGATGAGATTCAAGTGTTGAGTATATAAAATTCCATCAATCCATGGCTGAAAATTGAAATCTTAAAGGGGTACTCCAGTGGAAAAATAAATTTTTCAACTCAACTGGCTCCAGAAAGTTAAAGGGGTACTCCGGCCCTAAGACATCTTATCCCCTATCCAAAGGATAGGGGATAAGATGTTTGATCGCGGGGGTCCGGCCACTGGGGACCCTTGCAATCTTGCATTCGGCACCCACCTCTTTGAGCTGCACGCCGCGCTGCCAGCTCACAAACTGCCGGGTGTCGACCACTGGGCCAGAGTATCGTGATGTCACAACTCCGCCGCCCCCCCAGTGCCTTCACGCCCCCTCCCATAGACTTGCATAGCGGGGGCATGAAGGCACACAGGGGCGGAGTCATGACATCACGATACTCTGGCCCCGTGGTCGGCACCGACAGTTTGTGAGCTGGCAGCGCGGCGTGTAGCTTAAAGAGGTGGGTGCAGAATGCAATATTGCGGGGGTCCCCAGCGGCGGGACCCTCGCGTCAGACATCTTATCCCCTATCCTTTGGATAGGGGATAAGATGTCTTAGGGCTGGAGTACCCCTTTAAACAGATTTGTAAATTACTTCTATTTAAAAATCTTAATCCTTCCAGTATTTATCAGCTGCTTTCCAATGGAGGAAGTTTTATAGTTATTTTCTGTCTGACCACAGTGCTCTCTGTTGTCACCTCTGTCTGTGTCAGGAACTGTTCAGAGCAGGATAGCTTTTGTATGGGGATTTGCTCCTTCTCTGGACAGTTCCTGACATGGACAAAGGTGTCAGCAGAGAGCACTGTGGTAAGACTGGAAAGAACTGCACAATTTCCTCTGTAGTATACAGTAGCTGGAAGGATTAAGATAATTAAATAGAAGTAATTTACAAATTTGCATAACTTTTTGGCACCAGTTGATTTGAAAAAAAAAAAAAAAAAAAGTCCACCAGTGTTCCTCATTAAAGGGATTATCAAGAAGAAAAAAAAAGGGTAATTTTTTTTTTCTTTCAAAAAGCAGCACCACACCTGTCCTCAGACTGTGTGTGGTGTTACAACTTGTCTCCATTTACTTCAATGCACACAACCAAAGGACAGGTGTGGTGCTATCTTTGAAGAAAATTGTCTCTTTGTTTCTGATCCTGATAACCCCTGATAGCCTGGCATCCATAAATAATAATGGGAGGAGACTTTAAAGGGGTAATCCCATCTGGGAAATATATATAATATCCATATAATAGATGCAAGTCACACCTCAATTGTCACTTCCAGTTTTATTGCTGCTGCTGGAGGTGGTCAGGAATCCATAAACAGCCAAGCTGCCTGTTTTATGCAGTTTTCAGAACTCGGATTTACTTCTGATGACGTTGCAGATTTTGCTGTGGAAAGACTGTAAATATGTAGTAAAATTGTAGTTACATTGATCTGACATGAACATATTCCGCTCTAAGATTCTGAGCTACAAATCTGTAACAAATCCACACCAACACCTATATGATTTTGTATGGATTTGCCACTGTGGATTTACTTGAGACAAATCTAAAGCATTTCCATCCGGTTAGGCCTTGTCTGAGATGAAGGCAAAGCACCGTTTATGTCTATCGGCCGTATATAGTAATACAGCTCAGACTCTGATAAAGGGGTATTCCGGCTTTATATATCTTATACCCTATCCAAAGGATAGGGGATAAGATGTATGATCGCAGGGGTCCCGCCGCTGGGGACTCCTGCAATCTCTGTGCAGCCCCCGGCATTCTGTGTTGGTTGCTGCCCCTGAGACGAGGGTGTGACGCCCCCTCCATTAATGTCTATGGGAGGGGGCGTGATGTCACGTCCCCGTCTCAGAGGCAGCGCTAGACACACAATGCCGGGGGCTGCACAGAGATTGCAGGAGTCCCCAGCGACGGGACCCCTGCGATCATTCATCTTATCCCCTATCCTTTGGATTGGGGATAAGATGTATAAAGCCGGAATACCCCTTTAAGTGAATCAGGCTGAAGTGGATGCAGTCCCTGGGCAAACATGGTTCTAGGTCAGGAGAAACCTAGGTTGCTTGGATGCAGTTTTTCCATTTTTGCTAACTTCTTTGTTATCCATACCGCATCCCACAGAGCATGGTGCAATTTGCTTCCCATGATATCACATGATATAAAAACAGATAAAAAAAACACCCTCATACATATACATGCGTCATGCGGTAGTATGGAAACTTCCATTGTGTAACAAAGTACATCTGTATTATAACTCTGCACTGCAAAGGAATCATATTGAGGCAGAGAGCATTATTTACCCGATGGTTATTTTTGGTACCTTGAAATAGTTTTCCCCTTTTTATGGCTGGATAAACATCCTGTCAGTCTACGTCATCTAAGTGTAGCAGCTATAATGGACTTCATTCCTGTCCCTCAATAGAGGCTATTAGTGACATCATTGTCTTCCTTTGCAGTCACATAAACAGGAAAACACAGTATGAAAATCCTGTCCTTGAAGCCAAACGCAAGAAGCAGCTTGGACAACAGCAGACAGAAGGTAGGTCCATCTCTGCTTTCATATATTAGGATTCTTTCATAAATGGAATATGTTTTATATTTGACTACCTGTATATTACCTGTATAGGAGTAATGCAATGTATATTCAAAAGGTTCTGTGATTTAGGAAAAACACCCTGTTCAGGGATTCAGAGATTATAAAGGTGTCATGCACTGTGTAGGACTCTTATTTGTTAGCTACAGAGGGGTTGACCATGTAAATTGTATTGATGAGCTGGGTCCTGCACATTGTATAATTTACATGGCAACTGTGTAATGATCAGTTTCTCCTGTGGAGGCACTGCAGATAAATTCAGCACTTGCTGCCAATTCCCCTTGCTGATTGCTGAGGGACACAGCAACAGGATATATCAGCTGTATAGAAGACTGTATTTTAATAAATTATATTACAATTTTAGTGGGTGATATGTGTAGGGTTATCTTGGTCATATTTATTTTTACAAGGTTTATAGGATTAGTATTGTTACTCCACAAACTCACTGCTTCTATAAGTTATTTATATTTGTGCTCGTGCTTCACACTCGTGCCCGTGATACCTGTAAGATATTAAACTTAACAAAGCGGTCAGATGTGTGCCCATAACCGCGACAGAGGGCACGCCTTTAGCGAAACTACCCTATAATGGTTGAATAGAAAAAATTTGGGAGGGTCCACAAAATGTCCCGTACGCCCCGCCAGTAAGTATATACCCCCAACCCTACCCACAACTCCTTAACGCCACGCCTAGAAGTTCAAGGGGCAGAAAATACTCACGCCCCTCACACAAATACAGCCTTATAGGCTTAATACTTGTGCTCGGGGCTTCTCACTCGTGCTTGTGATTACAACGATACATACAATCCTGTATGAAAGACATTAAACTTAACAAAGTGGTCAGATTTGTTCCCATAACTGCGACGGAGGGCATGCCTTTAGCGCGCGGAAAGTCAATCTAATAGGAAAAATAACAGAATTTATAATCATGAACCAATACCATAACCCTAACACAGAACCCAATTTAGGCTAAATTTCCACTTGTTTATTTTTTTTGTGTGTGCGTTTTTCCCAAAAAAACGCCAAAACAGCCCCCATGGAGTTTTTTTCTTGAAAAAAACACTGCGGCCAGATGGTAGCTGTAAATCAATGAGAAATTGTAAAATAATTTTTTCACTTTGCGTTTTTCAGTTTGGCGTTTTTTTATTTAATCCTTTTGGAGTTTTTTCACTCTTTTTTTTTGGCGTTTTTCAGCTTCTTGGCAGTTTTGCAAAGTCACAGCATGTTGAGCCAAAGGCGTTTTTTTCCCTGAAATCATGGCATTTTTCTCCCATAGAAGTCAATGGGAGTAAAAAAAAAGCCAAGAAAACTATATGTGGGTTTTAACTTTGGTGTTTTTGCAAGCGGTTTTTATTCTTTTTTGGACTCTAGCGAGCCAAAAAAGTGATGGAGATACCTTTTTTAATAAAATTCCGTAGGGTACCATTAAAAAAAAAAAGATACAGTAGTGATGGAAAAAAATTGTATCTAATGAAATGTATCTTTTTTTATAACAAAATTTGTATTCATTTTTAAAACCGGGATCAATTTATGTGGGAGCGGGCAGGGCATTAAAAATGTAGCCGACAATAATAAAAATGTAGTGTTTATGTGTGTGTGTTTTTCACTTTTTAAAAAAAAAAATTTTATTTAAATTTTTTAGGTAGTACTACTCCTCCCAGCATGAAACACATTGTTTCATGATGGGAGTAGTAGTACCTGTACTAATTGACAGATCCCCCGCGGGTGTCACTTTTGACACCCTTGCGATCCTCCTGTATAGTGTATAGATGCGGCCGCTGCTCTTCTATGGTCCCCTGCACTGCCGTATATATACACCTATTCATATTTCCGGCAGAGAGCTGTGATTGGCTGGAACCATCCGGCCAATCACAACTCTCTGTGGGAAATATGAATAGGTGTATATATACGTCAGTGCATGGGACCATAGAAGAGTGGCCGGCCACACGTATACTTTATACAGGAGGATTGCAACGGGTGTCAGGAATGACTTCCGTTGTGATCTTTCCTTAACTGTAGGTACTACTGCTACCAACATGGAGCACACTCCATGCTGGGAGCTGTATTATCTACATTAATAGACAGATCGCAACAGGTGTCAGAAGTGACACTCACTGCAATCTGTCTATTAATGCAGGTACTACAGCTACCAGCATGGAGCAGACTGTGCTCTATGTTGAGAGCAGTAGTACCTGCAGTTAAGTACAGATCACAGTGGGTGTCACTCCTGACACCTGCTGTTATCGTCCTTCATCCTTCATTCCTGAGATGCGGAGCAGCTTTCTCCTGCGCTCACATCCCTGCTCTGTACTCCGGCCGGCCAGTAATGTGACTAGAATTCACATCACTCATTCATTCATATTTCCCGCTGAGAGGGGGATTGGCTGCCACCATTCAGCCAATCCCTGCTCTGGGCGGAAAATATGAATGGTGAATTTCTATTCACATCACTAGCCGGCCGGAGTATAGTGCAGAGATGCGAGCTCTGTATAGAGCTGCTCCACATCTCTGGTATATTATGGACGATCGCATCCATATATATAGGGCAATCTGTCTATTAGTACAGGAACTACTACTCCCATCATGGAACAGTGTGTTCCATGCTGGGAGTAGTAGTACTACCTAAAAAATATATATATAAAAAAAAAAGGGAAAAGCACATACACACACATGAATGACCAAATCCCAAGGCAAAAGCCTGGGGTAAAAAAAAACCTTTTAGAGCCAACCCTTAAAAAAATAACCTTTATTATATCTTGTTAAAATGTAAACCCCTAACAAGGATTAAAATAATACAGAACGGATACTATATATAAGCTGTATTCATGAACGGAGTTAATACTCCATGTATCCATGTATAATGGCCCTGCAGTGCCCTTATGCCTATATCCGTTCTGTAATGTTAAAACACACACTCAATTGCCCGCCTCTACATGTTTCACCGTCTCCACAGCGTTACCAAGAGGCAAGAGGGGCAATCATCTTGCCTGCCCACATAAATTGATCCCTGTTTAGAAATCTATACATTTTTGTTATAAAAAATATAAGTTTCATTAAATAATTTTTTTCCATCACTACTGCATCCTTCTTTCTTTCTTTTTTTTGTACCCAACAAATTAAAAAAAAAAAAAACGTCAAAGGGGCCAAAAATGCAATTTCCCCTCAAAGGCAAAAAACGCCAGAAAAAACGCAATAAAAAGGATGCCAAACACAGGAAGCGTATGTGCCATATAAACTCCAAGAGCGTAAATGCAGAATAGATGCTGACCACATGTGCGCAGAATAAACGCTAAGAGTGCATGTACTGTATAAATGCTATGAACCATGTGTACTGAGCGCTAGTCCAGTATACATGCTAAGAGCGTAAGTCCCACTTATTTAAATATGCTATAAACATAAGTCCGAATTAGCGTGTATAGAGTACAGCACAAATGCCATGTCTGCCTGCACCTGCACCAACACTAAGAACGCCTGCACAGCACCAACACTATGTTGACCGCCACGTCTGAAAATGAAAGTAAACACTTTCCGGCAGCTCAGTCAGGCTGATCGGGACATCGCGATAAAATCGCGATGTCCTGATCAGCTAGGACGCGAGCGGAGGTCCCCTTACCTGTCTCTGCCGCGTCCGATCTGGGTTTGATTGCTCCAAGCCTGAGCTACAGGCTTGAGCAATCGAGCCCCTATCTCGCTGATCCATGCAAAGCTATGGCTCTGCAGGGATCAGCATAAGAGATCAGTGTGTGCAGTGTTATAGGTCCCTATGGGAGCTATAGCATTGCAACATAAAGTAAAAAAAAAAAGTTAACAAAGGTCATTTAACCCCTTCCCTATTAAAAGTTTGAATCACCCCCCTTTTCCCATAAAAAACAAAAAAACTGTGTAAATAAAAATAAACATATGTGGTATCGCCGCATGTGGAAATGTCCGAACTATAAAAATATATCATTAATTAAATCGCACGGTCAATGGCGTACGCGCAAAAAAATTCAAAAGTCCAAAATAGTGTATTTTTGGTCACTTTTTATATCATGAAAAAAATTAATAAAAGCGATCAAAAAGTCCGATCAATACAAAAATGGTACCGATAAAAACTTCAGAACACGGTGCAAAAAATGAGTCCTCATACCGGCCTGTATGCGGAAAAATAAAAAAAAGTTATAGGGGTTAGAAGATGAGAATTTTTTACATATAAATTTTCCTGCATGTAGTTATGATTTTCTTCCAAAGTACGACGATATCCAACCTATATGGTAGGTTATCAGTAGGGTATCATTTTAACCCTATAGACCTATAGAATAAAGATAAGGTGTTATTTTTACCAAAAAATGCACTGTGTAGAAACGGAAGCCCCCAAAATTTACAAAATTTTATTTTTTCTTCAATTTTGTCGCACAAGTTTTTTTTTCTGTTTCGCTGTGGATTTTTGGATAAAATGGCTAATGTCACTGCAAAGTAGAATTGGTGGTGCAAAAAATAAGCCATAATGTGGAATTTTATGTGCAAAATTGAAAGCGTTATGATTTTTTGAAGGTGATGAGGAAAAAATTAAAATGCAAAAACGGAAAAACCCTGCATCGTTAAGGGGTTAAGGGGGCGGGCCGTGATGTCACAAGGTGCGGAGCCATGACATCACGCTGCTCCGTCCCCTGTATCGCCAGTCATTACGCACAGAGCGAACTCACTCTGCGCAGTAATGATAGCGCGGCACCGCAGCGGCGATCCCGGGGGTCCCCAGTAGCGGGACCCCGGCAATCTGACATCTTATCCCCTATCCTTTGGATAGGGGATAAGAGGTCTAGGGGCAGAGTACCCCTTTAATACTTATATCTTTATTTATTAATCTATCATCTGCTTGATAATGACCAGTTGAGCCGATTGTAACGTTGCTGCTTTTTTCTTGTTTTTATTATCATGGAATAAATACACTTTTTGCACTTTATATTGGCCCTTGTGCTGCAGTGAGATCCTTTTTGCTATAGTAAATGTGGAGATACTTGGCCAAGACTCCAGAAGCTGCTTTGCACCAGGCACTTTTCTCCATTGAATTGGTTGTGCTTAATCTATCTATCTATCTATCTATCTATCAATCTATCTGTCTGTCTATCCTCTTCTAGAATAGAAATCTATATTGGTACATATACCTTCCTTTTATAACGGTAAACATATTGCTATATTTTCTTATATATATATATATATATATATATATATATATATATTTATTTATTTTTTAAACATTATGTTCTCAATTTATTTAAAAAGGAAAATTTTAAATTAATAAAAATAAATAAACTAGTGTTTCCCAACCAGGGTGCCTTCAGCTGTTGTGAAACTACAACTCCCAGCATGCCCGGACAGCCGAGCAAGCTGGGAGTTGTAGTTTCGCAACAGCTGGAGGCACTCTGGTTGGGAAACACTGACATAAACAAACAAACAAGTAAATATGAATACTCTTCAGCTGACAAATAAACAGGTATTATGATATTATGTTCTATATTTATTTAAAAAGGAAAGAAAAAGTAATTAAATAAAAATAAATACCCTCCAAATGACGAGTATGCAGGTATTGCTACATTATGTTCTCAATTTATGTAAAAAGAGGAAGAAAAAAAACCTAAGTGATTAAATTAATAAATCTAAATACCATTCAGATGATAAATATTTTGTACTTTTACAAATTCAAATGCTTTATATTTCATGGTTTACTGATCAGTTGCAGTCTTATCTATGCCGTTTTGCTGCTGTCATAGATCAATGAGAGATACTGCAGTCTGGAAGTCTTTGGCTGTATTTAAAGATGTTTTGGCAGAAACAGCAGGACTTGTGCTCTGAGATCAGCGAGGAGAGTGATTTTAGATGCAGGCTGCTGTGTAAGGAAGGTGTAATTGTAGTGTATTTGAGCTGGAGACTACTAAGCGATCCTTTCTAAGGTCACCCTGAGTACAAGATCCACAGGGGGGCACCCTGAGACAAACAATCTACAGCAGAGAGGGAAGGAATTGCACGTCTTGAGCGAGAACTGGAAATACAGAATAAAATCCCCTGACGCCGCCATTGATAGGCATAATTTGCTGTTGCACATGTACCGTGATCTTGTTCTGTTCATACATTTGCAAATGCTGAGCACTGGTACTCGTCTGAAAACAGGAGGTCGCTATGTAACTACTACTCCCAGCATGAGTTAATAAACAATAATACATAAAACCCTCATGTTTCTAAGGAAGCACTTGTAATATGGTGAATAGAGCAATATCTCTGTTTATAATAAAAAGTATAATAGTAAAAAGTAAAAAAAATTAAATAAATCTCACCAACAGAGACAAAAATGCTGTAGGGACGTCATATTTTAGTCATTTTGTGTTCCCATTCATTCGGGTTTATGCAAAAGTAAAAAATTTTTTTTAATTTTTAGCCAAATGCCTTCATGGTCCCTTGCAGATCTTTATTAGGCCTAATGGATGATATGTCACGCTCAACACATGACTGCAGTCCATATTGACGTCACTGCTTAGGGCCCGTGATTGGTTACCATGGTTACTGGTTGAGTACGCCATATCATTCCTGCAGCCTAGTAAATGAAGATCAACGGAGATCCACAGGACCATCAGATTAGGTGTTTAAAGGCCACTATTGCTATTTGTTGTAGAACCCTTTTAAGAATGCTTAGATAATATTCGTAGCATTAATGCATTTTTACCAGATGGAAAAATCTTGAAAGTTTCACCTGACATTGTCATACCTTCAACAGGGTCTGAGTGCATGACATCACATCACAGCGTTGTGCCCATCAGGCCTTACTCTAGGCATAATACAGTGTATAGGTGTTACCTATTGTGTTCTCTAACTTTTCTCTGCTGTACAGGGATAACATTTTTGTCTTCTTATTATTTTTTTTTTTATAGTACCAGAGTGGACAGGAGAACACCCACCTATTGCGCCTCCACCTCTTACTCTTCCTAACAACTTCACACCAAAAAAGAAGGAACCAGCAAGAGACCCTTCCACCCATGGTAATTCTAAAATTCTACAAAACGCTTGAATCATACTTTATATCCGGGTAGAGCAGGGGCGTAAGTATAGGGAGGCGGGGGCTAGTAACAGAGGTAGCCATGGTGCCTGATGAGGACCAAAAGCCCCTGTTACATAAGAAGACACCACTATTATAAATGGTGCCTGTTGGGTAGGGACCTAGTTCTGGACTTTGCATTAGAAATTCAAGTTAGGGGGATTTCACATTGCTTTGGCACTGTCAGTATACTTATTACAGATGCTACTAAATGGCATTTATCATACATAGGGTCTCATAGTAAAACAATAAGTATATATTTTTTTTTACTTGATCCAGCGAACCTCATCGCATACATCCTAAATACACTTTATGCCTATATTGTTTATATAGGGCTTAATGCATCTATTTAACAAAAGCCCCAGGACCTGTCCCGGTGTTTGCCTTAAAAACAGAATTACCTGTACACTGTGTAACACAAAGCAGTCTTACCCCTCTGGGGCTGATAATGCTGGCATTCTTTACAATCTTATCTTCATTTAGTGATATTTTTTTATTTCAGTTAAGCCATTTTTTACAAGAAACCCATCCGAATTAAAAGGAAAGTTTATTAACACAAAACTGAGGAAAAGCACCCGAGGTTTTGGTTTCACTGTGGTTGGTGGAGATGAACCCGATGAGTTTCTGCAGATAAAGAGCTTGGTTCTTGATGGTCCTGCTGCTCTGGATGGCAAGATGGAAACGGGTATACTTTTTATTATTATTTAACTATTTGTGTCTTTCTCTTTTTGAGTAATAATGAAGAGAATTAAAGTTTTTGTCTCCTCTTTGTTTCCCTCTCACAGGTGATGTTATTGTTAGTGTAAATGAAATCTGCGTACTTGGATATACTCACGCTCAAGTTGTAAAGATCTTCCAGTCTATACCCATCGGTGAAAGTGTTGACCTTGAACTTTGCAGAGGGTATCCTCTTCCATTTGACCCTGATGATCCGAACACAAGTCTGGTGACATCTGTGGCCATACTGGATAAAGACCCTATCATTGTAAATGGACAAGAAACTTATGACTCTCCGTCCAGCAACAGCAGTAAAACTAGAAAAGTTAATAATTTGAAGGAGCCAAGGCCAAGCAGCCCTGCAGATGTATCTTCAAATGGTTCCAATGGTTACCCTAATGACACTGTCTCTTTGGCTTCCTCTATAGCAACACAACCTGAACTCATTACAGTCCATATAGTTAAAGGGCCAATGGGATTTGGCTTCACTATAGCAGATAGTCCTGGTGGAGGTGGCCAGAGAGTGAAACAGATTGTAGACAGCCCTCGCTGCCGTGGCCTCAAAGAAGGAGATCTCATTGTGGAAGTAAATAAGAAGAATGTGCAGACGCTTACACATAATCAAGTTGTGGATTTACTAATCGAATGTCCAAAGGGGAGTGAAGTTACCTTATTGGTGCAAAGAGGAGGTAAGTCTTGTATACGTATATCAAGTTGAGCTAATTGATCATGTTGAGCATTACTGCACTCCATATAGATTAATCTGTTCTGTGAAGTACATCAATTTAGATTTACATCCATTTAAGTTTTCTTATGGTGACTATATGCAGGGAGAAGTGTTATAGATGTTGCTACTGTATGAAGAAATTAATTTCTTAATTTGCATAACTGGCTGCCTTTGAACATAAAAGGGGCTTGTTGGGACTATAACACTGTTTCATGGGTCTCTGACTCTTGGGACCTCTTCTGTTTAGCACAATGAAGAGACCTAAGTGCTAAGTATAAGCCACCAATGTCAATGTCTTGGAGAACCTCTTGGAGATTATTCCTGCATAAGGGATTAGGTAAAGTTCTGCTTTTACTCTAGACAGAGTGCCACTCATGTCCCTCGCTATGTCTAGTATTGTAGCTAACCACCATTTATTGAATGGCACTTCTCTACATTGCTAGGCACAGCCCATGGATACGAGTGGCAGTGTTTGTATATAAAAGACTGATATTTTCCCAATCCTGGACAACCCCCTTTAAATCTTTCTATGGTCTGTTCTGCTTTAGAAGTTTGCTTATAACCTCAGACACAGAGTTTAATTAAAGTATATGAATAAATGCAAGCTTTCAGTTTTCTAGGCCATTCTGTTATTTGGCAGGTTTATTGAAAAATGTTTCACTTAAATGCTGGTCTTTTGAATATTGACTGAATGGAAATGAAACATTAGTAGTTAATTGGATTAGTGTAAATGGTAGCAAAGCTGAGAATTGTTTTTCAGCACTGAGAATGATGGGATAGAAAATGTCTAGGGTAAATATAGAAGTTAACACTTGCTAGGAAGCCCAATAAATGACCTCATTTTGTGTATGTACTTACTTTACTGTTTCCTTACCAATTCCCCGCTGCCACTTACATGGGTGCATCATGACCTGGCCTTTACTGTGGTCTCTTTCCATTCCCTGCTAAGAAATTTATCAAACCTGTTAAATCTTTAAAATAATGACATAAAGGTATTCACTTTTATTTATAAAATAATAAAAATTACACCATTCCACCTACATACCAAAAAGCTAAAATTGACTGAAGATAATATAGACAACACCATAATACATACTCGCCTGCCTGTATCACCCCAACTACCCCCCCCCCCCCCATGCTGGTCCTGATACCTTGTGCCTTCCTCTTCTTCATGCCTCCAATGATGTGTTGACCCTGCAGAAAATGTCCGCTTAGCCAAGCATATCCCACAGCAGTAACCCGCCTCAGCCACTAATTGACTGAACGGGCTTGCACATCATTGGAAGAAGAGAGCGAGAGAGCGCCATGGTGCTGTTAGCCTTTGGAATAGGAGTGGCAGTGGTGGGGAATCAGTGCGGGTGAGTATGCTTTAGTTTTATTTTGTAGTACCCAGGGTACTTTTTCACAGCAAAAACAAAATCAAAACAAGGTTCCACTCTCTAGCAGATCACAGCAACTCAAAAAACCTTTTCTTAAAATGATAAACTTTAATGATATGCATTAAAATCAGTAAGCAATATTAACTATAATTTGTGAAATAATAGTGACAAATATCAAACCAAAGAGACATATGTCCACAATTTATTGGAGGGCACCTTGGGAGAAAATTTATCTTGCCACACTGAATAATCCCTGTGGCTATACCAGTGTCAAAAATAAGCTATTATCCACTAGTAATGCATTCTCCATGGTACCATACACATATAGATATTCAGGACCTATCCCCACACCACGTGAGAAAGGTGATAAGGTAAAATATTCCGACGCGTTTCCCCCCCCAGCTTATGGGGTTTCTCAAGGAACTTAATCGGATACAATCATCATAGAAGAGATAAAAATATTTAGATTGTCTCTGGTACCGCGGATGCCATTACTTGATTGACACCACTCTCATGATATGCTATGGACAATATACTGTGCTGCATCCCCATAGACGAAATGCTGTCTCATGCCCGCCTAGTACCTACAATGGATACCGCGCGCCACGATAAGCGTGCTCCTATGTCTCCGGGATAGGTGCTGAATATCTATATGTGTATGGTACCATGGAGAATGCATTACTAGTGGATAATAGCTTATTTTTGACACTGGTATAGCCACAGGGATTATTCAGTGTGGCAAGATATATTTTATCCCAAGGTGCCCTCCACTAAATTGTGGACCTATGTCTCTTTGGTTTGATATTTGTCACTATTATGTCACAAATTATAGTTAATATTGCTTACTGATTTTAATGCATACCCAGGGTACTTTCTTTAAAAAAAAATACTCATCCATGGATAACCTCTTTAAAATTCAGATGGCGAATGTTTATAGTAACGCTGGCTGATTCTTGCTTGACCAGATTCAGCTTCTTACCTAGAACTGTCTCTAAATACCCTGGTCCACTCAGAGTGTTACCAAAGGCACATGCTGTACCATATTTACAGCTTGTGCTACCCTAGGCACTCTGATTAAATATACCCCAATAAGGTGAATCCACAAACATTTTCATTTTTTTCCCCACGCAGATCACATGTATTATGTGCGGATTTTGTTGCAGATTTAGTGGATCTCACCCTTATACACAGATTGTGGTAAAATCAATCACAAACCATTACACAATGAGCAGCTGCAACTGCAAATTTGCAAGTAAAATTTGCAGCTGTTTTGATCCATGTGGATTCAACCAAAGTGGGAAATTCATTTTTTATGTTCAGGCCACAGCATGAGGGCATTTTTTTTCTCACTGAAATGCTTCCCCTCTCAGCACTGCTTCCCTAGGCACAGACCTCCGGGTGACTAATGACAAATACAGCCCTGCCAACACCCCTTTAGCTTTGCCCTATACCTTAGCTGATGTATAGGAAAATCTTGACTAATTCTGACAATGAAGGTGCTTATCTCAGACTAGTGGTTCTGCGGCGCTAAGACATTTCTGGGTGGAGGAAAATTTGAAATGTTGGTGTCCATCATTTATATGTGGCTGATAAGATCTGTGTGTTCCAGCCTGAAGCTTATAGGGGCTTTGATGGTTTGGCTGACTGGCACATGTTGTTACTATTGATCTGTATATTTATGGTCGCGATGATCATCTATGCCCAGACATTGTAAGAGCTTTGCTTACCATATTGGGAGATTTTCAGCAAATTCTGTTGTATAACGAATGCATAGTGTAATACCACTGTTTAAAATAAATATAGTTGGCAAATTCTTCATAAAAGGAAGTATTTTCCTATTTGATGTATTTTGCAATGGGTACTAAGTGTGCAAATTATTGTGGCACATGCTGCTTTCTTCCCATCTTAATTCTTCAGTGATTTATCCCTGTGCCGCAGCACATCCTCGACATGAAAGAGTGACACTGTCTGCTGGATCCGTCCAGCTGAGCAGACTCCTTTTACTTAAGCAGCATGTTGTACCAAGCAGTAGTGAAACAGATACCCCATACCTGCTCTAATCAAAAGTCAGCCATAGACTTTACATTGTTAAATAGCAGATTTTACACAAGTACTACAAGCTTAGGTTTATTAAATTAGCTTTAAGTTGGCTTTATATTTATTTCATAGAAGAAATGTCTTGCTGGTATGTGAAGTTTATCCATGCCTCTGACTGGGCATTTTGTATAGATAACACATACCTTGTTTTTAAGGAGACATCATAAATGTTCATTTAGGACATTTCCTTTTTGTTATTAGGGTCCCATGATAATATATTGATCAAAGAGTCTCTGCTGGGACTGTTGTTATTTAGCTGGGGGAATCAAACATTGAGGATTCTATTTTACTATAATGCCCACCACAGGGGAATTAAAGCATTACACAGGGCCCAATAGCATCAAATAGCTGTCCGTGTAATTACATGGACATGTGAGGTTCTCCAGAGCATGAGAGTTTGGAGTTACCCCTGAATCTAAAAGAGGATGATTCTAAATAGCGACCCTCTTATGAACTCAAAATTTCCTAATAGTGTTTTGAAAATGGATTTAGTCAACCCCCTTTAAGAATTTGACAGCTTTGGATGGTCCACAAATGTTAAAAAGTTCCCTTGACAATTACCTGATCACATGGTGTTCCCCAGCGAATTAGTTTTAATGTGTGGAAAACCTAGCAGAGTGATAATTAGGTGACTTCAGCAAGCTCCCTGTTTATAAAGCCCCTAAGTGCCTCCTCCGTGGTGCAAAGCTATTTCTAAGTTTCTGTTTCAGGAGGCAGGACCAGAACTTGGTTGTTTGCCAGTAGTACACACACACTTGTTCTTCCTTCCCATTACTTCTTTGGCCAATCACAGAACAGCACTTACTCTTTACTACAATGCCATGACATAGTACACTGTAATGAACAGGCTGGAATTGTGCTGGGGGAGGACTTACCATACACTAGTGTAGGTGGCATGTGGAAAAAGAAGGGGTTACTGGCGCATAAGATTTGCAAGGTTCTATATGAGAAAAATTTAAGAAAAGGCAGCAATACAGTAAGGAAGGGGTTACTCCGAACACTGAGCTAATGGTGCAACATAGATGAGAGGGTTGATTTACTCTTCATATGTCAGACAGTCTCACAGTGAAGGTACACAGCTCTTCCTCTCTCCTGCACAACAAGTAGCTAATCCTCACCCTCACTTCCCGTGTCCCACCCTGGTCTTTATATTGTTGGGATTTGTTCAACGCTAATAAGATGCAGTGGACAGCAGTTTGCAGAGACCAAGCGACCAAGGCTTAAGAGCTTTTCTTCTTTTTTTTTTTTTTTTTGGGGGGGGGGTGGGGATAAACAGTTATTTTTGATAAATGCTATGTTGCAGTTCGCAGAGGCTATCAAATGTGATCTGTTGTTTGAAATGACAGTGCCTATTTAAGCATGACGCAGTGCCCATTTATATCCATAGGTTGTCTTTGTAGTATGGCATAGGTCCTCCAGAGAAAAATACTTTTTAAACCTGCTCTGTACTCTGCATATATTGCCCTACTTTTACTGGAAGGAATGCCTACCCTTGTTAGAGTCGGTGCTGCAGTCAGGCTTTAAACATGGCCAGATATTCATGAGATGATGTTTCTTAGGGACCGGTCCTCATTCTCTCAATCAAAATGACTGAATCCACTGTTTATGAGTAATAGGCCTTCAAAGGGGTAGTCCGCTTAGTACAGTTCTTTTTGTTCCAAGGGTCCCCTAACAATAACCTAATCGACCTGTTGATAATTTTTCCTCATGTACCACCACAGGCAAACATTTTTATTGAAATTGATGGGCTGACTCGGAGTCCTCCAGAGTGGAGTACTCTTTGTAGCCCTTCTTCATTCTTTCTGATAGATGGGGTTCTGAAGTAGGAGCCCCAGCTATCAGTGGGCTGCCCATATAAAGTATAGACATGTTGAGTCCTCTACAGAGAAAGCTGTTCATACCTTTAGCTCTGGCTAATAGATCATGGCCTTGAATAGGAGACCACACAATTTTGACTTAGAATTCCCCGAGTGTTTTATTAACCAGACCCCATTTAAATATTTCACATTTAACAGAGCTGCTCATCAGATTAACATTTATGAACATGAGCTGGAAATGTTCTAGTAATCTAAACGAGAAGAATTACATTTTAGGATGAATTTTTGTCTCCAAGTGAATACGCTATGATTTCAGATTATATTTTTAAATAATTTGTTGATTTCACCATTTAAAAAAACTTGCTATACTTGTAATGCTGGTCATGTATGGCTAAAATGTATGGTCCTCATGTGGCAAAGAAGGGGGAGATAAAGGCTGTAGGACCTCAACATCACAGGAGAGTCTGCAATAAATTATGATGATGGACATCATCTGTTTATTTTTATATAAAAAAAAAAACAAGAAAAAGAAAGATGGTCTTCCTGTATTAGGGGATTTAATACAGACAGATGCTGCATCAACTCTTGTGTTGTTGAGATGTCCACGTGTCTACAGCCATTCTAAGTTTTCTTTTAGGAGTGGTATACCTACAACATGGGACCATCCTCCCAGTATAATTCCTTGATATGATTATTGTCAGTATCTCACACAAATTTTGTATGCTGTAGAAAATAAACATTGAGGCAAAAATCACAGAAGAATTGCGAGACCATGTACACATACAGGTACAGACACTATAATATGAACTACATTAACTTCACAGCCCCTATAGCATAGTCAAATAAATAAAAAACAAATCTCAAAATACCCCTTTAATAGGACATAGGTAATAGTTTTAACATTTTTCACCTTTAAAGGAGAACTGTGGCCTGTGCCCGGGGTGCAAAAACATAAAAAAACAAACTTTAACTCACCTTCCTACATTCCCCCGTTGTGCCCCGTAACTCTGGTGCTGCTGGCTTACATGACAGTGTGCTCCGCCTATCACTGGCCGAGACGGGACATTGATGCAGCTGGCGATACGCTGCCTACGCTGTGACGTTTCGAGCCTAAGAAAGCAGCAGAATTGGAGGAATGGGATGTTGATATCTCCGCAACGGGGGAAAATAGGAAGGTGAGTTATGCCACCGTTCTCTTTTAAAACAGAATTTGATATCTCTCTTAGCATGTCTGTGTTAGTAAATACTTTCCATCGGAACAAAAGAGAAACACTTGATGCAGAGTTCCTCCAGAATTCAAGTACACCTCTGTCCATGTCAGGTTTGCTATTAGGATTTGCTCCTGCTCTGGACAGAGAGCACTGGGGTCAGACTGAAAAGAACTACACAACTTCCTCTCGAGCATACAGCAGCTGATAAGTACTGAAAGGATTACATTTTTTAAAAATAAAAGTAATTTACTAATCTGTTTAACTTCCTAGCACCTGTTGAGGTGAAACAATTTTTTCCCTCCGGAGTACCCCTTTAGCTGCATAACTTCACACAAATGAAGGCGTGCTCCCGTTCCAGCTGAAGAGCTCCACATCAGCACATCTCATGCCTGTCCAGGCAGCCAGTTCTCAGTGTGTGTGCTCCCTATACAGCCCAGTGCCTAGAGGATCCAGTCTGTCACCTCATCAGAGAGCACTCCCCCCCGTAAATGGCTCAAAATCAGATTTTAGGAAAGGTTGTAAAGCCTTTCACAGCGCGGAGTATTCGTCTGTTTCCCCCAGAGAATTTCTTCAGTGATAAGTCTATCTACCTGTTCTCCTCATTGCAAAATTCTTATCTGGCTTCTGCACAAAGAAGATAAAGTTTGCCCGGTGCTCGCTCTCGAAAGCCGTGATCGCAATTTTCCACCAGCAATTTCTTTTTTTAGTGAAATTCATCTCCTCTATGTCTGTAGCCCCATGTGTTGAGTTCAGGAAAATGCTGTAAGCACCAAATAAACACTCAGGCTGGTAAGTGCTCTTGTTTCCAGCAGTTCTCAAATTGGCAGATCATTCAGTTATCATATTACTAAAACACCATTAGAATTCATTCCAGGAAGAGTGTAAGTGCTCGCTGAAGGGATTCCAGGAAAGGAGAGATACCCGTAGGAAACTCCGACCAGGAGACCGGATGTAGCTGGTGGGATTGGTCTAGAAGATACACGAGCCTGTGCCAGGAATTATATTCACGTACACTGATCTGTATCATCATCTCACATGGGGTAATGCAGCAGTGATTCTCTGTACCTCTAGCCTTACATCACAGTACCCCCCCCCCCCCCCAGGAAAATAACCACACATTTCATGCTAAGAATCTAGGGTATAGGGCACCTACATCTGATCAAATATATGTTTTGTGTTTTATTGTTCGTGCAGGATTTTACTTAATATACAGTCAAATTTCTTGATCTTGCATCAATGGGACCTTGCAAACTGTAGAGGTCCACAGTTTGGAAGACCACTGGTCTAGATGATCAAATATTCAGGATTATTGCATGGCTATACAAGACTGTATAACAAAGGTTTTGCATAAAATGTTAGCATAAAATCTGGTAATATCACAGTTGGAATGTCCCTAGTGGGGTTTCTCTGCTGTACACAACAGTAGTCCTGCTTATAGTGCCCCACACAATAAAAGTTTTGTACCTTTGTGCCCTTACACAGTAATAATGTCCCAACACATAATTTCCCACCTTTGCATCCCCATGCAGTAGTAATCTCCCCCTTTGCATCCCCACATAGTAGTAATGTCCCCCTTTGCATCCCCACATAGTAGTAATTCCCCCCTTTTATGCTTCCTAAACATTAGTAATGTCTATTTTTGTGGCCCACCCCCACGAAATGTGATTACTCTAATCAATTTCCACAATGAGATGGTGCCAGTCTGTGCTGTGAGCGAGTGGGTGACGGTGGTGCAGTGCATTGATTTCATTGGGTTAGGCATGGTCATGACATCTCATGGGCTACAGCTCTAATGCGGCTTGCTGCCTATGTGAGGAAATGACAGGACACAATGAGTCTTTAGAATACGGGCACAGTATAAACTAGCACTTTCCTGAGATTTAAGGGTACGGTCCTACGTACAGTCTATGTACAGTTATTCGCGCTGTGCAAAATCTGCTGCTGCAGTGGGGGAAAAGCTGCATAACCCCTGATCACCATACACACAGGGCTTTCCGGCAACAGCCCTGTGTGTGCAGTGAGTTTTGGAGGCAGGGCCACGTGTCACAGTCACGTCGGCGCTGCCCCCCCTCCATAACTCACTGCACTCACAGGGCTGTTGCCGGAAAGCTCTGTGTGTATGGTGATCAGGGGTTATGCAGCTTTTCCCCCACTGCAGCAGCTGATTTTGCTCCGCGTGAAATACTCTGCGTAAGTGGTACGTGGGACCGTACCGTAAATAATCATTTTTTAAGCTTTTATTTTTTCTTATATAGTGCACCATAGTATATTATTTTGGAGAATAATGTGGAGGTTTTTGTGTATGCCTTTTGCTTACCTATTTTTGCTGATGTGGCATGCATTAGATAGGCTCTATTTTGGTTTACAAATGCACAATGATGTGGGTTCTATAATGCAGCCTACATTTCCAATGAATCCTCTTGTTGTGAATCATGTGGTTGATCATTCCAGCTGCTTATATCATCAGGCTGCTAGTGCTAATACCCAGGTGAAATTATTGGACTTATAAGTGGGTTGGTGTCAATTCACACTGGGCAGTTTTCATAAGTTTTCTTACTGAAAGTGGCTTTTTCAAAGAAATATTGCCATTAGGTAAAAGTGATTAGACCTATAATCCCAAATTAGTTTTGGGATTTTTTTAATGAAGAATTGACATTTTTAGGCTGTGTTTACAAGTAGAGTTTTTGCTGCCTTTTTCACAGATTTTTATTGCATTTTAGCTGTTTTTGCAGCAATGTGCGAAGATCATGGTAAAATTACAGTTTTTTTAACCATATTTTGTTCAATTGTGGTACAGTATCAAAATTTTTGCCATGATTTGTGGGAAAACACAGCAAAAACAGGTGTATAACTACTATATATCCCATAGATCCCATAGAGTTAGCATATGGAGCTGGGAGGGGTCTTGGAGTTGTAGGAGGGGATCTGGTAGGTGATAACGTCATCCTGTAGTCCTCAGGAATTCAGAAACTAAGTCTGACATTCTGTGACTCACATTAAAGGGGTACTCCGCTGCTCAGCATTTGGAACAAACTTTTGAATGCTGGAGCTGGTGCCGGGAGCTCGTGACATCATAGCTCTGCCCTCTCATGACATCATGCCCTGCACCCTCAATGCAAGTCTATGGGAGGTGGCGGGGCTATGATGTCACGAGCTCCCGGTGTCGGTAACAGTTTGTTCCAAACGCTGAGCAGCGGAGTACCCCTTTATGCACAGTAACTTTTTTGAGTCAGACTGGTGATTACATGGCCAAGTTATAGTAATGAAATGCATAGATGCATCAGAGCTGGAATGAACCAAATTACACTGTATGACTAGTGAGGGTGGATTATAGGATATGGGCACAAAAACACACAAAAACCTGGAGTGCTTCTTTAAAGTACTGGGCCAAAAACCAGAAGTGCCCTTACTACCTCACCCATATTCACTCTGACAACTCATATTTTTACACAGTATCAAGATGAGATTAGTTTTCCAAAAGTTCATTGCAAAAAAAAGTGTAAAACTCTTCACTCCCCATATGAAATTAATTAAGGAGACACTCCGGAAATGAGCAATTTTCTCCCATACAAAGGAGAAGTATCAAAGATGGATCTGAATCATTTTTGACATGTTCTGTAATTTTCCATCCTGAAATTTCTGTACTTGTCTTTTTAAAAGTTTTTTTATTTTTATTTTTGCACTCATCATAAAAACCCGATCTCTAAACAGACCTTGCCCCATTCTCTTTGACAGATAGATGATTTAGATGCAAAATTATTCACGAAGAAATCATTCACAATGGGTATTGCAGTGCAGTGTACTGGAAAAAAGAAAAAGGCAACTGATTTTTCTCTTTCATTTTTATTTATTTATTTTTCTTTTTTTTCCAGACAGTGAGAACAAAGATGTAGAAATATTTGTCAACAGTGATGAGTTTGATGTAGTTATTTATCTGCATATATTGCCCTATTTTCTCTGTAGAGAATGTACACAGTCAGGGCTGCAGTCAGGCTTTATACATCATGGCTGGATAGTTATGAGACGCTGCTATTGAGGGGCCAAGCCTTATTCTGTTTATCAAAATTGACGTGTCTACTGTTTATTAATGATGGATGATATTTAAAGGGGTTGTCCTTTTTTTTTCAAAGAGTGGTCCTTTGATAATAGGTCTTGTTGTTGGGAGCCCCAGAGATCAGCTGTGATCTGGGGAGGGAGGGGCTGGTAACAAATAATCATTTTTCCTGCATTACACGGTTTACACTAAAATCAATGGGCTGTCAATGGAACGCACAGATGTTCTTTGTAGCAGTTCTCCTCTCTGATAGATGAGGGCCCTAAAGTGGGACTTTTCTTTTTTTTACTCACAAATCCTTAACAGACTATCTGAAAATTAGTGATGGGTTGTCAATAGTTCGTCCACGTAAAGTATAGACATGCAGGGTACTTGCCAAAAAGAACACTTTTTTAATAAATTCTGTTCTCTCTGGCTAATAGGCGGGGGTCCTGAATGAGGGCCCACACTCTATTAAAGGGGTTACCCTCTTAAGGATTAGAAAAGCAGAAAGCAGTGCTTATTTCTTAAAAAAAAAAAGTGCCACCCCTTATAATACCACACACAACCTGAGGACAGGTTTGCAGCAGCGCACCATTGTTTTCAGTAGGATTCTGCTGCTCTATTCACACATCAGATGTTCCATATTAGTTCTGATGCGGATCCCGATTCCCTTGGAAAACTCCATTAGTAAATGGTACTTTTATTTCATTTGGAAAATTCTGTGCAAAATAAGCGCTGATTCTGTGCGGTTCTGATCCGTACAGGCTTTGCCTGTCCCATTACACGGCAAAAAAGATCATTCTTATGGCAGAGGAATTTCAGTGCTGGAAATTTCTGCCTCTGACATTTCATAGTGTGCACTGTGTCGCCGAATCATATCAAAAGCAATGGGACTGTGCTGCATTGGAATTTCCGATCAGAATTTCAAAGTGGAAATTCTGTAGTGTGAACCCGGCCTTATAACTACATGTCAACTGCCTGTATAAGTTGTAAGTAATGGCATCTATTGCCTGCAGATAAATAGCAGCTAGGGATGGATATTTCTGTGCATTTTTACTGCCATTTAATAGGCATTAATCTACAAATTCTTCATATTTGCCAAAACATTTAGCATATCTGGCATTGATCGGTGAATGTAACATAAGGTTCTGAGATTCAATTATTTCCCAGCAAAGCAAACCACTGCTAACAGCTTTGTAACAGCTGTCTTATTGGACTGGAGCATTGTATGTTACCTACAGCTAGTGCAATTCTAGTTTGTGGCCTTGTCTGGTGACTATAACAGATATAGTAATATCTATAATTGTAGTGAAGATTTATCTAGTAAATAGAGATGAGCGAACTTACAGTAAATTCGATTCGTCACTAACTTCTCGGCTCAGCAGTTGATGAATTTTCCTGCATAAATTAGTTCAGCTTTCAGGTGCTCCCGTGGGCTGGAAAAGGTGGATAGAGTCCTAGGAGACTCTTTCCTAGGACTGTATCCACCTTTCCAGCCCACCAGAGCACCTGAAGGTTGAACTAATTTACGCAAGATAAGTCATCAACTGCCGAGCCGAGAAGTTTGTGATGAATCGAATTTACTGTAAGTTCGCTCATCTCTACTAGTAAACACAAGGCCTGGATCATGGTATGTGAAGACCTACTGTGAAAACATTTGGATGATCTTTCCATTTTCTTAAGAGTGAGCACATACTGCCCTATTACAGTTTTTATAGTTGATAAGGTTGGAAAAAAGAGTCCATCGAGTTCACTCTACAACCCTACGGTGTTGATCCAAAGTAAGGGAATAAGGCAAATACCAATTGACTCATACTAGTAAACAAAATCCTTCCCTGGATCCACATCTCGCCTCCAGAAATCCAGATTCTATAGCATAAAGGGGTACTCTGAAGGAAAAAAAATGTTTTTTTATCTCACTCACTTGGTGCCAAAATATTATACAGATTTGTAAATTACTTCTATTTAAAAATAAGCCTTCCAGTACTTATCAGCTGCTGTATGCTCCAGAGGAAGTTGTGTAGTTCTTTCCATCTGACCACAGTGCTCTCTACTGCCACCTATGTCCTTGTCAGATACTGTAAAGAGAAAGAAAAAATTCCCATAGCAAACAACTCCTACTCTAAACAGTTTGATACAGAGACAGAGGTGGCAGCAGAGAGCACTGTGGTCAGACTGGAAAGAACTACACAACTTCCTCTGTAGTATACAGCAGCTGAGAAGTAATGGAAGGCTTAACCCCTTAAGGACTCAGCCCAATTTGGCCTTAAGGGCTCAGACAATTTAATTTTTACGTTTTCATTTTTTCCTCCTCGCCTTCTAAAAATCATAACTCTTTTATATTTTCATCCACAGACTAGTATGAGGGCTTGTTTTTTGCGCGACCAGTTGTCCTTTGTAATGACATCACTCATAATATAATAAAATGTATGGCGCAACCAAAAAACACTATTTTTGTGGGGAAATTAAAACGAAAAACGCAATTTTGCTAATTTTGGAAGGTTTTGTTTTCACGCCGTACAATTTATGGTAAAAATGACATGTGTTCTTTATTCTGAGGGTCAATTCGATTAAAATGATACCCATTATTATATACTTTTATATTATTGTTGCGCTTAAAAAAAATCACAAACTTTTTAACCAAATTAGTACGTTTATAATCCCTTTATTTTGACCTCTAACTTTTTTATTTTTCCGTATAAGTGGCGGTATGGGGGCTCATTTTTTGCGCCATGATCTGTACTTTTTTTTTATACCACATTTGCATATAAAAAACTTTTAATACATTTTTTATAATTTTTTTTAATAAAATGTATTAAAAAAGTAGGAATTTTGGACTTTTTTTTATTTTTTTTCGTTCACGCCGTTCACCGTACGGGATCATTAACATTTTATTTTAATAGTTCGGACATTTACGCACATGGCGATACCAAATATGTCTATAAAAAATGTTTTTTACGCTTTTTGGGGGTAAAATAGGAAAAAACGGACGTTTTACTTTTTTATTGGGGGAGGGGATTTTTCACTTTTTTTTACTTTTACTTTTACATTTTTTTACATTTTTTTTTACACTTGAATAGTCCCCATAGGGGACTATTCATAGCAATACCATGATTGCTAATACTGATCTGTTCTATGTATAGGACATGAAAAGCGAATGACCAGGGAGTCAGGAGTTTGTCTGGCGAAGAGAGGAACCTCTAACTTTTTTATTTTTCCGTATAAGTGGCGGTATGGGGGCTCATTTTTTGCGCCATGATCTGTACTTTTTTTTTATACCACATTTGCATATAAAAAACTTTTAATACATTTTTTATAATTTTTTTTAATAAAATGTATTAAAAAAGTAGGAATTTTGGACTTTTTTTATTTTTTTTTCGTTCACGCCGTTCACCGTACGGGATCATTAACATTTTATTTTAATAGTTCGGACATTTACGCACACGGCGATACCAAATATGTCTATAAAAAATGTTTTTTACGCTTTTTGGGGGTAAAATAGGAAAAAACGGACGTTTTACTTTTTTATTGGGGGAGGGGATTTTTCACTTTTTTTTTACTTTTACTTTTACATTTTTTAACATTTTTTTTTTACACTTGAATAGTCCCCATAGGGGACTATTCATAGCAATACCATGATTGCTAATACTGATCTGTTCTATGTATAGGACATGAAAAGCGAATGACCAGGGAGTCAGGAGTTTGTCTGGCGCAGAGAGGAACCATCAGACAGCCAAGTAAAATCAATGGATTTATTAGATGCAACGCGTTTCGCTGCGCATGCGCAGCTTCATCAGGCATGACAAGGGAAGGCTGGTAACAGGTATATATACCTCCAGGAATTAACCATTAGAGTGCTTTTTTAAAAAGAGTTGTTACATAGAATTACATATCTATATGACAATGTATGAAAAAAATATATATAAATAAATATAAATAAATATATAAACAGAAATCACAAAAATAGTAATAAGACAGCAATATGAAAGCACAATGCAATCCTATAAACATATGTATACAAATATATATAATATAATATAATTATCGCATGTGGTGTGAATGTAACACCACAAGCGGCTCAAAAAGTCCCACCGCTAAATCGCCGGTGCGGCATTCAACAACACAAGTTGGATATTATTTCAAAAAATGTATATGATATAAAGAGTTATGTCTATTGATTCAAGAGATAGAAAAATTATATATTTAATTGTATATCGCTGCCTTATTAAAAATAAAAAATAAAAAATAAATGACAGTGCGATAAACCAAATCGCAACTGACCAGAAGGAAATGTATGAACACTACTTAGAAAATAAGATGAATTCAATTAACTAGTGCGGTATTGAATACAGCATCCGGCGAAAACGCAGGGTGTGAATATTCGTACAAAAATCCAAATTAACAAACAATAAATAAATTAAGAATACAAAAGTATTTATATGTAGAAAAGAAAGAAAAATAAACAGAACTTAGATAACAAAACAAAAGGAATAAATAAATACACAATGGAGCGCTCCAGGATGAACAGTACAGAAGGAACGAAGAAAAAATCAAGGTATAATATTTTCGAAATTAATCCATATGAAAAAATGGGAAATTTTTAAACCCTAAATTATCAAATTATTTAACTGTATCGATACATTCATTAAAACCTTGAGGGTGTATCGATACAGTTAAATAATTTGATAATTTGGGGTTTAAAAATTTCCCATTTTTTCATATGGATTAATTTAGAAAATATTATACCTTGATTTTTTCTTCGTTCCTTCTGTACTGTTCATCCTGGAGCGCTCCATTGTGTATTTATTTATTCCTTTTGTTTTATTATCTAAGTTCTGTTTATTTTTCTTTCTTTTCTACATATAAATACTTTTGTATTCTTAATTTATTTATTGTTTGTTAATTTGGATTTTTGTACGAATATTCACACCCTGCGTTTTCGCCGGATGCTGTATTCAATACCGCACTAGTTAATTGAATTCATCTTATTTTCTAAGTAGTGTTCATACATTTCCTTCTGGTCAGTTGCGATTTGGTTTATCGCACTGTCATTTATTTTTTATTTTTTATTTTTAATAAGGCAGCGATATACAATTAAATATATAATTTTTCTATCTCTTGAATCAATAGACATAACTCTTTATATCATATACATTTTTTGAAATAATATCCAACTTGTGTTGTTGAATGCCGCACCGGCGATTTAGCGGTGGGACTTTTTGAGCCGCTTGTGGTGTTACATTCACACCACATGCGATAATTATAATTATATTATATTATATATATTTATATACATATGTTTATAGGATTGCATTGTGCTTTCATATTGCTGTCTTATTACTATTTTTGTGATTTCTGTTTATATATTTATTTATATTTATTTATATATTTTTTTTTCATACATTGTCATATAGATATGTAATTCTATGTAACAACTCTTTTTAAAAAAGCACTCTAATGGTTAATTCCTGGAGGTATATATACCTGTTACCAGCCTTCCCTTGTCATGCCTGATGAAGCTGCGAATGCGCAGCGAAACGCGTTGCATCTAATAAATCCATTGATTTTACTTGGCTGTCTGATGGTTCCTCTCTGCGCCAGACAAACTCCTGACTCCCTGGTCATTCGCTTTTGATTCTACACTTACCCAGGAGGGCTGCAGTGGACCTGCTTTCATATCTCTTCTGCTCTTAACCTTGTTGTGTGTGGGCGCACAACCAACTTCGGTAAGCGGCTTGGGAATCACCTTCCCCTACCCCCACCTGCAAGATCTACTGATCCCGCACATGAGGCGCCTTCCTTCCTTTCTCTAGATGTATAGGACATAGAACAGATCAGCATTATCGGTCATCTCCTGCTCTGGTCTGCTCGATCACAGACCGGAGCAGGAGACGCCGGGAGCCGCACGGAGGAAGGAGAGGGGACCTCCGTGCGGCGTTATGAATGATCGGATCCCCGCAGCAGCGCTGCGGGCGATCCGATCGTTCATTTAAATCGCGAACTGCCGCAGATGCCGGGATCTGTATTGATCCCGGCACCTGAGGGGTTAATGGCGGACGCCCGCGAGATCGCGGGCGTCGGCCATTGCCGGCGGGTCCCTGGCTGCGATCAGCAGCCGGGATCAGCCGCGCATGACACGGGCATCGCTCCGATGCCCGCGGTTATGCTTAGGGCGTAAATGTACGTCCTGGTGCGTTAAGTACCACCTCACCAGGATGTACATTTACGTCCTGCGTCCTTAAGGGGTTAAAGGGGTACTCCGGTGAAAAACTTTTTTTTTTTTTTTAATCAACTGGTACCAGAAAGTTAAACAGGTTTGTAAATGACTTCTATTAAAAAATCTTAATCGTTCCTGTACTTATTAGCTGCTGAATACTACAGTGGAAATTCTTTTCCGTTTGAAACACAGAGCTGTCTGCTGACATCATGAGCACAGTGCTCTCTGCTGACATCTCTGTTCATTTTAGGAACTGTCCAGGGTAAAAGGAAATCCCCATAGCAAACATATGCTGTTCTTGACAGTTCATAAAATTGACAGAGATGTCAGCAGAGAGCACTGTGCTCGTGATGTCAGCAGACAGTTCTGTGTTTCAAAAAGAAAATAATTTCCGCTGTAGTATTCAGCAGCTAATAAGTACAGGAAGGATTAAGATTTTTTAATAGAAGTAATTTACAAATTTGTTTAACTTTCTGGCACCAGTTGATTAAAAAAAAAAGTTTTTCACCGGAGTACCCCTTTAAGTTTATTGAATAGAAGTAATTTACAAATCTGTATAGTTTTTTGGCACCAGTTGATTTGAAAACATTTTTTTTCCACCAGAGTACCCCTTCCTTCTAAATAATATTGCTATTTTTGCATAAGAAATACCACTGTTCAATACTAAACATCATATAATGCTGCCAAATAACTCTTACATTAAAGCACCCAATTAATAATACTATCTGTACCATTGTTGATATTCCCACTTATGTTGAAACAAAGATGTTTCTAAATAAGTTTTACCAGGCTATGTGTGGCTTCTCCCCCCCCCCCCCCCTTTCCCCTAATACATATGAACACTCAGCTCGGCCGAGCATGCATGTGTTCTGAATTAGGATAGGACAGGGAAATCATTGTGCAGACTCCGGTGATGGCAGCTTTTCTTCCTAAAAAAAAACAAAAAACAAAGGATCAGGGAACTGAAATGCAACATGCATGATCCTTCTCGCCCCTGACCTCTGGCCTCAGGAGAAAGTCAGGAGGTCACCATTTACATTAGGGGGTCAGCTGGTCCCGACAAAATTGGTGGGTTCAGCCAACACATGTCTTGGCAAGCAAGTGCATGTGTCAACAGCCACCTTTATCTACACAGGTTTTTCCCAACCAGGGTGCCTCCAGCTGTTGCAAAACTAAAATTCCCAGCATGCCCAGACAGCCGTTGGCTGTCTGGGCATGCTGGGAGTTTTAGTTTTTCAACAGCTGGAGGCACCATGGTTGGGAAACACTGATCTACGCATTTAGACTCCAGGTTAGTCTTGTATCAAAGTGTCTTGCAATAATATTGGGACTGTCTTTCTGATTCAGTACATCCTGCCTAAGAGAGTAGCGACTGTCTGAGGTTCTGGCTGTTATGTCTTGTTCCTTGGATTTCCTACAGATATTGTATGAAATATTTATAGAGCATTAACTTCCTTGGCTATTATTGGCCCCTCCGATCTTCCAGGCATCTGATGCTTTCATTCAAATGATATTCAACTCTTTGGAGACGTTGCTGTTTAATCAATGCTTAATAAATTATTGGTGGCATCTCATTGATCTTCATTTGCGTAGATGGCTGCATATTAACTTGAATAAGTACTTGACCTTTTTTTTTTTTTTTTTTCTTCTCTGTATAGTGAAGAAATTCTTAATAAGGAGACAGACATGGGAGTGGATATGGTGGGTTTAGACTGATTAGTATCTGATTTAGATGGTGCTGACCAGACGCCGGCTGTGTAATTGATGGAGAGGGAATGCAGCATGATCACTTTTGCATTTCATTTTGTATGTAATTATATAGTCGTAAAAGGCAACATTTCTTAAAGGAAACCTATCACGTTGTACATGCAGTCCAAGATCTGCAGACATCGTTTTAGGCTATGGTCACACAGCGGAATTCTAACTGGAATATTCTGCTCGGAAATTCCGCTGCAGCAGAGTCCCATCGATTTTAATTGAATTCCTTGGACGCGTTTATTCTTTCTGTCGATTCCATTGGCAAATGCATTGTCGTCTGTGAGATGAAGCATTTCTGAGCGGTGCTAATGCCAGCGTGGAACATTCTAAGGGTACGTTCCCACCTGGCGTATATGCAGCATATTTCACGCTGTGCAAAATCTGCAGCAGCAGCGGGAAATACGCTGTGTTTCCCACGCTCACCATACACACAAGGATTTCCAGCGGCAGCCCTATGTGTGTAGTGAGTTTTGGAGGCGGAACTGCATGTCAAAGTCATGCCGCTGTGAGGTGGTTTTTTGCACCCCCGTAGATCCATGCGTCCGCTCCTCCCCCAGCTCTCCGAACATTTCCGAAGCTAGAACTGGGGGAGGGCAGAGCAAAGGGAGGGAGGAGGTTCAGGCCCCCTCCCTCATCTCGGCTGGACGCAAATCTCTACGGCACGCCCCCTCCCTGAGGACATAGATCGCCACGGCAGGTCCCCTCCCTCATCTCCCCGAGCTGAGGACATAGATCTCCACGGCAGGTCCCCTCCCTCATCTCCCCGAGCTGAGGACATAGATCTCCACGGCAGGTCCCCTCCCTCATCTCCCCGAGCTGAGGACGTAGAGCAGTGCTCCCAATGAGCTCTATGTGTAAAGGGGGACATACTGTACGGGCTAAAGGGGGACATTTAGCCTGAACAGTATGTCCCCCTTTAGCCCGTGCAGTATGTCCCCCTTTAGCCCGTACAGTATGTCCCCCTTTACACATAGAGCTCATTGGGAGCACTGCTCTACGTCCTCAGCTCATGGAGATGAGGGAGGGGACCCGCCGTGGAGATCTATGTCCTCAGGGAGGGGGCGTGCCGTAGAGATCTGCATCCAGCCGGGCTCAGGGAGGGGAGATGAGGGAGGGGGCGTGAACCTCCTCCCTCCCCTTGCTCTGCCCTCCCCTCTCCAGTTCTAGCTTCGGAAATGTTCAGAGAGCTGGGGGAGGAGCGGATGCATGGATCTACGGGGGCGCAAAAAAACCACCTCACACCGGCACACGGCCCCGCCTCCAAAACTCACTGCACACATAGGGCTGCCGCCAGAAAGCCTTGTGTGTATGGTGAGCGAGGGATATGCAGCGTATTTCCCGCAGATTTTGTGCAGCGTGAAATGTGCTGCATATATGCCAGGTGGGAACGTACCCTAATAGAGCCTTACAGAGCAGGAGAAGCAAATTAATGTATAGTTTTCTGCCCAAAGCTCAGGATAAATCTCTGCTCATTCTTGGCTAAATATTGATATGGGGCGGTCCTATCCAGTGACTGACAGATATCTTTGTATAACTGTGCATGTAGGAAGCACTGTCAGAGTAGCTCCACCCACTTGTCAACTTAGTTTTATTTATATGTAAATAACAAGTTTTTAATATATATATATATATAAAATATGCATGTGTGTATATGTATATATCTATCTGTCTGTCTGTCTGTCTATCTATATATATATATATATATATATATATATATATATATATATATATATATATATTCTCATTCTGCTCAGCTCCTCCTAATCTATGAACTGCATGCACAGTTGTGACAGATTCCCTTTGAACTTTGAAGAAAAGACTCAGCATAAAACAATGCCTTGGGAAGTATAATTCCCAGGAGCTTCAGAACACAGTTCTGCTTTCCTTTTAGAAATAATCAGTATCCTGCAAAAGTTTAATGTTCGTATGAAACCTCTCACAGAATGAAGTAGCCCATGTGTCCACTAGAGGCAATGGTGTCTGTATGTTTTCTGTACAGTATATTTATTCAGTTGAACGTGTGGAATTGTCTTGGTATAAGGAATACATAAAGTGCTTTTAAATAACTACATTAATAAGTAACTACTGCTCCCATCTATAGATGCTGCTTCTGACCTTTTGCATCTATTTAGTACAGAACACATGTGGTGTATGTGGTGGCTGGGTAAGATTCCTGTGACACTGGTCTTGAGGGGCCTTTGTTCTCCATACAGAGATCCAGCTGGTGTAGGGAGCCTGACAGGCAGTGCAGAAAAAGTATGCAAGCTGGGGAAAGAAAACTGTCTCTTGCCACCTATTGGTAGCTAACATATAAGTCAATGTCCAACCTAATAAAAAGCTTTGAACCCTGACTAGGGAATATCAGTCAAACCAAAATCTGCCAATTCTGTACATAGCTGTTTAGAAGTTTTTGAAAATGGTTTTATTTCAATCTGTAGTCAAGTACAGTGATCCCTCATCTTACAATGGCCTCACCATACAATAGTTTCAACATACAATGGTCTTTTCTGGACCATCGTAACTTGAAACCAGACTCAACATGCAATGTACAGACAGTCCAGATCTGTGAAACATGTCAATGGATGGAAGAACCGACCAATCAGAATGGACATTCACTGGTATAATCCCTGTATTACTGAAGTGCATGCACTGACTGGTGTCTGGTAGTGCCTCCTACAGTACAGGGATGTATTACATGTTCTGTATTACTCTTTACCTGTACTGAAGTTAGCTGCTCCTTTGGACAGCAGGTGAGGGCAGCTCCATCTTACTTTTTTAGGACCCTGTGTGTACTGTATAGGACCCTGAAAAAGCTCCTGTCCTCTACATAGACAGTGATTACAGCTTCCAGCAGATCTTTATTACTTTTATATGTAAGGACTTACTTTATCTATATTAATTATCTACTTATTTTTCTTTAATCCTCACATTTTCCCATTTTTTAATCCTCACATTTTCCCATTCCCATTTTCACATCACTTTTACCATATTTTCTTGATGAAACCCATACCCTCATTGAAAAAGGGACTTGCATGTCCTGAAACGCATCTGGGCATATGGCAATAAAAAGACATTCTTTTATACAACTTCCTGCATCTGCCTGAGTGTATTTCTGAGTGGGAGCGCGACTAGAACCTATGTATTTACAGTTATCTCATCCAAAAGATTTATACACCGTGTCTACACTGGCCCTAGGACACCGGTCACCAGATGGATGCACCACCACTACAAGAGATCCATCCAATAATTACGGAGGACCTCTCCAATACAAGTACCCGAGCTGAGTAGTTTTTTGCTAAAAACTCTCACGCTCTATGTACACACCCAACGGTATTTACCCAATGAGGAGCTCTGCTCTGTATATGTTTTTTGTTCCAATACAACCATATTTTCTAAGACATTAGAGTTGTTCCTTTTTAAATGAACCAGGCTTACAAGTCCCAAGTCTGACTGAATAAAGAAGGGGAGGGGGCTGTAGGAAGTCTGGGCGCACTCAACAAATAGCATGGCCTATCCAGAGACACCAAATGTGGATCTGCTTAGAAGATTACACCATTCCTGTAGGACAAGCACTTAGAGGGGCATTTACTAATCTTTTACTATGTAGTCTTGTTTTTACCCAGTTTTTTTCTACTTCATTTTTGATTATGTGCGACAAATTTACTAAATTGTTGCACGGCATTAAAGGGGTATTCCAGGAAAAAACTTTTTTTTATATATATCAACTGGTTCCAGAAAGTTAAACAGATTTGTAAATTACTTCTATTAAAAAAAATCTTAATCCTTTCAGTACTTATGAGCTTCTGAAGTAAAGGTTGTTCTTTTCTGTCTAAGTAATCTCTGATGACACGTGTCTTGGGAAACGCCCAGTTTAGAAGCAAATTCCCATAGCAAACCTCTTCTAAACTGGGCGTTTCCCGAGACACGTGTCATCAGAGATTACTTAGACAGAAAAGAACAACCTAAACTTCAGAAGCTCATAAGTACTGAAAGGATTAAGATTTTTTAATAGAAGTAATTTACAAATCTGTTTAACTTTCTGTAGCCAGTTGATATATAAAAAAAAGTTTTTTTCCTGGATAACCCCTTTAATAAATTTGGCACACGTAGGCAAAAGGGGGAAATTTACTTCATGTAGTAGAAAAAATAGTCTGTTCCTTTTTCCTGCTGTCTGAATAGGTTTGGCTGCTAGGTTTCCTTCTGGATCTTTTGTTTTTGTGTTTTTTTTTTTAGCTTTTTCACCACATCTAACTAATTCAATAACTAAATTGTAGTCATGGCTCAGAATAGTGGTAAACGGCATTTAGTGTGTGGGTGTGTGTTTATTACATTTTTTTTAACAATGTTTTTTCTCCCTAAATGTACTTACTCTTTTTTTTGTTTTTTTTGTTACTACTTCTACAGATCCGTGTATCCTGTGGACTCCTTCGGATTCGGTGGACTACTTCGACGACCAGCGTTTTTCTTTGCTTAATGTTAATAAAATGGTTAACGATGGCTTGTGGGGGAATGTTTTTTTGTAATAAATTTTTTTTTAAACCTGTTGTGTTTTTTTTTAAATTTACTTTACTGGACAGGCTTAGTAGTGGAAGCTGTCTTACAGATGGAGTCCATTACTAAGCCGGGCTTAGCGTTAGCCACAAAAACAGCTAGCACTAACCCCCAATTATTACCCCGGTACCCAACGCAACAGGGGTGGCGGGAAGAGCCGGTGCCAACAGGCCCGGAGCGTCAAAGATGGCGCTCCCGGGCCTAGGCGGTAACAGGCTGGCGTTATTTAGGCTGGGTAGGGCCAGTAACAATGGTCCTCGCTCACCCTGGTAACGTCAGGCTGTTACTGTTTGGTTGGTATTTGGCTGAGAATAAAAATAGGGTGGACCCTATTGTGTTTTTTTTTAAATATTGAATTATTTATTTAAAAAAAAATGCATAGGATCCCCCCTATTTTTATTCTCAGCCAAATACCAACCAAACAATAACAGCCTGGCGTTACCAGGGTGGGCGAGGACCATTGTTACTGGCCCTCCCCAGCCTAAATAACGCCAGCCTGTTACCGCCTAGGCCCAGGAGCGCCATTTTTGATGCTCCGGGCCTGTTGGTACCGGCTCTTCCCGGCACCCCTGTTGCGTTGGGTACCGGGGTAATAATTGGGGGTTAGCGTTAGCTGTTTTTGTGGCTAACGCTAAGCCCAGCTTAGTAATGGACTCCGTCTATAAGACAGCTTCCACTACTAAGCCTGTCAAGTAAAGTAAGAAAAAAACACAACAGGTTTTAAACATTTTTTATTACAAAAAACACTCCCCCACAAGCCCTCGTTAACCTTTTTATTAAAAGCAAACAAAGAAAAACACTGGTCATCGAAGTAGTCCACCGAATCCGAAGGAGTCCACAGGATATACGGATCTGAAATGAGAAGAAAAAAAAATGGGTTAGTACATTTATTATCACCTGCTCACACATCTCCCGCCCCGCATGACTACAACTGCCAGCATGCCCTTACAGTAAGGACATGCTGGGAGTTGTAGGCTGGGACTTGTAGGCCAAAGGCTGTCCAAGCATGCTGGGAGTTGTAGTCTTGCAACATCTGGAGGCACCCTGGTTGGGAAACACTGTTTTAGGGCTTGGGCAACTTACCGACTTCCGTAGGATTCAGCGCCGCACGACATTGCCGCGCGACAGTGCCGTCCGACGATCTCCATCACCGATCGTCGCTGGAGCCTTGGAAGGGTAAGTGAACGTCTTTGCTGGTCCCCTTCAGATGTTTAGTTTTGCAACAGCTGGAGGACTACAGTTTACAGACCACAAACCAGTGGTCTGCAAACTGTGGCCCTCCAGCTGTTGCAAAACTACAACACCCAGCAGGCCCTGACAGCCAAAGCCTTTGGCTGTCAGGGCAGGAGCCTGGGCTGAGATTACAGTGCAGCCGCTCGGACTCCTCATACTGCCTCCCTGCTACCCTCACTTATGGGGACACTGATATACATCCCCCCCCTTGTCTCCCGTCCACGCCGCTCAGCTCCCACTGCTACAAGACTACAACTCCCAGCGTGTCCTCACTGTAAGGGCATGCTGGGACTTGTAGTCTTGCAACAGTTAGCAGACAGATGGGAGTTGTGTGGCGCTGGCAGGTGAGAGGGGGGGGATGTAAATCACTGCAGTGTCCCTGTAGCGAAGTGAGGGTAGCGGGGAGAAAGTATGTCGGATCCTGGGCGGCAGTAGCTTTTCCTGCTCCATGTTGGAGCTGGAGTAAATTTAGTCAATTTTTACGGCCGTTGCGACTGTTTATTGCGCAGCTGCGATTGTCGCAGTTAATAAATACCTGACCACTGCAAGTCAAAAATGCAAACTAGCGTAAATCAAGCTGGAAAAAAATTGACTTTCTAGCTCTTGCTAGAGAAAGTCGCACGAAAAATAGGGTAGGCGCAATTGCGACAATTTACCGCCAAAAATAGTCAGAAAAAAATGACTAAACCCCTTAGTAAATGCCCCTCTTAGTCTCTTGCTTAAAACTGGCGGAATTATGTATTTTGCTCTTAAAATAAATGCAAGCTTCAATACTGCTGCCCCTTAAATATGCCAAGCTTACACTTTTTACCCATTGAATTTAGAGTAAAAGTCTTAGGCACATAGCATTGCCTCATGTATGGACCATGTACCCACCATTGGTAAACAAATATATAGAAACTTGATATGCCAAGATGCCGAGGGTTAAAGAAAGCATTTTTCACATAAAAGAAATACAGCTATGTACTATTAGGTGCTTGATAAATAATCTAATTATGGCTGCATGAAGTTACCACTAGGGGAGCCAAATGCATATCAATTTATAAACTGTAGTTAATATAGAACTCAGTTGGAGATGTATAAATCTGTATTAGGTTATAGTTAGTATGATAGAGTCACATCAAGCAATGGAAGTAGTGCTTGGCAGGGCACCATAGCTATGCTAGTCCTAAACCGCTGTTGCTGTGGTGGGTGTGCCGCTGCTGACGGATATCCATGTAATAAACCTACAAGTCTCCGATCCTTACAAACATCTAAATTACCACTGTATCAATTCAATTTAATTTTGTGAAACATAACATCTAAAAATTCCTCCCCGTTCTTCATTGTTCCCTCAAGAGCAGTTGACATTTTGTACAGGCCCCATACAACCTTGTTTCTTAAGTCAATTACTGCAGGTTTTGCAATAAACATTGGTCTCAATCAAATGACAGTTTATGATTCATGGTACTTGTAGAGAAACTGACAAATATTTATTGCCCGACATATAATGGATGGCTAATAAAACTTGTGATCTTTGGTCACTTAGCACTTTTTTTTAATTCTTTTATTATACTTTTGTTTTATATAGTTTTATAATTTTTGTTATATTTTGTTAAGTCTTATATTTTGATATACACATTCCAAGAAAATGAAGTATTTCTCACAGAAAAGGATTGCAGTAACACATGTTTTGCTATACAGATGTTTATTCCCTTTGTGTGTGTATTGGAACTAAACCAAAAAAGGGAGGATGTAAAGCAAATTGGACATAATGTCACACCAAACTCCAAAAATGGTCTGGACAAAATTCTTGCCACCCTTAACTTAATATTTTGTTGCACACCCTTTGGAAAAAATAACTGAAATCAGTCGCTTCCTATAACCATCAATAAGCTTCTTACACCTCTCAGCCGGAATGTTGGACCACTCTTCCTTTGCAAACTGCTCCAGGTCTCTCTTATTGGAAGGCCGCCTTTTCCCATGAGCAATTTTAAGATCTCTCCACAGGTGTTTAATGGGATTTAGATGTGGACTCATTGTTGCCCACTTCAGAACTCTCCAGTGCTTTGTTGACATCCATTTCTGGGTGCTTTTTGATGCATGTTTGGGGTCATTGTCCTGCTGGAAGACCCAAGATCTCGGACGCAAACACAGCTTTCTGACACTGGGCTGTACAGTGCGATCCAAAATCCATTGGTAATCTTCAGATTTCATGATGCCTTGTGCACATTCAAGGCACCCAGTACCAGAGGCAGCAAAACAACCCCAAAACATAATTGAACCTCCACCATATTTCACTGTAGGTTCTGTGTTCTTTTCTTTTGTAGGCCTCATTCCGTTTATGGTAAACAGTAGAAACAGTAGAATGATGTGCTTGTCCACAAGATGTTTTCCCAGAAGGATTTTGGCTTACTCAAGTTCATTTTGGCAAAATTAAGTCTTGCTTTTTTTATGTCTCTTTGTCAGCAGTGGGGTCCTCCTGGGTCTCCTGCCATAGCGTTTCATTTCATTTAAATGTTGATGGTTAGTTTGTGCTTACACTGATGCTCCCTGAGCCTGCAGGACAGCTTGAATATCGTTGGAACTTGTTTGGGGCTGCTTATTCCACCATCCGGTTTATCCTATGTTGACACCTTTGATACATTTTTCCTTTCCATAGCTACAGTTCCATGGGTTGCAAATATCTTGATAATTTTGTGCACTGTGGACAAAGGCAAATCTAGATCTCTGGAGATGGCCTTTTAACATTGAGATTGTTGATATTTTCCACAATTTTGGTTCTCAAGTCCTCAGACAGTTCTCTTCTCTTTCTGTTGTCCTTGTGTAGACACAGTGCAAAGACTTATTGAACTTCTCCTCTCCTTTTTATCTGCTTTCAGGTGTGATTTTTATATTGCCCACACCTGTTACTTGCCCCAGGTGAGATTAAAGGAGCATCACATGCTTGAAACAATCTTATTTAGCCACAATTTTAAAAGGGTGCCAGTAATTTTGTCCAGCCTATTTTGCTGTGTGACATTATGTCCAATTTGCTTTTTTCCTACCTTTTTTTTGGTTTAGTTCCAATACACACAAAGGAAATAAACATGTGTATAACAAAACATATGTTACTGCAATCCTTTTCTGTGAGAAATACTTCATTTTCTTAAAAAATTTCACGGGTGCCAACATTTACGGCCATGACTGTAGTGGCAGAATGAACTCAGGCCTCTCGCTGCGACTGCTGCTGCCACTCGCCCCTAGTCTACTGCGAACTCTGCCTGCGCCTGATGAATTTAGGTGTCTGCCACTCTTCTGTGCATGTCCTGGCACTTCTCTGTCCGACATACTTAGTGCGTATACGAGGAAAAGACAATACACTCCACTACGCTTAAAGGGGTATTCCAGGAAAAAAAACTTTTTTTTTTATATCAACTGGCTCCAGAAAGTTAAATAGATTTGTAAATTACTTCTATTAAAAAATCTTAATCCTTTCAATAATTATCAGCTGCTGAAGTTGAGTTGTTGTTTTCTATCTGGCAACAGTGCTCTCTGCTGACATCTCTGCTTGTCTCGGGAACTGCACAGAGTAGAAGGGGATTTGCTTCTAAACTGTGCGGTTCCCGAGACACGGGTCATCAGAGAGCACTTAGACAGAAAAGAACAACTCAACTTCAGTAGCTCATAAGTGCTGAAAGGATTAAGATTTTTTTAAAGAAGTAAGTTACAAATCTGTTTAACTTTCTGGAGCCAGTTGATATATAAGTTTTTCCTGGATAACCCCTTTAAAACAGTATTTGTGTACAGGTGTGTACTTTTGGCTGGCCTTTCACAGTATCTAGGCCCTTAAGACTTTAACAGGAACAAAATAGTACACCACGTAGATGTACGTATGTGGTATGCCCTTATGAGGGGAGGACAATGTGCTCCAGTATGCTTAAAACAGTATTTGTGTACAAAACCAGTAGGTGTGTACTTTTGGCTGGCCTTTTACAGTAACTAGGCCCTTGAGACTTTAACAGGAAAAAAATGGTACACTCCTTAGATGTATGCACAGGTTACACTTAATAGAGGACAATATGCTTTTAGTGCTCTGCTCACCCTAACTGGCTGGCTACTATTAGACTTTCAGTTGTTGTACACACCAGTGCTTCAGCACACAGTCGCTGTGTAATACACCCACAATTGCACCTTCTCTCTCAATCTCTCTCCCTTCCCTAGCAGTGCTTCTAGGCTGGATTTGGGCTTGAGGTGAATCGCTGCTGTAAAAATGCTTTTTTGTGCAACACACTACTCTCTGTCCCTCTCTCTCTGCAATAGAATGCTGATGTGACTGACTGCAAGATGGCTGCTGATTATATAGGGCTGTGACCTCTCAGGGGTGGCTGTCCGCTGATAGGCTGCATGCTGAATGTGGCTCAGGGTTATCCCACCTACCCGCCTTTCCGCCTTGCCTTTCCACCTTCCCAGAGTTTCTTGCCCCATGTCCTCACATGTGGATCTGCCATTTTAGATGCCCTGGAGCCTGGACTGCACTAAATAGAGTTTAATTAAACGATTTGTGCGATCAAATCGTGGCAATATTCACATTAATTGCGAATCAAATTTTTCGTTAAATTTGGAACGAATTTGGATTCGTCAGATTCAATTCACTCATCCCTAATTATTATATATTTATATATTGTGGTAAGACTTGTTTGTTTTAGTTTTATTTTGGTAAGTTTAGTTATGTGTTTGTGTTATTATTTTTTATTTTTTTTGCATAGTTTGTATTCTGAGACCATCTCATCCTTTATTTAGATGATCAGTGACCCATATTTGTCATTCATAGAGTATTGCATCAACAAGACCAATTAGAAGTGATTATCCAGCTATGACAATCAATGGAACTTATATTCTAATGATGTAGATGGTAAATGCTGGTGTTAAAACAAAGGAGTCTTTTATTTTTCCTTGATAAAAGGAAACCTCTCTTAAGGAGCTGCTAATTATTAGCTGAAGATAGATGTTTTGTCTTCTCACTTAGTAATATTGCTGACACTGTTCAGAGACTGGGATTTGGCAAAATAATAAAGAATTTAAGTAAAGCCTCCTTTTAATTTAAAGAGGAGTTAACTCAAAGAGTGTTTAGCTTTAACTTCTTAAATTTGTACTATTATATTGTTTATGTAAAACATATTTAAAGGGGTACTCCCACCCTAGACATCTTATCCCCTATCCAAAGCATAGGGGATAAGATGTCTGATAGCGGGGGTCCCGCCGATGGGGCATTATTGCATGCGGAACCCCCCTGTTTTTTCACCGGAACCGCTGGAGGGTCTGAGTCGCGACTCCGGGAACGGAAGTCCGTGACGTCAGGACTCCGCCCCTGTGTGATGCCACGCTCGTCCCCTCAATGCAAGTTTATGGGAGGGGGCGTGAGGGCAGAGACTCAGACCCTCCAGCGGTTCCGGTGAAAAACCAGGTGGGTGCCGCATGCAATAATGCGGGGGTCCCCAGCGGTGGGACCCCCGCGATCGGGGATAAGATGTCTAGGGTGGGAGTACCCCTTTAAGGAGAACAAAAAATGTCATACTGGACATCTAATTTGAGTACTTTTTTTGCATCAATGTAAATATAATATGAACACACTAAAGGAAAAATGAACAGGAAAAAAAGTCTTAAATTGGTTGAGGACAAAGAAAATACATCATTAAAAGATCATTGTATTTTTATTTTACTTTAAACTAAAAAATAAATAAAAAAAAATACAGTAAATCCTCATAAAAAGGCCACCTATTTAAGAAGGCCATCCCTTGTCCAGACCAGATTTCCTGTGAATGATTTTTGATTCTACTATATACCCTATTTCCCCGAAAATAAGACAGACCCATAAAATAAGCCGTAGCAGAATTTCTAAGCATTGGTGTAATATAAGCCATACCCAAAAAATAAGACATAGTGGTAGGCGTGGCTAAGCGAACTGGCACGGGGCGGTAAAGAAGACGGGCTGCCCCATCGTGACAGCTGCTATATGTGGGTCTGTGGGTCTTTCTTAGCCCCCCACAAACACCAGGGGATAGGGAAAAAGCATCAGCGAGCAGTCTGTTACTGAGCCCAGAGAAATCATTGAATAAATGTTTCCAGAAGAAGACGACTTTATTTGAATAAATGTATATTGTTGAATTGTTGTACCCTACTTACCCTACCCTAAAAATAAGACATCCCCTGAAAATAAGCCATAGTGTGTCTTCTTGAGGAAAAATAAATATAAGACAGTGTCTTACTTTCCTGGAAACACGGTATTATGCATACTGGTCTGGCATCTTTGAGAAGATTACCCCCTAGAAGACCACTTCTTTTTTGCAGTTTAGAGTGGTTGTCTGAAAGGGGATTTAGGATTCTCCTGTAATAAACTATAATTTGGTAGGAAACGCTTAAAACATCAAAAAGTACACTGCATATATGGCAATCAATGGGCTGCTTCTGTGATGCATGGAAGAAGAAATGCTCTTTGTAGCTTCTCTCCACTGTTTATTAGATGAGGGTCTTGAACACAGACCTCCCTCTATAGCAGTGGTCTTCAACCTGCAGACCTCCAGATGTTACAAAAGTACAACTCCCAGCATGCCCGGACAGCCATTGGCTGTCCGGGCATGCTGGGAGTTGTAGTTTTGCAACATCTGGAGGTCCGCAGGTTGGAGACCACTGCTCTATAGCAATTTCCTACAAACTGTAGACCTCCAGCTGTTGCAAAACTACTACAACAGCTGTCTGTGCATGATGGAAGTTGTAGTTTTGCAACAGCTGGAGGTCCACAGTGTGAAAACACTGCTCTGAAGACTTTCATTTTTGTAGTAGAGGATTGGAATATAGCTCTAGTTCTAACTCTTCAGTTTGCCTTTTAATTTTGGGGTAACAGTGGTCATGTGGTATACTTTTCTACTCTTGATAAATCTTGAGGCATACTGTCCCAGCTACCTTAACGCCTTAAGGACCAAGCCCATTTTCGCCTTAAAGGAATAGTCCAGTGGTGACCCAGTGGTGAACAACTTATCCCCTATCCTAAGGATAGGGGATAAGTTTGAGATCGTGGGGGGTCCGACTGCTGGGGCCTCCTTGCGATCTCCTGTACGGAGCCCCGACAGCCCGCGGGAAGGGGGCGTGTCGACCCTCCGCACGAAACGGCGGCTGACACGCCCCCTCAATACAACTCTATGGCAGAGCCGAAGAGCTGTCTTCGGCAATCTCCGGCTCTGCCATAGCGATGTATTGAGAGGGCGTGTTGGCCGCCGCTTCGTGCGGAGGTCGACACCCGCTATCTGGCCGGAGAGCCTGGCCCCCGTACAGAGAGATCGCAGGGGGCCCCAGCGGTCGGACACCCCCCCCCCCGCGATCTCAAACTTATCCCCTATCCTTAGGATAGGAGATAAGTTTTTCACCACTGGACTACCCCTTTAAGGACCAGAGCATTTTTTGCACATCTGACCACTGTCACTTTAAGCATTAATAACTCTGGGATGCTTTTACTTATGAATATGATTCCGAGATTGTTTTTTTGTGACATATTATACTTTAACATAATGGTAAATTTTTATCAATACTTGCATCATTTCTTATTGAAAAAATTCCAAAATTAAAAAAATAAATAGAAAATTTAGAATTTTTCTAACTTTGAAGCTCTCTGCTTGGAAGGAAAATAGACATATCAAATACATTATATATTGATTCGCATATACAGTATGTCTACTTTATGATTGTATCATAAAGTTGACATGTTTTTACTTTTGGAAGACATCAGAGGGCTTCAATGTTCAGCAGCAATTTTCCAATTTTTCACAACATTTTCAAAATCAGAATTTTTCAGGGACCAGTTCAGTTTTGAAGTGGATTTGAGGGGCCTTCTTATTAGCAATAACCCAAAAACGACCCCATTATAAAACTGCACCCCTCAAAGTATTCAAAATGGAATTCAGAGAGTTTCACAGGAATAGCAGCAAAGTGAAGGAGAAAATTCAAAATCTAAATTTTTTACACTAACGTGTTCTTGTAGACCCAGTTTTTAAATTTTTACAAGGGGTAAAATGAGAAAAAGACCCCAAAATGTGTAACCCAATTTCTCTTGAGTAAGGAAATACCTCATATATGGAGAGACAATGGGATTTTGGAAAGTGAAATTTGCTGAGATGGTTTTTGGGGGCATGTCGCATTTAGGAAGCCCCCATGGTAAAATAACAGCAAAAAAAAAAAAAACACGTGGCATACTATTTTGGAAATGACACTCCTTCTGCCATGCAACAAAGGGTACACTGAGCCTTTACAGCTCACAGGTGTTTGATGACTTTTCGGTCAAGTCGGATGTGTAAGTAAAACATTTTTTTTTCACTAAAATGCATTTTTCCCCCCAAATTTACAATTTTTACAAGAGGTAATAGGCAAAAATGCCCCCCAAACTTTGTGACCCCATTTCTTCTGAGTATGGAAATACCCCATGTGTGGACGTCAAGTGCACTGCGGGCGCACTACAATGCTCAGAAGAGAAGGAGTCATATTTGGCTTTTGGAAAGCAAATTTTGCTGAAATGGTTTTTGGGGGGCATTTCGCATTTAGGAAACCTCTATGGCGCCAGAACAGCAATAAAGCCCCACATGGCACGCTTCCCCTCAAGGAATGTAACAAGGGGTACAATGAGCCTTTACACCCCACAGGTGCTTGACAAATTTCTGCAAAATTTGGATGTGAAAATGAAAAATTAGATTTTTTTTCACTAAAATGCTGGTATTACCCCAAGTTTTTCATTTTCACAAGCGGTAATAGGAGAAAAAGCCTCCCACAATTATAACCCAACAATTATAACCCCGTTGGAAATACCCCATATGTGGATGTAAAGTGCTCTGCTGGCGAACTACAATGCTCAGAAGAGAAGGAGCGCCATTGGGCTTTTGGAGAGATAATTTGTTTGGAATGGAAGTCGGGGGCCATGTGCGTTTACAAAGCCCCCATGGTGCCAGAACAGTGGACGCCCCCACATGTGACCCCATTTTGGAAACTTCACCCCTCATGGAATGTAATAAGGGGTGCAGTGAGAATTTACAGCCCAATGGCTTTTGACAGATCTTTGGAACAGTGGGCTGTGCAAATGAAAAATAAAAATTTTCATTTTTACGGACGATTGTTCAAAAAATCTGTCAGACATCTGTGGGGTGTAAATGCTCACTGCATCCCTTATTACATTCCGTGAGGGCTGTAGTTTCCAAAATGGGGTCACATGTGAAGGGGGTCCACTGTTCTGGCACTGGGGGCTTTGTAAACGCACATGGCCTTCAATTCCAGACACATTCTCCCAATTGCACTCCTTCTCTTCTGAGCATTGTAGTTTGCGTGCAGAGAACTTTACATCCACATTTGGGGTATTTAAATACTCAGAAGAAATGGAGTTACAAATTTTGGGGGGCTTTTTTCCCATTACCCCTTGTGAAAATGAAAGTCGTTTTTTTGTTTTGTGTGTTTATGTTAGAACCGCTGTAACAATCAGCCACCCCTGTACAAATCACCTCAAATGTATATGGCGCTCTCACTTCTGAGCCTTGTTGCGCCCTTTTTGCGCCCGCAGAGCATTTTACAATGGTCACATGTGGTGACTAAGCATTTAGACCTATGGAAGTCTGTTCAATGGGCTTCAATATTTACTACTTTATGAGGGTGACCATATAGAATTTATAGTACACATATCCATACCGATTCATTGTGGTTGGCTGGTTGCTTGGATGCTGCCCAAACTGATTCAGATACCTGCCAGGAAATTCTATACTAACAAAGCATACCCATTGGCTGGATATATGTGCTTATGACCACCTCACTGTACATGGCGTGCAAATGTATTGTGTATATTGGAAAGTGTGCAAAAATGTACTTGGCTGCTATCTCCACATGCTGGTGTGCAAATGTCTTATTTACTTTCTGGTGATGTTTATACCATAAAATTAATAAACATTAATGATGCTTCATATCGGGTATACTGAGAATTTGCTTGTGTATATGTACAGTATAACCTCAACCAGATTTTATCTATCTATCTATCTCATATTTATCTGCATCATATTTATCTATCTTATATCTATTTACCGTATGTATCTAATTCATATATTGCTATCCATCTTATTATTATATCTTAGTGGAAAATGGTAGGTAGAGATTATTTATCTGTTTCATATCTATTTTTCTCTCTTTTATTTATATCTTTCTATTTTATATGCTAGATGAACTTTAAAGGCACATATAACATCTATCTAACTATATATCACATATCTATCTATCTCAAATCTATCTCTCTATCTTTCTCATACTGTATTTATCTGTCTATCTTTCTCATATCAATCTTAATCTATCTATCTATTTTCTTCACAGTTATCTGTGTTTCCTTCCTTCTTTCTTTTCCATTGTCTCTTTGTACCTATATTTCATTTTATTTATTTATTTGTCTCTTTTGTATCTATTATTTAAATGTACATCTTATGTGATGGGTTGTAAAAAAAATAAGTGTTTTTATAGTGAGTCAGAATTCTGCTCTGCTCACTATTCATCTGCACTAGTAAAACCTGGTGATCCACCAGCCTTGCTCTAATGGAGCTGCCTGCCATATGTTTATTAACCTTGATGGAATAACACCCCCCACCTCCCACTACACACACACCCTCCATACAAAAATCCTTATCTTCTCACTTGCTTTATAGAAACCCTTTTAACAGCAGCTTGTATCTGTTGTTCAGTTTCCATTGGTCCAATACAATTGACAAGCAGCTTGCATCAAAAGGAAATATCTAGGTTTAATTGTTCGCCAAGTCCCTCTTAATCCAGGGGAAGCATTTGAGATTCTGTCCAAGTGCTTAGTTTTCCCAGGCCGCTGAGGTCTGTTCTCCCCAGCCTCCAGGCTGCTGCAGCATCGCTAATGCAGATAGATTTCTGTCCCTCTCTCTTTCTCATTCCCCCCTTTTTTTTCTCGCTCTCTTTCTCCTCCTCTCCTTCTCCTTTTTTTTTTTTTGCTCTCTCTCGCACTCCGCTTTGATTCGTTATAAACAGACTGATAACTCCGGTGCTGGAGAGAATCCTGGTTTTACCGTGCAGATGGCTACATTAGAATGATATACCTTGGGATTTATCTTAGATGATCAAAACATTTGTATGCTAATGTTGATCTCTCCCTTGTTGCCGTTTTGCAGGACTGCCAGTCCCAAAGAAGAGCCCAAAGTCGGTGAGTCCTTATTTTATTTATACCTTTTTTTTTTCTTTATTGTGTTTTAGCATGCTATTTTTTTTGTTGCTGATTTTTTTTCTGTGGCTGCTAGATATTCTATCGGAGAGGTTGTTAGCACTGTTTTATGCATCATGAAGGGTGTACTGTATATTGATATGGTGCTCGCTCTGGCACTGCATGATTAAAGAGCCGTATGCAGACAACCTTGCAGCCCCCTGCTCAACCAAATGACCAGGCTGCTCCTTAGGTGGTAGGTGACTTTTTTTGTATGGTAGTTTAATTCAGGAGGGCAGGGGAGGGGGTTGAGATAGGGGCACTATCCATTTCATAGTTGGGGGGGAAAAACTGAAACTCCACCTTCTATTTTCTATTGTATAATGCCTTCCATACTTTATTGTACTTTTTTATTGTATTTTTTTTATCATTTATATATATATATATATATATATATATATATATATATATATATATAAATATATATATATATTTTTTTCTTTCCTGTAATTATATTAGATTCTTATAGTAAATGTGCTCAGGTGGTGAACATTTTTTTTCTTTGACCTGTCACTCAAATTACAGACTGCAGGAACCTGCAGGTTTGGGATTCCCCCCCCCCCCCCTCTACCCCCCCTGTACACATCATTATTTTTTTTTCCTCCCAGATGCAGCACTATTCAGTGTCTTTCTTCAAGAGCCCACAAAGTGGTTTCTGTAAAAATAGCTTGCACATTATTTCAGAGGACGTATAAATAATTCACCAGCTTGAGCTAATTGATGGTCTGGATCCTCTGATTTTCTTACCCAGTCTGTGCTTCGGTATCTTTATTTTTCGGTATATTTATTTTTTAAGATCTTTATTTCTGTTGACATTGCTTGTTTATGTAATGTTTTTGCACAAAACCTAAAAACCTTAAAATAATGGACAACTACAACATTATAGATTTATGTTATAGATTTTTTTTATTTTATTTATATATATATTTTTTTTCATGAAAATACATACTACTTTTTATCAAGATAAATTGCACAAATATTCCTTTGCATTTAAATCAGCTATGAAGCTTCCTGCCTCGATAACACTGGGTCTGGGTCTGTCGAGCAAAAAAAAAATATATATATATATAAAAAGTGAATTTAGTTAAATCACTAAAATAAATGATCTGATTCTGATGGCTTAAGGCATTTCTGGGTAGTCACGTGACCTTAGGCCTGAACCATTGTCAGTTTCTATTAATGCAATGGGAGAGAGTCTTCGTTTGTGCTCACAGCCCAATCACAAAAATGTCAAAGTATATGCTTATAGTTCTGCACCATCGTCAGGAATAATTTAGCCTTTGGTGACAAGAGCTCAAAAATCACTTCTGAAATGAATGTAACCTTGTTCTTATACAGTGTTAATCACATTTTATTGTCACTGGTTTTTGACTTTTTTTTTTATTATTTTTTATTTAAATGCATTTTTACGTTTTAAAAAACTTTATTTTAACATGGACATTCTGTACAGACAGAATCATTACTAGTAAATGTCCGTTTAGAAAAAAAGGAGTTTTAATTTGAGATTTGCAAGGCAAGATAAATCCTGTGGCATTATTTTTAAGCTCCTTTACAAGAACTGTTCTAAGGTGCTTAGTGCAATGTGTAATTAATGATTTTTAGGCTGGAATTATCATTCTTTTCCCTTCCTGTCTGGCAAATTGTTGTTGAACATCCATGCAATGAAGAATGGAAAACATAAAGTTAACATTTTTGATGCCCAATTAATTAAGATTATGTAATATAACATGACAGAAGGCACATCAGAACTTAATTTTTTTTTGTCCTTTCTGTATCATTAGATAGAGACGAAAAGGAACTCATGGTTACATATCAAACAAACTTCCTTCTTAATTATTATTATAATTATTTTTTTTTTTTTATTAAAGCTACAGTCTAGTCGTTTGATCCTGAATCAAAATTAAGCCAGTAATAATGTTTTCATATTTATTGTGATTAAATGAAATTATCACATCTTTAAGTTTACAACTGTGTAAAATTTGCTTATTTTTGTGAAAAACATTTTTCATGCTAATTTAAACACCAGTCTCTCTTCACGACCACTAATTATTTCACATACCTTTAAATATTTAGATTTTTAGTTTTTTTTTTTCAACGTGTGATTAGGTATTCTGTTTCATAGCTGTGTGCATTTCATATATTAAAATTTTTAAGAGAATATTTAACTCCTCACATGTCCTCTATTTAACTCCTCACATGTCCTCAGTGATACCTCTAGCTGAAATATATAAGGTACTCAATGTGTGCACCTCCCAAACTGGCAATTATTTTAATTTAGATGCCCAACTCTTAAAAAAAATAAAAAAAATAAATAAAAATTATATCAATATTAAGGTAGAAAAGGACAATTATTTTTTTTCTAGGCTGTGGGCCTGGTGATGGCAACCATTTTGATAAGTCCCACCTAGTATTTTTTTTATACAACCTAGTTAGCTTACTAAAGGTACTAATAACAATGTGGCTTTCTGGTTGGATGTATGAAAGCCATTGGCCTACCAAGCCAGACACTGATTTTTTTAATGCCTTCAACAAACAAATTGATTCTTATGGATTGTCTTTTGTAACTGTTGGAAAGTACAAAGCTTAGATTTACTAATCAGTAGACTGTAAGAAGCTGTGATTTGTGGTCCTCCGTTCATCCTATTCTCACTGAAACTTTACTGTCTGCAGCGAGTGAACATAAGCTATCAGTGTCAGTAGCTTAATGGTGACATCTACAGGTTATAGTATAAATCTAAGGAAAGGTGATAGATCATATTTTTATTAATAATATTATTATTTATTATTTTGTCATTTGTAAGTATTTTTTGTGTGTGTCTTTTTGTGTTAGTGTTATTATTTTATTAAATATTGTTATTAGTTTAGTATTATAGCTGTATTATATTTTATTATAATATTTTAATACATAGTTTTATTGATGTACTATTGTTCATATTAGCATTATTATTATTTTTAGTAGTAGTATCATCGCATTTATTATTACTACTGTTACATCATATAAATAATTATCTATTGTAGGAATTTATTGTGATTGTAGATTATTGATCCAGGGATTTATTCATATTGCCATATTAGAGTCGGGAAGGAATTTTTCCTCTGTTGGCAATAGCCTCATTTAGTTTGAACTTGATGGACTCTTGTCTTTTTTGAACCTTACAAACTATGTTACTATGTTGCTGTTATGCAAATAAATGATATTATTATGAACATCTCATCCTGTACGAGCAACACATTTGTAAATCACATGTTCCTTGTATGCATACACTTTTCAAACATCAGAAACCAATTTCAAGAAAGTTTTCATAGACCGTTAAGAATGGTGCACAATTAACAATAAGAGGGAGCATAGTCAATAGTATGGTCTAACGATATTTACTCTCATTCTGTTTGGGATGCTGCCCTATGTATAGCTTCTAAAACCTTTGGCCTACATGCAAAGAAAGACATGTTTTGGGTTGAATCCTTTCATAAAAAACAAAAAAGGAACAAAGTACCACAGTGGTGTCACAACATTTTATAGGAACTATGGGCCTTTTTTCAAAATGGCTGCCTGTAGTTATGCTGATGGTTGAGTAAACTGCAGAACCAGGTTTCAACTTTAGAAGTTGACTTTCTTGGGTCCTAACAATTGGTCCCAGTACTCTGATACCCCTAGGACTTATGGTAGGGCAGAATAGTGAGAACTATTAGCAGTTGTCCAACAACCAGTAGCTAGGACCTTAAAATAAATATAGGGCATCACGTAAAATCAGGCACAACAAAATCCTTTCATGCACCTGCAAAAACCAAGCCCCTCTCCTAGCAACTACCTGAACACTAAAAGGCAGGGGTAGATGCAGGGGCTTAACTATAGGGGTGTAGCTCACAGTTTAAGGGGGGGGAATAGGGTCTGTTACTGCCCAGGCATGCTTTGAGTTGTAGTTTTGCAAAAGCCTGAGGTCCACAATTTGGAGACCACTGCTATAGAAATAAACCAGTTCTATAAATGAGGAATTGTAGCTGTGGGCCCTTAAACTGTTTTTGTATTGAGGCCCTGCATCTTCTAGTGGCATGGTGGACCAGTCCTGCCATGCATTACACTGCCTTCTCTGAGAGTAATAGTTCATAGTGATTTGCTTGGTTATGCACACACATTTTAATTTAATACATTTTCTACCATTAGTATAGCCAGGCATTGTAAATGTTCGATTTCCTATTGTACTAGTGAAGACCTCCTATCCTAAATCTTTGAAGAAATTAGGGCCTAGATTACTGGTGTGACCAACCATGGGGAAGATTGGAGACTCTTTTTATCTTGATTTATTAACATTATTTGTATGCAATTAGAATAAACATAATTAATTTGTACCAGAAACATGGGCATGTCACTTAAAGGGGTTGTGCGCTGCCCTGCCTTTCGGAGCTCCGCTCACAGCGTCCGGAAGTTCATTACTCCGAACACTGTGTGCGGGCTTCCGTGTTCGCGGGCGCCCCCTCGTGACGTCACGCCCGGCCCCTCGTGACGTCACGCCCGCCCCCTCAATGAAAGTCTATGGGAAGGGGGCGTGACATCGGTCGCGCCCCCTTCCCATAGACTTTCGTTGAGGGGGTGGGCGTGACGTCACGAGGGGGCGCCCGCGAACACGGAAGCCCGCACACAGCGTTCGGAGTAATGAACTTCCGGACGCTGTGAGCGGAGCTCCAAAAGGCAGGGCAGCGCACATCCCCTTTAAATGAGGCTTAGCTGCAATACCACACCCTGCCTATGAACAAGAGTGGTGCAGTTTCTTAGAAAAAAATCTATAATTCTATTATTATGTAACATCTTTAAAATCATAAAGACCCTGGATTATTGCTAACAGGCCTTTTGAAAATGTCTTATATTGCAAAGATGTGTTACTGTAAACTCCTTTAGTTTTTTATTACAGTATGGATTCAAGCTGAAAGTCATCATGCCCGTGTTCTCTTTTCCCATTGGACTATATGTTAAAGCTTATGTGATAAGCATTTGTGTTGTTGCTTGGCAACGGGTAAGGTCATCATTATTTGTCGAAATAAGCAGAGAGTGTTTGGCAATCTTCTCTGTACCATTGTGTAAGCCTCCATAATGATGGGGGAAGCTTGCACTCCACTAAATTCTTTAATGCACACTTACTACGACATATCCCGGAATATCTCCTTAGCATATATAAAATAGCTAATGATAAAAATCCTATGCAGCCACTATAGAGTGCACTCACCATTACTGGATCAATACATGTGAGGTCATATGGTGACTCAGTAATAGAGGAAATGCATTCTTTCACTTGACTGTGCTTTCTGCTTGTCAGTGATGTATGCAGGATGAATAGAAAGCAAAACATGTACATAGAGAGCTTGAAAAAGTCCCATGTGTAATAATAATAATCATGATAAAATCCCAATATTTTATGTTTAATTATGTACATTTAGTAGCAGTAATTTAATCCCGTATTAATGGTACTTAATGGCTGTCCCGGATTGTCATATTATTGAATATATTGAAGTAATTATTTGGGCTTTCCCAAAATTTAGTTAAATAAGCATCAGTCTTAAAATTTTGCCTGTACAATGTATCTGAAAGGTAAAATTTAAGGACAGATTTAAGAAATAAATGATTTAAAGGAAAAGTAAACATAAAGAAAACTAAGATAAGATTAAATAGGGTGGTCAACTTTTAACAGTCTATTTTTGTTAAAGGGGTTATCCAGCTAATAAAATGTATCCCCCATGCACAGGATAGGGGATAAGTGTCATATTTTGCAGGGGGATCTGCCCTCTTTGACCCCACAATCTCCAGAACTGGGCCCTTTCTCCTCACTGAGCACACTGGCCCTAACCTTCTTAGATATATTAGTCTTGACCAGTGATGACCAGTCACAGGAGAGAGAAAGTTTTACATGGTGCCTAGTGTAACTTATGCCTATAGTGTATGCCTATTTATCAACATTCTTTGTTCTATTCTTAAAGTAAGTCCAAAATTCTGTTATCGTTTTTCATAATATATGTCATGAACAGGGTCAGGAGCAGGGAGAAGTTAGCCCTAAAGCTGTCCCTAAGACCACTCTCCCTGATTACTTGCCCATCCACCCTAAATGATTAATCAACAACTGGGTGCCGGTCCCTTCCTGCGCTAATGTGCATGGGCGTACAAGTCAACAAAACAAACAGAACTGTACCTGTCGGGGAACAAGTCAGGAACATAAAGGAATCAACAAACAGATATATAAATACAAACAAGGCAGGATATAGCATACTAACATAGAGTTCGGAAACCGGAATCAAGATTAACAGCAGATATGATAATATGAACAAGACTAGATTAGGGATGAGTTTACAGCAGACAAAACCAGGAGATACAGGGGATGAACTGGTTAAATGAATGCCAGAACACTAAACGGGTCAGGAAATCAAGAGCATTGTTCACACTGAACAAGGAACACACTAGATGCCCCACTCCAAGCATGGAGGGACATCAATAACAATGCCAAATAGTTTCCTAGCCAGCGCACTCTCCACAGAGCGATCAGCATATCGGCCTAGGAGGAAACAAAAATCCTAAATACAAGCAAACACAGGAACAGGCACAAGACTCACTCACTCCTAGATAGACAGATTAGCTCAAGGCACAGAACAGGATTCTATCCTTGGAGTTTCAGGATCAAACAAGGTCATAAACAGGACTGACATAACACACAGTGTGAATACAGACTAAGGCAACACAAAGCACATGCAGAATGAATGCAAGAAACTCGACAAATGTACTAAAACAAAGCAGGCTGAATTATATATATATATATATATATATATATATATATATATATATATCTCAAACATGACAGATAACCATGTTTAAAACTCAGGATATGTGCACAGACAGACATAGTGAACATCAAGCCAACATGGCGAGAATACAGGTCTACTCACTAGAACAGAACAACACTTGAAGGGGTCTTTTATCCTCCCAGAGCTGAAGTCAAGAAGGTTAACTCTTCCCATCCCAGGGAAAATGAACGCAGAAACTGTTCAGACACAATCTAATGTTTGAACAGGACCCACAGCAGAAAAGAGAGATAAACAGACATTACAATATATCCTTATAGGGGTCAAAGTTTAATTTTATTGTTTCTAAGCACTAAATCTCCTTCTTCTCTTTTCATTACTATAGCATTATTTTAGGAGCCTGGAGCTGCCACTAGGCAGTGGAGCTTAAAGGGGTACTCTGGCCCTTAGACATTTTATCCCCTATCCAAAGGATAGAGGATAAGATGCTTGGTCGCGGGGGTCCTACTGCTGGGGACCCCAGCAATTTTTCATGCAGCACCCCGCTATCATCAGCCTCTGGTTCAAACATCGCTCCGGGTCTGATGAATCACGAAAACGGGGCTAGAGTATCGTGACATCACGGCTCCGCCCCATGTAACATCATGCTCTGCCCCCTCAATGCGCCCCCTCCCATAGGCTTGCATTGAGGGGGCGGAGTGTGACATCACACAAGGGTGGAGCTGTGATGTCACGATACTCCGACCCCGTGATCGTGATTCATCAGATCCAAAGCGATGTTTGCTCTGGAGGCTGATGATAGCGGGGTGCTTCATGAAAGATTGCGGGGGTCCCCAGCGGTGGGACCCCCGCAATCAGTCATCTTATCCCCTATCCAAAGGATAAGATGTCTTACGGCCGGAGTACCCCTTTAAAGGACATCAGATTGCAAGGGGTCCCAGCCGTCAGACCCCCCCGCAATCAGACACTTATCCCTTATCCTGTGGATAAAGGATAAGTTGTCTTTTGCTGCAGATGTCCTTTAAAATCTTAACAGAGAATGATTAATTATTTAGTATATTGGAGCAGTCTTCAGTAAGCTCCCCCTAGTGGTTTCTGCAGGCAGGAAGGATGTTATTGTTTAAAATACTGTGCGTATAGAAGTAGGAAATTTGGAGTTCTGTATTTTAAAAACTGGACTACAACCCCAATACATGTGTTAGGAAATGAATTTGTATTTGTCTTACATGGAGGGTCCTAGTTGATGGTACACATCATACTGTATGATGGATAAAGCAGAGTAACTTTCCATGGCACACTTAATCATATATAACACTTTGTCATTTGGGGTTTTCTTATTGCAATAAGCTGTCACAAAGGAAACACTAAAATAACACATTAAGCCCTGCTACATCTGTACACAGCAAGTTATAACTGTAAAAAGTGTTAGATCATTCGAAGAAAAAAAAAAAAAGACACATAATGGGATCGCCGAGCAATGGATTGTAAGTGAAAAATCTGTGGATAATCATAAAACGTTCATTAGATGTGGCCAACGAATTGATTTACAGCATAAAATCGACTAATACTTCCTTAAAGGGCTTTTACATATTTAGCTATGTTTAATTTATTAGCTCGCCTGAGTCCCCTGGAACCATTATAATTTCCTTTTGTGCTTTTTCAGACAAGTATTTAGATCATGAAGTGAGGTTTTTTGTTTTTTTCCTCTGCTTTTTCCCCTTCAGATGAACGCATATTTTGGAATCTGTAATACCCTATTTAGCAACAAGAGTCACATCCTATCCAAGGGCAATAAATATACACAACTTAAGTTAATATAATAGCAAAACAGAAATTCTCTGAGTGAAACTTGGAAGAAAATGTATGGCATTTAGTAAAAATGGCAGGAAAGCATAGCAAAGCATAGAGACAGCATTAGATTCATCACGAAGCATAAAAGCCCATTCAATGCTATTCTACATAGTAGTTGTATAATACATTACTTTATAATGGAGTGACAGCATGTGTGGGGTCAAGAAGTTAGGAAAGTTGTTATGCAACATAAGTACACCTTGTCATGACAACGCTCAATAATTTATGGAAATCTATTCCCAATAGCGAGGCCTTGGGCTCTGCACCCTCCTCTCCTTGTTATTCTCACTGCATCTCTAATTCTTCAGCACTCGCTTTTCTTTCTCGTTTCCTACTGCTGTGGTTCGATAGTCAACATACTCTTTGCATGACAGACTGCACAAGACTCTATATGACCTGTTCAAGCTGCATGATGGTTCAGAAATGTCCAGAAATTCGTATTATTTTCTATTTATGAAGTAGATCCAATTCTGGGGGATTTCATACATGTACATAGCTTTTATAACATATTCACACATCATTGGGCATTGCAGAAATGGCAGTGGGAACATGTTTTTTTGATGGGCAGTACTAATGGCGAGCAACATAATTAGGAGCATGGAATGGATTGCACACTATTTTTCAGATGGACTACAAGGATCATTAAAATCTAGACTTCTTGGGTAGAGGAACATTTGACCCCAACAGTTCTTATTGACAGATGGGATCCACCTAAAGTAAATGGTATCTACCCCTAAGTGATTTTTTTTTTTTATGGAAGGGGTCCTTTTATCCTGGCCTCCTTCAATTAGCTAACGTGAAGAGTGGCTATGAGGGGCCTGAAGGACCTGGCATGTCTGCTTATCCCATGGACTGGCCATTGACTTATAGGGGTTTTCCAGGCACACACACCTTTTATTTTTAACCTTTTTTTTTCAATTTGACTGTGACCGGTACTGTAATAATGAAAAAAAGAAGAAATACTCCCTAATCCTGATACCACCCCCCCTGCCCCCCCCCCTCCCGGTGCTGCTTTTTCAAAGGTTTCCTGTTCCCGCTGATCTCCAATTCTTCCTGCTTTCCATGGCATTTGATTGACTCACAGGAAATCTCAGCGCTGTTCCCAGTGATTGGCAGAGTGGATTTCCTGCACTAACAAAATATCATTGGAAGCAGGAACAAGTGGAAAGCAGCAGAGACTAGGCACCTTCAGAAGACAGCCGTGAGGACTCAGAGCAGGGGAGTATGACGTTCTTTTTTTATTTTTACACTGAAAAAAATAGTGCCTAGAAAACCCCTGTCAGAAAGCTTTGTCAGAAAGCCTCTGTCCATGTTAGGAACTGTCCAGGACAGGAAAGGTATGCTCTGGACAGTTCCTGACACGGTGGCAGCAGAGAGCACTGTGGTAAGACCCAAAAAAACTACACAACTTTCTCTGTAATGTTTCAGTACTAAAAGGCTTAAATAGAAATCTGTATCATTTTCTAGCACCAGGTAATTTGGAGTACCACTTTAAGGCCCAAACAAACCTGGCTGTTAAGGGATTAAATAAACATAACATATATGTTTACAAACATACAAGGTTTACAAATAAAAAAAAATCTGGGTGAATATCTTCTGTGCAGCAATTCCATAATTCCTGCCAGGGGCTGTAATAAAAGCTGTTTTTCGGATGAAGGACTTAACAGTTGAAAAAAGGGGGAAAGAATGGTCTCCCTATCTACATTGTTAACAAGATGATTCTTTACAGATTATTACTGAAACACACGGCTCCAATTCTCCTTTAGGGAAGCGAAGAGCACTCGAGCGGGAAATTGGTACCTCTTCATCTCTGGGGTGAACCTTACTGCCTGTTCTTTAATTTCTTCTGATCATTTAACTCATCTGTTTCCAGAGGATGTGGTGAAAGCCCCCTCTGGCATGAGTGGTAGAAAATGCTAATTTTTGATTTGTATAAATCTTTGTATATTGTTTTATCCACTGCATCGGATAAAAACCTTGCTGATGGCCATTATTCATAAAGCCATTAGTTTGCTCAAAACCATTAGTCACAAATCTTATTACATACTCGATCTATCTCACATCTTTGTAATTGACATATAATGGTTGAAGCATAGTTATCAGCTACTGATGGTAAAAAGTTATGTGAATATATTTTTTTCTATTTTTATGTGTTTATTACTTTTGTTTATGAATTATGATGGCTAATCTTAAAGGGAACAGTAAACCTAAGTGGGCTTAACCACTTTGGCAGATACTTTATGGATACCTTTGATAGGTTGTCACGATAGTAGAATCACAAGCAGTCAGCTGTAGTCCTGGGGAAATCCAGCAGCAAGTCTTCAATTCCCCTGTAGCACCTTCACAGGTGAAATGAAGCATTACATGGATGCAGTGGATTCTCCTGAACAAGATCCTCTAATGTATTTAACAGAGGGGTGACCCTACTCTGTTTACTGAAAATTAACTAGTAAGATCTCTTGGTCTCTCCATAAAAGTCTAAGTTTAAGATAAGACTTTAGCCCAGTCTCCAATGTAGACAGCAGTGGTGAAGGGCAAGCTATGAGTCTTAAAGCATGTAACCAAGAAATTTGGGAGGCTTTGTCTAAGACCTGTAAGGAGAATCAAATTGCATGCCAGCAATATTTGGTCTTTGGGTATGAAGGAAATGATAATGATATTATGGTAAAGTCTGCAAGTGATGATAAAATGAAGATAACGCATCAAATAAAGTAACATTTCTTTTCTTTCTAAATAGCAACCACAACTTGAAAGGAAAGACAGCCAAAACAGTTCCCAGCACAGTGTATCCAGTCATCACAGTGGGCACACCGCCTCACCTCTTCGTAGTGCCCCTATTATTCCCGACTATCCAACCAACGAGGCACCATCTGTGGACCAAGTTGACGGCTCAGGACAGAAAAAGCCTGATCCATTTAAAATCTGGGCTCAGTCCAGGAGCATGTATGAAAGCAGACGTAAGTATCTATTCTAATCTAGTTTGTTACAAGATACATGTTGACTGGTGCCAGAAAACATATAAAACATGAAAGCTTAAAGGGGCTGTGTGCTTTGTATAGTCCTTTGTTATTAGATCCAACCACCAAAACCTGATTTCAATTTCTCCATTTTCCATGACCCAAGTGATCATCAGTAATTTTTACAGATAGCAGACAGCAATTGTTTATCTTTCCTGTGAAAATCAGTGGTCTGTCTGTGTAATGCATGGATTGTTGGGTCCTCCAGCATGCAAAATGACTCCTCAATTAGTTTAATGTATTAAGGCTAGGTTTACATCTGCTCTGTTCAGGCCTTCATCACAGGCATCTAGGTGAAGAGTCAATAGAGAGGTAACTGGTCACGCCATTCTCTTCTTTGGGAGTCACAAATACAGCCTCAATTACTTATTCTGCATCTATATTTCATCCAAATGGAGAGTGACCATGCATCCCCTATTTATTATTGAGACAGAGGTCAGACCACCAACCACACCACCAACTGGCATGCCTCTGTGCACAGTATGCAAATTAGAGATTATGAAATAGGCGAGGTACTGGCCATTCCCGCTACAAATAAATCTAATTTTCTTTATCTACAGCACATGAGCCTAAAGCATTTTCAGTAGAATTATAGTTTTACATAAAATCATTGTTACGTTATTATATTATACCAAGGTCTCACAGCATGGCCAGCTTAGGTAGCATGCTGTGAGAATGTAAATTTCCCTGGAAGCAGTTGTTTTCCCCCCTCAATAAGCAATAAGCAGAGGAATCCCGGAACATCAGACCGATTGAGGCAGATTTCTTGCCAATATGACTGCACAGATCAGCATGTATGTAACCTTGGCATAGCTGTTAACGGCCTAATACGTTTTTATAGATGGGAAGTAAATGGACCACGCACATTGTCGGGTTTATTCAGTGTGTAACCAAGTGCAGGATGTGTACTCCTATAAATTCATTGGCTTCTTGGCTTTGGCAGATGCACAGTAGTATGTCCTGCAGCAGAGTATACATTATATTGTCAGCGACTAGACTATATCAGTAGGAAGATCTAGTGTATAAGTATCTAAATAAAGCTGTCTGTGGCTACCGAATGATATACAGAGAAGTTCTGGAAATAAGCTATACATAAACAATACCAGCTAATTGCATGTGGGTCGCTGTGTATGTTACTATAGAAAACAAAAAACAAAATCACAGTGGGAACTGCTGACTACACAGTAATAGGAGGGGCAAATGCATACTCTGATGTGTTACATGGTGTACACCATGCTATACACAACAATATAAATACAACATGCAGAGGACAATAATTGCAGCAAAGTTAAATAATTTACGCACAAAAAATTCCCAAAAATAACCCCCCTCCAAGTGGCAATAAAAGAGGCAGCAACTGAACGTACTCGGATGTCTAGGTTCAATACTATAGACAAGAACAGATATAATCCCATGCTATGTGCAAACAGCATCAATGATATTGCAAGGGGTAATTGTCACGATGCCGGCTGGCAGGTAGTGGATCCTCTGTGCCAGAGAGGGATTGGCGTGGACCGTGCTAGTGGATCGGTTCTAAGTCACTACTGGTTTTCACCAGAGCCCGCCGCAAAGCGGGATGGTCTTGCTGCGGCGGTAGTGACCAGGTCGTATCCACTAGCAACGGCTCAACCTCTCTGGCTGCTGAAGATAGGCGCGGTACAAGGGAGTAGACAGAAGCAAGGTCGGACGTAGCAGAAGGTCGGGGCAGGCAGCAAGGATCGTAGTCAGGGGCAACGGCAGGAGGTCTGGAACACAGGCTAGGAACACACAAGGAAACGCTTTCACTGGCACGATGGCAACAAGATCCGGCAAGGAAGTGCAGGGGAAGTGAGGTGATATAGGGAAGTGCACAGGTGATAACACTAATTGGAACCACTGCGCCAATCAGCGGCGCAGTGGCCCTTTAAATCGCAAAGACCCGGCGCGCGCGCGCCCTAGGGAGCGGGGCCGCGCGCGCCGGGACAGGACTGACGGAGAGCGAGTAAGGTACGGGAGCCGGGGTGCGCATCGCGAGCGGGCGCTACCCGCATCGCGAATCGCATCCCGGCTGGAGGCGGTATCGCAGCGCCCCGGGTCAGTGGATCTGACCGGAGCGCTGCAGTGAGGAGAGTGTAGCGAGCGCTCCGGGGAGGAGCGGGGACCCGGAGCGCTCGGCGTAACAGTACCCCCCCCCTTGGGTCTCCCCCTCTTCTTAGAGCCTGAGAACCTGAGGAGCAGACTTTTGTCTAGGATATTGTCCTCAGGTTCCCAGGATCTCTCTTCTGAACCACAACCCTCCCAATCCACTAAAAAAAAGGTTTTCCCTCTGACCTTTTTGGATGCCAAAATCTCTTTGACGGAGAAGATGTCCGAGGAGCCGGAAACAGGAGTGGGAGGAACAGATTTGGGAGAGAAACGATTAATGATAAGTGGTTTAAGAAGAGAAACGTGAAAGGCATTAGGAATACGAAGAGAAGGAGGAAGAAGAAGTTTGTAAGAGACAGGATTAATCTGGCACAAAATTTTGAAAGGACCAAGATAGCGTGGTCCCAACTTATAGCTAGGGACACGGAAGCGGACATATTTAGCGGAGAGCCATACCTTGTCTCCAGGGGAAAAAATGGGAGGAGCTCTTCTTTTCTTATCCGCGTGATGAAGCCTGTAAGAGAGAATTTTGGGTCTCTCTCCATATGATGGAAAGATCACGAGAAATTTCATCCACAGCGGGCAGACCAGAGGGCAAGGGGGTAGGGAGGGGGGGAAGAGGGTGACGGCCGTACACCACGAAAAATGGGGATTTGGAGGAAGATTCAGAGACTCTGAAATTATACGAGAATTCGGCCCAAGGTAGAAGATCTGCCCAGTCATCCTGGCGGGAGGAAACAAAATGTCGTAAATAATCACCCAAGACCTGGTTAATTCTTTCTACTTGTCCATTGGATTGAGGATGATATGCAGAAGAAAAATTTAATTTAATCTTGAGTTGTTTACAGAGAGCCCTCCAGAATTTAGACACGAATTGGACGCCTCTATCCGAGACGATCTGCGTAGGCAACCCGTGAAGACGAAAAATGTGTACAAAAAATTGTTTAGCCAACTGAGGCGCTGAAGGAAGACCAGGAAGAGGGATGAAATGTGCCATTTTGGAGATCGATCAACGACCACCCAAATAACAGTGTTGCCACGGGATGGGGGTAAGTCAGTAATAAAATCCATACCAATCAGAGACCAAGGCTGTTCGGGGACAGGCAGAGGATGAAGAAAACCAGCGGGCTTCTGGCGAGGAGTCTTATCCCGGGCACAGATAGTGCAGGCTCGCACAAAGTCCACCACATCTGTCTCTAGAGTCGGCCACCAATAGAAGCGAGAGATGAGTTGCACAGATTTCTTGATGCCTGCATGACCTGCGAGATGGGAGGAGTGACCCCATTTGAGGATTCCGAGGCGTTGGCGTGGAGAAACAAAGGTCTTTCCTGGAGGAGTTTGCCTGATGGAGGCTGGAGAAGTGGAAATCAGGCAGTCAGGAGGAATGATGTGTTGAGGAGAGAGTTCAACTTCAGAAGCATCTGAGGAACGAGAGAGAGCATCGGCCCTAATGTTCTTATCGGCAGGCCGAAAGTGAATTTCAAAATTAAATCGGGCAAAGAACAGAGACCACCTGGCCTGGCGAGGATTCAGCCGTTGGGCAGACTGGAGGTAGGAGAGGTTCTTGTGATCGGTGTAAATAATAACTGGAAATCTTGATCCCTCCAGCAGATGCCTCCATTCCTCAAGTGCTAATTTAATGGCTAGAAGCTCTCGATCCCCGATGGAGTAGTTCCTCTCCGCCGGAGAGAAGGTCCTAGAAAAAAAACCACAAGTAACAGCATGCCCGGAAGAATTTTTTTGTAGAAGGACAGCTCCAGCTCCCACTGAGGAGGCATCAACCTCCAATAGGAAGGGTTTAGATGGGTCAGGTCTGGAGAGCACGGGAGCCGAAGAAAAGGCAGACTTGAGCCGTTTAAAGGCGTCTTCCGCTTGAGGAGGCCAAGACTTGGGATCGGCATTTTTTTTGGTTAAAGCCACGATAGGAGCCACAACGGTAGAAAAATGTGGAATAAATTGCCTGTAATAATTGGCGAACCCCAAAAAACGTTGGATGGCACGGAGTCCGGAGGGGCGTGGCCAATCTAAGACGGCAGAGAGTTTGTCTGGATCCATTTGTAGTCCCTGGCCAGAGACCAAGTATCCTAGGAAAGGAAGAGATTGGCATTCAAACAGACATTTCTCTATTTTGGCATAGAGTTGATTGTCACGAAGTCTCTGAAGAACCATACGGACATGCTGGCGGTGTTCTTCTAGATTGGCAGAAAAAATCAGGATATCGTCCAGATATACAACAACACAGGAGTATAGGAGATCACGAAAAATTTCATTAACAAAGTCTTGGAAGACGGCAGGGGCGTTGCACAGGCCAAAGGGCATGACCAGATACTCAAAGTGTCCATCTCTGGTGTTAAATGCCGTTTTCCATTCATCCCCCTCTCTGATGCGGATGAGATTATAAGCACCTCTTAAGTCCAGTTTGGTAAAGATGTGGGCACCTTGGAGGCGATCAAAGAGTTCAGAGATGAGGGGTAGGGGGTAGCGGTTCTTAACCGTGATTTTATTAAGACCGCGGTAGTCAATGCAAGGACGTAGAGAGCCATCTTTTTTGGACACAAAGAAAAATCCGGCTCCGGCAGGAGAGGAGGATTTACGGATAAAGCCCTTTTTTAAATTTTCCTGGACGTATTCAGACATGGCAAGAGTCTCTGGAACGGACAGAGGATAGATTCTGCCCCGGGGTGGAGTAGTGCCCGGGAGGAGGTCGATAGGACAATCATAAGGCCTGTGAGGAGGTAGAGTCTCAGCTTGTTTTTTGCAAAAAACATCCGCAAAGTCCATATAGGCCTTAGGGAGGCCGGTTACAGGAGGAACCACAGAGTCACGGCAAGGGTTACTGGGAACCGGTTTTAGGCAGTCCTTGGAACAAGAGGGCCCCCAACTCTTGATCTCCCCAGTGGACCAATCCAGGGTTGGGGAATGAAGTTGAAGCCAGGGAAGTCCAAGGAGAATTTCAGAAGTGCAATTGGGGAGGACCAAAAGTTCAATCCTCTCGTGATGAGATCCGATGCACATTAGAAGGGGCTCCGTGCGGAAACGTATGGTACAGTCCAATCTTTCATTGTTTACACAATTGATGTAGAGGGGTCTGGCGAGACTGGTCACCGGGATGTTGAACCTGTTGACGAGAGAGGCCAAAATAAAATTTCCTGCAGATCCGGAGTCCAAGAAGGCCATAGTAGAGAAGGAGAAGGCAGAGGCAGATATCCGCACAGGCACAGTAAGACGTGGAGAAGCAGAGTAGACATCAAGGACTGTCTCACCTTTGTGCGGAGTCAGCGTACGTCTTTCCAGGCGGGGAGGACGGATAGGACAATCCTTCAGGAAGTGTTCGGTACTAGCACAGTACAGGCAGAGATTCTCCATGCGGCGTCGTGTCCTCTCTTGAGGTGTCAGGCGAGACCGGTCGACCTGCATAGCCTCCACGGCGGGAGGCACAGGAACAGATTGCAGGGGACCAGAGGAGAGAGGAGCCGGGGAGAAGAAACGCCTCGTGCGAACAGAGTCCATATCCTGGCGGAGCTCCTGACGCCTTTCGGAAAAACGCATGTCAATGCGAGTGGCTAGGTGAATGAGTTCATGTAGATTAGCAGGGATTTCTCGTGCGGCCAGAACATCTTTAATGTTGCTGGATAGGCCTTTTTTAAAGGTCGCGCAGAGGGCCTCATTATTCCAGGATAATTCTGAAGCAAGAGTACGGAATTGTACGGCATACTCGCCAACGGAAGAATTACCCTGGACCAGGTTCAACAGGGCAGTCTCAGCAGAAGAGGCTCGGGCAGGTTCCTCAAAGACACTTCGAATTTCCGAGAAGAAGGAGTGTACAGAGGCAGTGACGGGGTCATTGCGGTCCCAGAGCGGTGTGGCCCAAGACAGGGCTTTTCCAGACAGAAGGCTGACTACGAAAGCCACCTTAGACCTTTCAGTGGGAAACTGGTCCGACATCATCTCCAAGTGCAATGAACATTGGGAAAGAAAGCCACGGCAAAACTTAGAGTCCCCATCAAATTTATCCGGCAAGGATAGTCGTAGTCCAGAAGCGGCCACTCGCTGCGGAGGAGGTGCAGGAGCTGGCGGAGGAGATGATTGCTGAAGCTGTGGTAGTAACTGCTGTAGCATAACGGTCAGTTGAGACAGCTGTTGGCCTTGTTGCGCTATCTGTTGTGACTGCTGGGCGACCACCGTGGTGAGGTCAGCGACAACTGGCAGAGGAACTTCAGCGGGATCCATGGCCGGATCTACTGTCACGATGCCGGCTGGCAGGTAGTGGATCCTCTGTGCCAGAGAGGGATTGGCGTGGACCGTGCTAGTGGATCGGTTCTAAGTCACTACTGGTTTTCACCAGAGCCCGCCGCAAAGCGGGATGGTCTTGCTGCGGCGGTAGTGACCAGGTCGTATCCACTAGCAACGGCTCAACCTCTCTGGCTGCCGAAGATAGGCGCGGTACAAGGGAGTAGACAGAAGCAAGGTCGGACGTAGCAGAAGGTCGGGGCAGGCAGCAAGGATCGTAGTCAGGGGCAACGGCAGGAGGTCTGGAACACAGGCTAGGAACACACAAGGAAACGCTTTCACTGGCACGATGGCAACAAGATCCGGCAAGGAAGTGCAGGGGAAGTGAGGTGATATAGGGAAGTGCACAGGTGATAACACTAATTGGAACCACTGCGCCAATCAGCGGCGCAGTGGCCCTTTAAATCGCAAAGACCCGGCGCGCGCGCGCCCTAGGGAGCGGGGCCGCGCGCGCCGGGACAGGACTGACGGAGAGCGAGTAAGGTACGGGAGCCGGGGTGCGCATCGCGAGCGGGCGCTACCCGCATCGCGAATCGCATCCCGGCTGGAGGCGGTATCGCAGCGCCCCGGGTCAGTGGATCTGACCGGAGCGCTGCAGTGAGGAGAGTGTAGCGAGCGCTCCGGGGAGGAGCGGGGACCCGGAGCGCTCGGCGTAACAGTAATGTACATTGCATCCCTGTAAACTATTAAAAGTGCAAGTTCATACAGTAGAGGACCACAGGACCACATGTACAAGCAATGATCAATACAACACCACTGCAGAAGACCACGAGAACGAGTATTGTATTGACAGTTGAGTGTTACCAAGGACTTCAGAAGAGAAGGATTTGGGGGTAGTTAACAGCGCTGCCAGGCCCTAAGGCAAGCAAGATGAATTCTTGGATGCCTAGACAGAGGTATAGCTAGTAGGAAGAGGGAAATCATGACCCTGCTGTATAAAGCTCTAGTAAACCTACATCTGGAATACAGTGACCAGTTTTGAACCTACAAAAAGTCATTGATAAAACAGAATGGGTCCAAAGATGGGCTAAAAATGGTGGAAGGTCTTAGAGCATTGTCTGGCAGAATAATTTTGCTACTTATCTCCACTTCTGCAAATGAAAGGAGATTCCCAGCCAATCCCTGATATGACCCTCCTCAGACAATTGGCTGAGCAGATATTTCCTGTATCTCAAGAGGAGATAAGGAGATGGAAATCAGCAGCTGGGAGAAAGTGGAGGGTGGGGTTATGCTTTCATTCTGCTAGATAACCTTGTCCCCCACTCTCTCCCTGCTGCTGATTTCCACCTCCTAATATCCTCTCAAGATACAGGAAATACCTGCTCTGCCAACTGACTTAGGAGGGTCAAATCCGGGATTGGCTGGTATCTCACTAGTATAAGCTATACGTTTTATCGCATTATATATAGATGGGCAGCTGGCTTGTGAGAATGAAGGGCTGATATAGTGCTGTGTCCCTTTCCCTGCACAGCAACAGTCATGGTCACCAGGCTGTGTAGTGAATGGAAGTCAACCCTATTGACTTTAAAAGGGTTCTCTGCCCCTAGACATCTTATCCCCTATCCAAAGGATAGGGAATAATATGTCTGATCGTGGGACCCCCGCGATCTCTGTGCAGCACCCGGCATTCGTTTTGAATGCTAGGTGCGGGTGGTCGTGGCGTCTTGGCCATGCCCCCTCGTGACATCACACCACACCCCCTCAATGCAAGTCTATGGGACGGGGGTGTGACAACACGACCCCCACCGCTTGCTCCAACCGTTTGGAACAAAATGTTCCGACCGCTGTGGCAGCGGTGTACCCTTTTAATGAATCTATGCTTCACTTTCCTGCTCAGAGGACCTCCCCAGGCTGGCTGTAAACCTGGTTTGGGCAATAGGGATTTGGACCTGCACAAGCACACACTGTAGGTCAGTATGGCCTTTGCTATATCTAAATTCACTTTTCAAGGGGTTAATTGGATTTAGATAGGTTGTGTTTTTCTTATGCAGTCAAACTTTCACCCATGGGTTGTGTGATTTTCTAGTCCCATTTTAGTGAATACCAGACACTGCCCATTGGTGTTGCTGTTTTTAGAAAAAAAGCAAACCTTTTCGAATCTCATACTTTTCCCTTTAACACACTCACCTCACTCAGTAAAGCTCTGTACCGTGCTGAAATCTCAAGATAAAAATCTTCTTAACTTTATCAGTGACACCAAATCAGCAGAAACATCATGTTATGCCTTAAAAAGGTTGTCTAGTCCTGATGTAAACATAAGCTGTAAACATAAGACCTGGTGTACAGACCCAGGAGACATTTAGCCAACCTGTAATCTTCATTACTGGTTGATTTTGGGTTTAGCTACAGCTGACATCGAGTCTCCCAGTCCTGACTGTAAAAGAGAAATAACAAAGTTTTATAGTAGTGCAGTGTGACGCGGATCGATGCAAGGATAACATGCATTGGATGGCTATTGACATTTTGTTTAGTTTTTTTTAAGGGTATTTAATCTTTATTAAGGTAAATTACCACTCAGGCTATAGAGCTGGAAAGAAAGCAAAAACTCCACTAATTGCATTATTGACTCAAAAACATTAAATGAAAATTTTAGCTTTAGCTTCTGCCGAGGAGCTTCTGTAACAGTCAAGTATTGAAGTGTTTATTAGTTTTTTTTGTTTGTTTCTTTTGTCCAAATTGTTGGCATTTTAAAATGTAGAAATCCATTTTACTTCACAACTTCAGAAGAAATCCCATGAATAAATATTAAAATATTATTTAACTATGGACAAATGAACTACTGTATATGATTTATTTGTAACTGTTCCAAAATTATGATATAGCTTATGTTTCCACTGTGGTTGGGGCTAAAGTGGACAGGCTGGTTATAGGTAGAATGCCCTTTGCCCAGGTTTTGAGAATAACCATAACATCAGAAGATGACTGCATTCAGGACCAGTGTTAGAGTACCTGTCACCAAACTAAACTTAGAATTACATAAGGAAATATATATTAAAAGACACTTTGCTATTTAATTGCTGTTAAAATTCTCAACCTTTATATGTTTTTAATGTGATTGAAAAAACATCCACTAGATGGCTCTGTTCTGTTCCCTGCGCAAGTCAAACAGTTAGTTTTGTCTCCTCCTGGCCTGGCAGGAGATCAAACTCAGGAAGTGTGTGTGGGGCATGGCGTGGCACAGCTCTCACAGGCTTCAGTGATGTCGCTCCTGCTGGGGAACACCCAATTTCTCCTGCCGGGAGCTCACACAATGTGAGCAAGGGGAAAGGTATGATACAAACATTTTTAAAGCTCAGAATATTTTTTTAAGGGCATAAGGGTTGTTGGGAGTAGTTAGCGATTATAATCTGATTTAGTTTAGAAAAAATGATTTGATGACAGGTACTCTTTAATAGTGTGCAACCTATCCATATGCACTGGGACCCTTGAAGAAGCTCTATGGAGTGAAACATGTCAGGGGGGCTATATCCTTTAACCAAGGATCACCAGCTTTAATGTCACTGTACTGCAGACAGTGACTCACTATATTTAGACAGTGATTGCTTGTTGCATACAGTGCACTACAACATCTTTAAGAAGGCTACAGGGTGGATATTAGAAGCATGATATGAAGCACTGCTGCTACCTAATTTATTGAATATGGAGTTCCCTTAACATTTTGACTCACACATCACTTAATACAGGATTAAATATTTATTCTTTCTTCTTTTTATTTTATTATTTTTTCTTTTATCTGGATAAAATAAAAGTTACATTTTATAGATTAGGGCAGTGGTCTCCAACCTGCGGACCTCCAGATGTTGCAAAACTACAACTCTTAGCATGCCCGGACAGCCGTTGGCTGTCCGGGCATGATGGGAATTGTAGTTTTGCAACATCTGGAGGTCCACAGGTTGGAGACCACTGGATTAGGGAATCAAAGAAAGGGTATTGTGGGCCTGTTTTAGGCCTTTGTATTAGTTTACTTATATCTACTCTATTGCCTAACTGGGCCGCTTTTGTGGTACCTCTGCTTTCAGCGTTTTCTTACTTGTCCTGTGATGTGTTTTATTCCATAACAAAGAGTGGCATTTCTTCAACGAGTGTTGCACTAGACATCAGGTATTCTTTGCTGAGTATAATAATAGGAAGATAAGCTCACCAGCCTATCAGACTTCCATTTGAAACACTTCTCTAGTGGTGCATGTGAGGAACACGTCACATCTTCCTTTAATTACTTATTCCAGGGCAACCATCAATCTATATTAATGCACAGCATAAGAAGTATCCAATACAAAAATCTGGCTTCCATCCCAACCAGTCACTTTACCCCCAAACAAACCCCTGACTTAACCACAGGTAGTGTCTTTCCCTAATTATATTGATCCATTTTTTCAAGAAAAGTCCTTACATTACCTTATCTCCTTGACTCACTTAATGGTATTGACTTGTGGAGACCACCACTTAAATCAATAGGAGTGAAGATCCGCTAAGGATCAGAAACTGTTTTCCGGTAATACTTTACCAGGCACCAAAATGACATTAAGTTGTTGTAGCCTTTTTATTCAGATTGCCTTTTCAGCTTTCCTATCCCGTTATGTCGATACAAATCTACTATGTAAGGGATGATAACGTCTTTGGTGGCTGAAACATTGTTTCTTGTCTGTTATCAAATTTGGTATTTTGTATGCACAATTGACCAAGAAGGTTATGCAGCATTAAATAATAAAGATACCCAAAAATGGGGGTGCAGCTCTCTTCACCGATTTATTACTGAGGTATCAGCTGTCTACTACCCAATGGGAAAAAAAAGGAAACTACTAAAACACAAAATAGCGGACCTCTAAGTAATAAATGAATCAATGTATAAAATATTTATTAGAGTAAAAATAATATACAATAATTGTGTCATACAATTAGAGACTGAATATCTGTAGGGCCCTTACAGTCCAGTCTCTATATTACAAACTTACAGTATAATGATATAGAAATAATTTATGCTAGTGACGGCACTGTTTCATTCAAATTATTATTCGCGTAACAGCACTGTATTAAATGCCAAAGTTCAATTCTCATTAAAGTATTTATAAATAAGCAGTCTTTGTATAATGAAATAACCTCACCGTTTGTCTTCAAATGCTGTACTGGACAGTTACACCCCACTCACCACTATTGTTGAAGGACTGCAAGTCCAAGAATTCCCGTAGTGGTATCGGGTCCTACAGGAGGTGTAAGGAGACTCCGGTATTGTCAGCGCAGCCTCTGTGGCGGTGCATCGTCTGTGGCAGCAGACATCGGGAGCTTGGATAGTGACCGCAGTGTCCACGGCGGCAGACGCAAGGAACTTGGATGGTAATCACAGCGTCTGTGGCAGCAGACGTCGGGATCTTGGATGTTCAGTTCAGCGTATATGAAGCTGAATGCCGGGAGCTTGTGTGAAGTGTCCTCATGTCTCCAAAGCAAGTAGGTACAGCTGATTCAGTCAGCTGATTAAATCAGGTATACTGATAATGGTACAATATAATGAATTAAAATATGTATGACAATACAGGCTGGATGCGTTTCAGGGTGTGGCAGCCCTTTCTTCAGCAGCAAATTGATTAGGTAGTTACTATTGTACCTACTTGCGTTGGAGACATGAGGACGCTGCACACAAGCTCCCGGCTTCATATACGCTGAATTCAACATTCCAGCTCCCGACGTCTGCTGCCACAGATGCTGTGATTACCATCCAAGTTCCTGGCGTCTGCCGCCGTGGACGCTGTGGTCACCATCCAAGCTCCCGACGTCTGCTGCCACAGACGCTGCACCGCCACAGAGGCTGCGCTGACCATACCGGAGTCTGCTAATCCTGACCCATGGTCCATCCAAGTATCGGGGTGCACCCCAGCTACAGGTTTGATAACCATCTAGTGCTCCTTACACCTCCTGTAGGACCCGATACCACTACGGGAATTCTTGGACTTGCAGTCCTTCAACAATAGTGTTGAGTGGGGTGTAACTGCCCAGTACAGCATTTGAAGACCAATGGTGAGATTATTTCATTATACAAAGACTGCCTATTTATAAACACTTTAATGAGAATTGAACTTTCTTGGCTTTTAATACAGTGCCGTTACTTGCATAATATTTTGAATGAAACTGTGCCGTCACTCGCATAAATTATTTCTATATCAGTATGCTGTAAGTTTGTAATATAGAGGCTGGACTGTAAGGGCCCTACACATATTCAGTCTCTAATTGTATGGTACAATTATTGTATATTCTTTTTACTCTAATAAATATTTTATACATTATTATTAATTTATTTCTCCGAGGTCAGCTATTTTTTTTAATATATTTACAATACATCTGTGGGCCCTAGTAAAGTATTTAGATGCCAGGGGAAAAAAATTAGATGAACAAATATAAAAAGTTAGTGCATAAAATTTGTTTATAAAAGATGTATTCCTAGGGCAAGACTTAGCTTAGGTCCTTCTGGCCAAATATGAGACCAGCTGAGTAATTCAAGCTTGTAGGACTCTCCTTCTATACATATGTAATAGCCATAGAGGAAGGTTATTTTTGTCTAAAACCATTACTGACTGCAGGTGTTTATCATCTCTTGGGGGTCTCTATCATTAAGTTTTTTCTCCATAATAATATATTCTATATTTTTCGGGGTTCCGAAGCAGAAAAGAATAGATATTGCATAACATTACATGTAATTGTGTCATTAATTGTTTGTTCTACAAGTTGGAACCTTGGGTGGTCCCATCACCTACCGAGCCAAACCTTGTTTGTGTAAGTAATATAGGATATCGAATGTAGCATATATTTTTTTTTACAAATTCTCATGGGCCAGATTACAAATAGCAAATTCTTCACCTGGCTTATTTTCTCACTTTTTCTTTAATTATTGTCAAGGTGCTTAGTATGTAGCTTAACAAAATTGTTTCATGGAAGATCTGTTTAATGGGAATTTATAGTTGAAGAATTTATGTGTATGGAATTGAAGGTTTCATTCCATTCAGAGTTATTGGGTTAATGTGAGTTCTAAAAAAAAATGCATTTCCATTCTGGCCAGGTCTAATATTGTTTGGGAAAAAAATTAATCTACTATATTCGGCTACTGAATAGACGGCTCAGGGTGTCGAATTTTTCTTTTGTGTTCCACCAGATGATTTATAATATCAGCTAACATAATTGTTTGGGGATTGTCATCATACAATAGAAGGGATGAGAGGATGCCAACATGAAAGTTACGACACACAAAGCTGTTCACTACTCAAATGGGGAAACTCTGTTATTATTTCATAGTGATAAATCAGATCAAATTTCATACTTGGCAGCATCCAAGTCATCTGGCAAACAAATTACCAGGAATTCTCTGAAAAGAACTGGCGTTTTGAATTGTAGGCCAAAGGAGACATTTTCGTTTTGGGCCCAATAAATTTGACTGTCTTGAAGCTAAGCGTGTTACATTTTACAGTTTAGGCAGTTTACAGTTAGAGTTAAAGGGGTATGCAAGCCTGAAGACCTCATCACCAATACTTTGATTCGCTGATAAATACTAGATAGAGAACTGATTCCTGGGACCCCCACCGAGTACAGGGGAACCGGATCTTCAATTTTATTTAATTTTTTAAGACTATTTATGGCTATGCAAACTTCTTCTGGCAGGAGTCTTACAGCTGGGGATTGGTAAAGCTTTCCAATGGTTGGCTTCCCATTGATCTAGTAGGTGATAAATGCTTTAGCCTAGAATAACTCTTTCATTATTCTGGTTTGCATTACCATGTACCATAAATAAGGAAAGAATTTGATCAATGCAATAGGGCACCCTTTTCATGTACATGCTCTCTTGGTATTACCACTTCATTTTGGGAGTCAGAAGCCACAGGACCTAGAGCTAAACAAAGAAGAAAGAGGGGGTAGGCAACACTTCATTTCTACAACAGCTGATAGACTTTCATAATTGTTTTGGGGCGTTCTCTCTCCCTAAGTAAAACCAATCTTTTATATACTGAAAGCATAATTTTTTTTCCCATACTAACATCCCAATACCTGTCATCTTAGTTCAATTTTTTTTTTAATTAAGAATGGAAGATAATAAATAAATTAAGACATTTTGTACATATAATAGAATAGCAATGTGTTTATTTTACTTTCCTTCCCTCCATTAGTTCCAGATTTCCAAGAGCATGATATCTTTTTATGGAGGAAAGAGACTGGCTTTGGCTTCAGAATTCTTGGAGGAAATGAGCCAGGGGAACCAGTAAGTACTGTAGAACAGCTGATGATGTGAAATGTACATGGTTATAATAGTAAAGCTTTGTAATAGTTGTTTATAAAAATAAGGTTAATAATTTAGACGTACAGCTGTGGATAGTATTGTCACTTAAAATTTGCACGGTGACATATAAAACGGTGACTCTGGAGAAATCATCTGGCAGCATTACTGAACTTCTTGGCACTTTTACCTCTTTCATATATCTTTGTGGATCCTTATAGACATAAGAGCAAATAAAAACTGATATCATAGCCAAAGTATTCAGTCATGACTCTATCCAGACTGGCATTATAGCTTACATTTTAACAGTGCCTAAAGTGAATTGGAATGTTTGGAGCAAAGATGTTTGAAATACTTCCTAACAGATCCTATATATAAATAAGATGTGTGCCAAGATGTCTATGCACCTCACTACCCTACTCTCTACTGACGAGAAAAAACTCCAGTTTGGTTGATTAGTCATGTTCCAAGGCTCAAATGTTGATTCACAGGATTTCTGCCTATAGGTGGCACTAGGGAGACAGTTTTGGTTCTTCTGGAGGAGAGAGCTATTCCACATATGCATTTTCCTAAAGACCCACCTACTAGTTTACTGCATGTATCAGAACTTCCTGAGAGCTCATCTACCGGAAAGAATAGTGCAGATGGAAAAGAAATAGAGTAATGACATATGTTATCAAAGTTTGTCCCTTAGAAAAAAACTTTTTTAATCTCAATTGCATGAAATGGACATGGAGATAGATCTTTGCATCAGCGACTGTTCTATAAGTAATAGCACATTAGTCTTCAGCACTACTGTGTCTGGTGCAGTTGATCCGTACATACCACAAACCAAGACACCCCAAAGTATAGTCAGTTATAAATTATAGTAAAAGTTATTTATTGCCTAACATGTTCTTTCTTTTCTTAGATATTCATAGGTCATATTGTACCTCTGGGATCAGCTGATGCAGATGGCCGGCTGAGGTCAGGAGATGAACTTATATGTGTGGATGGAACGGCTGTGGTTGGGAAGTCACATCAACTTGTAGTTCAGCTAATGCAGCAGGCGGCCAAACAAGGTCACGTCAATTTAACCATTAGGCGCAAAGTAGTTTATCCAGGTACGTTGACATTTTCATATCTAACCAATATCTATCTTACCTAACAATATCTCCAATATCGTGATGGGTCCTGAATAAAATAATTTAGTTGGTTTTTACTTAGCAGAACTTCTCATACAAAAAAAAGATCTCTACTAGAGATGAACACATTGAAGTAGGCAAACTGCTAGATGATTCTGCTTAACAGTCCATTGTTTTGCTTTATGTTCCGTGTTCTATGGGTTGACTACTGTTTAAGGGGACCAGTTTATTAAGTATGTGTACTAAGAGCTCACCCAGACATAATTGTTAATTCTCAGTTGGAAGTTTTAGACACACCTAGAGATTTACAGTTTGGAGACCACTGGTTTACACTCTGGGGGGGATTTTTCAAAACCTGTTCAGAAGAAAAGTTGCCCAGTTGCCCATAGCAACCAATCAGCTTGCTTGATTCATTTATAACAAGGCCTCTGTAAAATAAAAGAAGCAATCTAATTGGTTGCAATGGGCAACTGGGCAACTTTTCCTTTGCACTGGTTTTGATAAATCTCCCTCTATGTCTTAATATTATATGCAAGTTTTGCATTTACTTGCTTTGGTATTTTATCTTTATTGTTGGAATATTTAGTTTACTCATAACAAACCAACCCTTTTTTTTACCTTCCAGTCCCCAAAACAGAAAATGATGTCCCTGCTTCACCAGCATCTTCCCACCATAGCAGTAACCAACCTGCCTCTTTAACAGAAGAGAAACGCACACCACAAGGCAGCCAAAACTCGCTAAATACAGTCAGTTCTGGCAGTGGCTCCACCAGTGGAATTGGTAGTGGTGGAGGTGGTGGTGGCAGTGGATTAGTCAGCACAGTCATTCAGCCATATGATGTAGAGATTCGTCGTGGTGAAAATGAGGGCTTTGGATTTGTCATCGTGTCATCTGTCAGCAGGCCAGAAGCTGGAACTACGTTTGGTAAGTCCTATTGTTGTCTTGGTCTTTTGCATACGGAACACAGGAGACTTGTTTAACCCTTAACACCCTTTGCATCACCATTTAGTGAATACCCCAACCTTTGTTTGATAACAGTTCACTTCTTTAGGAGAAGGGAGGCCTTAACAAAGTCTCGTATCCCATTATGAAAGGTGATGGGAGCAATCAAGTCTAGTGCTCCTCTACGAGTACCCCCATAGCAGCCATACATACTACCTCTATGGTATGTACAAGCTTAGCCTGTAGTGGATTCTACTGTTGCTTTAAATCTTAATTTACAGATTATGCTTTCAGGATTTACATTGCTTCTTGTTTTATTCCATTAAAAAATACAACAGTCACCTGAAGACAGTAAAATTTGTAATTATTAGGAAATCTTAAGTGCGATTCTCTAGGTTTATAGCTCAGTCCTAGTGTTTAGGGAGCTGTAAAATCACTTCTATTCTACATAAGAGGCAGATAGAAGCCTTAATCAACACACTGGCTTCAGTCCTGAATGAAATATATACGTTCTTAGTGTAACATGTTGTTGGCTTTGTCTCAAAACACAAAATCAAAGTGACTTTTTAATACAGGTACATGGATTGGGAATATAAATATCTTACATTGAATAACACAAAATCTCCATAAAAAAGTACACCTATAATATCATATTCAAATACATATATTTCTATCTACAATTTGGTGAGATTTTGAGTTAAAATCTCCATCTAATTTGTGGTACCCTAAAATATTAGGAAATTACTTTATTACAGAATTGATCTACAATTCTGTAATAAAGTGAGTTGCAACTGCTACAAGAAGCTAGTAAAGAATGCAAATTGCCCGCAGTTGACGGCCATTAATAGTAGCTGGGGAGGACTAAGAGTTGTTTTGACCCTCTAGCAATGATAGTCGGGGGCCCCTGCAACAACCACCATAGTTTATACACCTTACTCAGAATTAGAATGTTGAAACCTACTTACCTAGAGATGTTAAACAGATGCCAGACACAACACTAGTCAATTGCTTACAGACCTAGCCCTCCATGATCTGTGAGACATAAGGTGGCTGCTGCTTCCTCTGCCCTTGGCTAGCATTGTGGCATATAGAAATCATGTCTGGCAGGAGGATGTGTGGTGTAAGTAAGCAATGAACATAGTTCCCGTAGATGTGATTCTTTATTGGTACAACACATTTTGGGATGCAAATGATCTCTTCTTCAGGCCTAGATGGACCTGAGAAAGAGAGATCATTTGCATAGAATGTGTCGGCAGATAAGAACCATTTGGCCCATCTAGTCTGCCCAATAATCTGAATCCTATCAATAGTCCCTGGCCCTATCTTATATGAAGGATAGCATTATGCCTATCCCATGCATGTTTAAACTCCTTCACTGGATTTGCAGCGACCACTTCTGCAGGAAGGCTATTCCATGCATCCACTACTCTCTCAGTAAAGTAATACTTCCTGATATTACTGCATAAACCTTTGTCCCTCTAATTTAAAACTATGTCCTCTTGTGGTAGTTTTTCTTCATATCAAAACGCGCTGTCCCACTAAAGTATCACATCTACTATAACCTTGTACAGTGCTTCCTTACACAGCCTCCTTCTATACAACACTAATGCCAGGATGCTCAATAAACCAGAGTGGTAGTCTAATGGTGTCCTACCAATCCTAAAGGAGATTTTACTATCATAATAGATTACATTTCATAATGTCTTTATTTTCATGATGTACCCTGTGCACCCTCTAAGAGTTTGCTTGGTGCATTTATGACGATAGGGAAAAAAAAAAGGGTCTGCTCTTTTTTTTTTCTTTGGGAAAATACCACCCCCTTTGTCCAAAATGTTTAAAATTTCTGTAACAAAATGTCTGTCTGTGCAATGTATTGGTTGTATGCTTATTTCATCTTTGTATATCTACCACCTATCCTAAATGAAAACTAATACTGAAACATAGACCAGGATATCTTCTCACCTTTGGTCTGTGCATTTTTATTTGTGCACAATTCACTTTCTTCCTTTCGCTTGTCATCTTGCATTGTGTTCCTCTGTGAGGGCGCTGGTTGCTTTTGCCTGATAAAACTATTTCCACCCGCTTTTTGGCTTCGTGTCCAAGGTGGAAGGTGTGGGAAAGGGGAATGCTTTTTACATTCATTTAATAATTTTCATTCACATCTAACAGTGAACAGAACATTGGCAAGTACAAGTGGGCTCATATGTCCTGCAGTATAGTGGGCTCATATGTCCTGCAGTATAGTGGGCTCATATGTCCTGCAGTATAGTGGGGTCAAATGTCCTGCAGTATAGTGGGCTCATATGTCCTGCAGTATAGTGGGATCAAATGTCATGCAGTATAGTGGGCTCATATGTCCTGCAGTATAGTGGGCTCATATGTCCTGCAGTATAGTGGGGTCAAATGTCCTGCAGTATAGTGGGCTCATATGTCCTGCAGTATAGTGGGGTCAAATGTCCTGCAGTATAGTGGGATGTACTGTGACTAATACAGAGAGGGGGAAGTGGTGTAGGGACCTATTAACAAACCCTAGAAATAATCTTCCACAATTGTTAAAAGCACAATGTATTAAAGTTAACAATTCTATAAGGTCCTTGTATTTCTTCTAGATATGGCTTTCAGTGTATATAACATGTATTTTTATAGAGGCACCCTGGTTGTGAAACACTGCTTTATAGGAACTTTTACTGTCTGTGCTCCTTGTTAGCTCATATCATAGAATGCTTGCATTGGATTATCAAATTTTATTATAATAAATAATCCATTTATGGTTCATGGAGCGTACAGCACAAACGCCGGCTGACTCACCTATATATTTTGTTCTGCCAACTTTAAAGCATATGTGTCATATCATATAAAAAATAATGGTTATGTATGTTACTTACAAGGTCATACAGATGCTTTTCATGTATTTTTCATGTGTCTAGCTTCTGTATTTGGCTCACAAATGCCTTTTTCCTGCTGCTCACTCATTCTGACATCCAATGCTCAGGAAGGGGCATTTCCGAGGCAAGCAATGAGCCCTCCCTCACTAACCATGCATTCACTTCTTCCCCAAGTTTTCTGTGCTGTGCTGGATCACTGCAGGCTGCACTGTTACCCGCTCCTCTCAGTTTTTATGCTGCAGTTTGATAGGACAGGAGTAAGCACAGAGGAGTGTTAGTCCCACCCTCACTTACTAAACTTTGTCCCTGCTTGTGCTTAAGCGGGGACAAAGATGCTGCGGCAGCTGGACAGGATTATGATCTGGGTGGTATAGGGACCCCTAGTGGTCTTTTTTTTTTTTTTTTTTTTTTTTTTTTTATAAACCATGATCTCTATAAAAAGGAGATACATTTCTGTATGAAGTATATTAGAAAGGTTGATGTTTTGCCAAGAAGTACAAAATATAAAAAGTTTTTGATTCTGATGGTGCCCATTTAAAACAAGCTGGATTACCAGTATGCCAGGGATATACTATAAATGTTCCGTGTTGAAGTACCCTTCTAGGGCCCATTCAGACAGCAGAATCCGCTTAAAATGTTCTGGGTGGATATACCATGCACAGCAGGCACCAACTCAATTAGTCTGCACCAGAATCACTCACATTTGTGGTGTCTCCATTGACTGCAATGCATGTCCAATGGATTTCGCTGTCACCTCATATGTTTGCCTTAGATAAGAAGAACATTATCTTACAATAATTTATCTGTTGCAGCTTTGTCCTAATGGTTTTGGGCCAATGATTTTATGATGCAACCAACCAACTGTTCTCCTTTATTCATGTAGCCTTCAAGATGGTTAGGATTGGGCACAGTGAGGCCAGTCAGTTATATATAGGAGTGTTCCTACTAATAATCTGTAAAATGATTTGTGAATGATTGGCCATCAGTTCAGGCAAATCAGTTCAGTCAACACAAGAAAAAGTCTAGCATCGCAGGCCATTTTTTTCTTTTCTTTCTTTTCTTTGGAGGGGGGGGGGGACAGTAGTTTGGATATGATCATTTATAATTTTACAAAAATGATTAGCTGAAATAGTCAAAATCTTTCATTTTGACCTGCTTGCATCTTATGTGTATGGCTCGCTGCCCCAATGTTTTTGTCTTTCTATTATTTTAGATTTAGACAAATTGGTCTTCCAGACAAAAGACCTTCACTGGAGGCTGGTTCTGTTAAATGTTTTCCATGAGGTTCTTGTAACATTTTATTGAAACTGGTAGACCTCAGGGACTCATACAAATGCTAGATAACCATAAAATGTCTACCTTAAATAAAAGTAGATTAAACTTTAAGGGATTTATTTATACCCATGGTGCAAAGAGCAATATGTTAGATAATATCCTGTAGCGAGTACCAACTGGCCTTTAGCAGTTTAGTGTAGTAATGCTGAAAAATACTGACAGTGGATCCGCTTCTGCAGCCTACAAGCATACATTTGCTCTTAGCTGCATTTAGCGAATATGCAAGAGTCAGCAGCCTTGCCATCTTGTCCTGACTGGTTGTCTTGCCAATGTTTTTGTTCATATGAGCAGCACAGTTCATCTAATAACGTTTGCTTAACGCATTATTAACCCTCAACCTTCTGTTTCCTTTCTCAATCCTTCTCTTCTGTCCCCTTCGATGTCTTGTCACTTTTAATAAAAATTGTGACATAAAAAGCCGGAAATGCATGTGTGGCCATGCCTCATAAAATAGGTCGGATAATCGAAGGAAGCCCAGCTGACCGATGTGGCAAGCTGAAAGTGGGAGACCGGATACTTGCTGTAAACGGATGTTCCATCACCAACAAGTCACATTCGGACATTGTGAACTTAATCAAAGAAGCTGGAAACACTGTAACTCTACGCATCATTCCTGGGGATGGTAAGATATATATATATATATATTTTTTTATGTATATATATTTGCATGTTAAATGCTCTTAATTTTAATTTTTAATTTTATTTTTATGCAGTAAAAAAAGGATTGTGAAAGATAATAATGATAATAATAATAAAATATGTAGAATAATTTTTGAGTGGACTTATCAGTGGTAACTTTAATATTGGGCCTAATAGGGAAACTAGACTTATTTCTTTCAGTGACCCTGCACAAAAGGGTTTCTGAGTTCTCCCAAACAGAAAGTTTGTAGTCCCTGCAATAGAATTTGGTTCAGTAATCTTCATTAAAGGGGTTATCCAGGAAAAAACTTTTTTATATATATCAACTGGCTCCAGAAAGTTAAACAGATTTGTAAATTACTTCTATTAAAAAATCTTAATCCTTTCACTACTTATGAGCTTCTGAAGTTAAGGTTGTTCTTTTCTGTCTAAGTGATCTCTGATGACACGTGTCTCGGGAACCACCCAGTTTAGAAGCAAATTCCCATAGCAAACCTCTTCTAAACTGGGCGTTTCCCGAGACACGTGTCATCAGAGAGAACTTAGACGGAAAAGAACAACCTTAACTTCAGAAGCTCAAAAGTACTGAAAGGATTACGATTTTTTAATAGAAGTCATTTACAAATCTCTTTAACTTTCTGGAGCCAGTTGATATATATTAAAAAAGTTTATTCCTGGATAACCCCTTTAAATACTGACATGCATGTGAATTTGCTATATATTGTAGGTGCTAATAGATAGTAAGTTGCACACTACTGGACCATCCTTGGTATAAATTGTTCATTGGATATTATACTGGCCTTGTCTTTGTTACTCTGACTGTTTGGAGGGTTTTGTGCGTACAGAATCCTGAAATGTAAATCCAGTAGTGTTATCCGTTCATGTTATTAGACCCCAGTAGAAGGTGCATGAGGAAAGTAGTCTGATCTTAGAATGCATTTCATTCTATAGTTACATACTTACATTGTCTATTTATATGAGAATGTGATTGTCATGAAAAAAAACTTTGGTATCACCTGTCTTACTCCACAGTCTACAGTCTGCATTACCCCAAAATCTCTATTAAAAGACTTAACCTATTTGCTACAGTGAGAGCTTCAAAACTTTCCTTCACCAAAAATAAATAAAAAATATTACATGCTAAAAATGTCTATGGCTAGAGATGAGCAAATTTCCTAAGATTCCTTTTGGTTCTGATTCAGATCTGTTTAAGATTCAGAAGTGCATCTGATTATCCCACAGTTGCCCATGCAAAGTATGTTCTTGCAGAGCAGAGATTCTTTGAAACACAGTCCCTGCTCCTACACAGTGGCTTGGCTGGGTGCAGGGCCAAGTGTATGTAAGATGCCGTGAATACGGCCTCACTGCTTATCAAAATACAAAAAGTTTGAATCCTAATGAGTTATTTTTTAATCCATCTATAAAAAATACTTTTTAAAATTAGTTTTGCAGTCCTCTCCACACTACATGGACATCTGGTTTCATGATCCTAGTAGAGAGAATTACATTTAATATCATTAGTGTCTGTTATTACTGGGCCATGTAAAAAGTAGCACTAGGGAGATATTTGAAGCTGGGAATGGAGAGGAGACTGCTTCCATCTGACTTGCCGGCCGTTCTCTTAGAGATGTTCATTAGAGCGTATATAATCAGGGTTAATAGTTAATTAACTGTGATATTACTTTTAATATTAGACACAAGTGTCAATTCTGAAGTAGGGGATGGTGAAAGGACTGCATTACCGTTCATTTACTGCAGCTGGGAGGAAATCTAGGCCAAATTATATTATTTGTGGTGCACAATTATTAAGTAACCTTCACCACTTCCTAGCAACACGCTATGTTCAGAATGGTTCTGCAAATCCACTTCAAGAGCTTTTCATTTTTATTTTTTTCTTTATATGGCAAATATATTTTTTTCCTGTTCGTTATTTTAAAATCTATAGAAATCTGCAGCTGGAAGAGAATTGCTTAAACGTTCATGGCTGTTGGTTAATGGCTGTTAGTTTTTGTTGAAGAGAAGTTTTATATAGAGGAGCTGCCATAGACAAGACTATGTCCATGCAGAAGTGGATTGATTGTCACTCTGTTTTGTTTGTTGTTTTAGTGCCAGTATGGGTTTTTGTTTGGGGTAGTTTCTAAAAATCTATGTGGAAGTGGAATAGAAAAGACAAGGGTAGTGCCGTTATTTTAAAGCCAAAGAGGAAAAAAAATTACAGGCAGCTTATACCCAAAAAGGATGACTCTCTGTCCAATTCCAATATATTAGAAGACTGAAAATAAACTGGTTTTCCCACTACTGAAACCCTTAAATGGGTTTTCTGAGACTTTTTTTTTATACAGTATAGGCGATCAGTCAACACCCCGCATACCCTCCAGCTGCCGATTAGCTCTGCGGTTTCCAGCAGTGCATAGTGAAAAAGATTAATGTTTTCTGCAACTAACCTGCAGTTACCAGTGCTGCCACTATACAATGAACAGCACAGGGATTCTAACCTTTTGCAGTGTGCAGTGTAGGATGCTAAATGGCTGTTTTGCAGGGGTATTTGTTGTTGGCACCCTGCTTATCAGCAATTGATGGTCTATTCTGTGGTTAGGTAATCAATTTTAAAATCCTGGAAAACCCTTCTAAAAGGAAAATGTCATCACTTTCATTATGTCACACGTCATCAGGGTGGGTCCTGGGGTCCATCCCATCAATTTTAATTGATTGGTTTTTCCTTGTTTGGGTATGCAAATCGATTGATTAATCATGGCCAGCGGGGCAGGCAGAAGCCACCTCAATGACATGTGGTTAAGGCAGCATGAAAGTGATGACATGTTATCTTTAACAAACAGCTGGACAGTCTGACAACCAGTGTATCGTTACCCTGCAGTGCCACCGCAGTTGAAATTGAGCACTACATTGTGACCATTGAAATCAGTGCACCCTGCTTAATGCATGAGCTTGCTAGGTCCTTCAGAGAGACAGAAACTCTTTGAAGCCTCTGTCTGCTTCAACTTCTCTACAGGAACTGAAAATGCCCTAACAGGAGTTTCTATACATATTAAATTCTGAAAACATATGCCCTTCTGTTATAAAAAGCTGCTTTGTAATATAATTCCCATGAAGGGATAGTCTTATAAAGACACCTCCTTCCTGTATTTCCTTTTGGGATATATGGACCTCACGCTGCAGAAGGCTCCACGTCTCTGAACCTCCTATATAAGACATCTGTAAGTGGATCTCTGCCTCCGGAATCGTCTCTGCTAAGACCTCTTAAAGAAATATTTTTACAGTTGAAATCTATGTAATAAATGCATTTATGGCCCCAAATCAAGGAAAAAGACTCCTAGGTGTATATAGAAACTGAAGACACAGGTCATATTTGTATTGGTATTCGGCATGATTCTGTGTTAAAATGATGTAACGCAGCAGAGTTATAGGAAAAAGGTGTATTTGTTAAGAACATATCCTATGTCTATGAAGTGCTTACTCCTGTAATGCTTTAAATATGATGCAGTTGATGGTTCTGTGTAATGACCCTGATCTTGTTTAATAGATAAAATACCTTCAGGCCTTTTCTCGGCTTATCATGCAAATTACAAAATATGTCTAATGCACTTTCTTTTTTGTACATTTCTGCTACTAAATTGTTGATGCGTGTGGTAAAAAGTCTGCAGAAAATATGAAATGCATAATATAATAATAAGCTTCGGTGGAATCAAGATTTTTTTGTGTTTAAGAGAAAATGTACTATGTACTGTCAAGTGGTTGCTACCAGTATTTTATAAACTACAACGAATCCTGAACCCATTGTAAGGGGCGGAGGTGGATGGGGGTAGAGGGGTTATGTAGACTGGCATTTTACAAGCTGCTCTTACATAAAAGAACACTTAAGTATGATGCAACAGATATAAAAAGAGGTGCCCAACTCTTAAAGTGGTAGTCCCAGCTTGTCATCTTGCTTTTTTACACCCATTTCCTGCCTGTTTGCGGTGCAAAGAGGGGTTTGTAAAACCGGAAAAAGCTGAATTTATGCAATTTGCATAACTCCCATTGGTTTAAATAAAAGATTTGCAAATGGTGTAACTCTGCAGGCTATGCTGTTTACATAACTCCTCAAGTTACATAGACAGAGTAGCCCACTGGTCTACATTGTTTGCATAGTTCCCACTAAAGTCTATAGGAGTTATGCAAATTGTGTAACTTCCTACTTAGGCTGTTTCCTGTTTTTATGACCACCTCAGGCCACCGCAAACAGGCAGCAGATGACAAACTAGGACAGTCCTTTTAATTTATATTATGCATCTTTGGCTATCCGTGTATCATTGAACTAAAGTCTACAGATTTCAGTTTCAGGCGTAAATTATAATCATTGGGTCTGCCAGAGGCCATACTCCCTGTTTTTTTTATTTTTAAGAAATTTACAAAGCGGTGCTAAGACACTGAAAAATCCCAAATCTTAGTGCTGATACATCTTGTGCAAACTTACTAACTATAAATTCTGGTATGCCAAATATTGTACATTTCCCCTATATAATTTCTGCAATGCCAGATATTTTTACCAAAACAAGAGGGCCCACATATTTTGTCGAGGGCCCACACATTTTGCAGCGACAACTGTGGTGTTACACAATGCCCATTGAAATGAATGGGTGTTGGGCTGAGTCTTCCAAAGGGCAGTTACTCTAAGAAAGAGAGCACTAGATCCAGAAATATGGACAGGGTTATCCCAATAAGACCAGTTAATACACCAAAATACACAAAATATTAAGTGAGAGGACAGGAGCTCCCTGCATAGCTTACAAGTACACTTCAACATGGGTAATGAATTTGTTACAACATTAGATTAAACGCAGACAACTCCCGTAACAAGACAGGTGTTCTCCTTTTCCACGGCTGCTTTCATTACAGCAAAAGAATCATTTGTTTAGTGAGATTTCCACTTTTACAGATAACTAATAGGCACATTATGCAAAGTAAACAGCGTAATTACTGCAGTTACTGAATGTTATTAAATAGATCAGTGGAAAGTCCCTGCCTGCTTTATGTTGACTGAAGAAAATCTTTAATTCTTGCAGAATCTTCTAACGCTTCATTATTGACCAACGCCGAAAAGATTGCCACAATTACGACCACGCACACACCTCAGACAATAGCCCAGGAGACAAAGTAAGATGCCATCGAAGGGATGTTCTCCGTACATGTTGTTGTGCTTATTTGTTGTTTGGTTACATTGTTTGTTTATTTATTCTTTCTTTAAATCTAGGAACAATGCAAAACCAAAGCAAGAGCCACAGTTTGAATTTAAAACTCCATCCGCTACACAGGTAAGAATATAGCTATAGTAGTTTTAGCATCAGTTTTATGTTAGATTGTATTTTGTGTAAAGGAATTCTTACAATTTAAGATTGTGTTCTTTTTTTTTAGTAACCATTCAAGGCTGGGGAGGTGCATACCCATTCCTCCCTTGTATTTGATATAGGCCCTAAATGTCTTTTGTTTGCATTACTGTTTTAGGGTTGGTGTGCCATCTCCAATAATACATTAATTCAGTGGTTGCATATTAGATAGTAGTTCAATATTTAGCACTGAAATGTTACAGCATTGGGGTCATTGATTGATATAGATATTTAACAAGAACACTTTGTCTTAAAACTTTTGCAGCACCTTTGTAGCCTTTGACTTGCCTGAGATTACAGCGATCAGGATACGGATTTGGCCCGAGTCCCTTAACCAAATCTGTATCCCGAGCTACAAAGGTGCCACCAATATTTAAACAGATACTCTGCTGCCTGAAGCGTGACTGGAGATACCCTTTAAAGGGATTGTATGACCTTTAAAAAAAAAACAAAATAACAGTGCCAATATTCTCAACGGGCTGTGTTTGGTTTTGCAGGTTAGCTCTATTCACTTTCATGGAACTGAACTACAGTACCAGAAACAGCTCATTGACAACAGTAGTGCTATTGGTGGTGCAAACTAATGCAACCTGCAATGATGATGTGCCCCTATGTCCACTAGCCAAAGTGTTATACAAGGCAGTTAAGGCCATTGTTTGGCAGCAGTGGTGATGAGAGTATTTAGTTATATGGACATGTAAATAAAACCAGGGGTGTGTGTGGGTTGGGCTATACGGGTAAGTATGGTAGCATTTTTTTGTGGGGGTTTTAATACAATTTTAACTGGTGATCATATTGTTAAAGAATTAGGAAAACTATTGTTATTTTTGTTACATGCAATACCACATACTACCACTATGTGGTGGTACATTTTCATCAATACAAAAGGGCCCAACCAGCCGTCAGAATCAATTTACATTAAAAAGTGTAGTAGCGTTCAGGTATTTTGTGAATTTATAGAAAGAAGTAGAAATAATATGAGTCCCTCTGTAATTGTATAAGATGAGCTGCAGGAATGTTGAGAGACCTTTTGAATTCTTCTGTATGCTCGCAGTATGTTTTGCAGTGTCCTGATAAGCCTTACCCTTTAGCAACAAACAAAATAATTGGAAATGTGTTTCAGTAACTTGCAATACATTGGGCATAGAGTATATTTTTCCGAAAACGGTATGGTTATGGAATTTTTTATAGCACATTTATCAGTTTTGGGAGACAGATATTGTGTTGATGCAATGCTCACTTAATCCAAGCAGCCTTTCAAGCTAGCAGATAAGGGGTCGTAACTCACTTCAACGAGCATCGAACAAAACAGAAGATGACAGATATTATACTTGTATCGTGGCTGGAAATATTCTTACTGGTGATATGAAACAATAGTGCTATGTAAAGGGAAAGCATTTTTGTATCATGCAGACATTTTAGTTACCCCAAGAAAATATTAAGGTTGTTTTAATACTGCATGTATTTAATAATGTATCTGATACTTTAAAGGGGTTAGTGTAGGCCACATTGAAATCAAACTACCCGTATTTTCCGGCGTATAAGATGACTTTTTAACCCCGTAAAATGCTCTCAAAAGTCAGGGGTCGTCTTATACACCGGGTTTTGTCTTATACGCGGGGTGCTGCAGTTGGCCGGGACACTCGGGTATGGATTATCCATACCCCGGGCATCCCGGTAGAGATTAACATCCCCCGTCACATTCGGGACATCCCTGTGTCCAGAAAGATCTTTTAGGGATGCAAGGATGTCCCGGTTACCTTTCAGCAGGCCCCATGTTAACTTAAAAAACACAGGGACCGCCAGGAGGTAGCGCATGCAGGGACATCACTGACGTCCTGTGTGTTTGCCCATAGCAACAGCAGAGCGGAGCAGCGAGGACACGCAGGCATCGTAAGTTACCAGCATGTCATCTTCGTTGCTCCGACCACCGCTCCTCCGGCCTCTAGGCCACAGCAGTAGATCATGACCCCGGACCAGGGGAGCGGTGGTCAGAGCACTGAAATGGGGGAGTACACAGACATTCAGCCTCCAGCCATACACTGTATATGGCTGAAGGCTGTATGTCTGTGGGGGAACTATACTGCCAACCTAATGTGGGGGAACTACAACCTACTGTGGGGGAACTACAACCTAATGTGGGGGAAACTATACTGCCAACCTAATGTGGGGGAACTACAACCTAATGTGGGGGAACTATACAGTACAGCCAACCTTATGTGGGGGAACAATACTGCCAACCTAATGTGGGGGAACTACAACCTAATGTGAGGGAACTATACTGTACTGCCAACCTAATGTGGGGGAACTATACTGCCAACCTAATGTGGGGGAACTACAACCTAATGTGGGGGAACTATGCTGACAACCTAGTGTGGGGGAACAATGGTAAGGTACCGTATCGCAGTAGAGGGGTAGTCTTATACGGTGAGTATATCCCAAAACTTCATATTTTAACTGTAAAAGTTGGGGGTCGTCTTATATGCCCAGTCGTCTTATATGCCGGAAAATACAGTAAAATATTTATTAAACACCATATGTTTACTTTATAAATAGTCATTGGGATCCCATTATAAAGGCAGATCACTCCATTGTTATGGGTGCCATGATGAGAGGGGGTCTGGCTTACATTATAAATAGTCCTTAGGAGCCTACCATATAGGCAGACCACTCTACTGCTATTGGGCGATGATAAGAGGGAGTTTGGCTTATATAGGGTATTTATTAACTAATATTTATTAACTAAATGTATTTATTTTTCTAATTAATACCAAACACTGATGAATAAAGGATAATAATGAATAAAGGATCCTCTGTTCTCCAGATAATAGTGTCATATTTCATTGTTATCCTATGTGTGATGATAATATGAAAACTGTTGAACAGGAAGTATTTATTAGACTTAGGCTTATTATTAGACTTCGTGGCCAGACAAATGGAAAATGCAAGATTTTTGTATTATTTTATAATATACAGTAGACAATAAAATGGAAATTGAAAAAACGTTTTAAAATGCTTAAAAAATAAGTAAAAACTTTATTTAAACAATAGGTCATTTTCTGATAACACATTCCCTTTAACTACTGTTATTCCTTTCCTTCATGCAGTCATAGAGTTATATAATTTAGCTCTGATTTCCTGTAGCCACCACTAGAGCTTTATTATTTAACTCTATGGTTGTGTTCAGGGTAAGCAGGGAATTGCGAGCTCTGGATCCAGAACATGAAGTTCTGACTGCCTTTAAAAATATAAAATTAATCTGCACAGAATTCCTTGTAATTAATGACATGATACTATAAAGTCGTCTGAATCTGTCCACAGTAAAATACGGAAAATTGTGCCTATTTTATTTATTTTGCTTAACCAACTTAAAAACCTTCATATGTTATCATCTGCTGTCTACAACATGTTAAATGTACATAATTTTACTAACTGGTTCCTGGTTTTTGTGTTCCTACCCCATATCAACACAGGACGATAGCTTTCCTTGTTTTAAAGGAATTGTATCACCTAGATTATTTTTTCTGATTAGATCCAGATACTAATTTCTAATTTTTTACTTTCTGATAGTTATTTTTTTTATTTCATTTTTGGACATACTTATGGGGGCAGCCATCTTGCCTGAGCTGTTTTAAAAGCATTTAGTGATATTCTTTATTGCAGGACCCATGGACTATAGACCACAATAGACAGGAGCTGTCTCATTCACATGAATTGGAAATGTTACTGGACACTTTCTGTGACCTTTTCAAGATTCATTCTATAGGGAGGGGGTTGCTGAGCTTGAGCTATTGTGAATTGTCTATCTACTGGTGTCACCTTTTACTGTAATCCTGTCTAAGATGAGAAGAAAAGCATTACTGAGAAAAGATCTGTACAGAACAGAAAGTTTCAGGCCTAGTGGCCAGAATGAAAGCTGCAACATTTCCTGATTGTTTAAAAATATAAAAAGTAGAACAGAAAATTAGAAAAAAAAAAAAAACAATCACCAAATATTCTTTAAAAAAGAAAAAAAAAAACAGGGTTAACATAAAAACTTGATTTAAACAATAAAACATTTCTTTAAGACACATTGGGGGATATTTATCAAAGTTGTCTATGTCCCGCATATATAGACCAAACTTCAGAGTGTTTGGCTGGTCTATTGTGCGCCTAATTTATCAAATGGCGCACGGCTCTTGATAAATTCTGTGCACAGACTTCATGATCCATGCCAGGGGTCTGCAACCTTTATGACAAAAAGAGCCACTTGGACCCATTTCCAAAGGGAAAAAAAACAAAACTGGGAGCCGCAAAACCATTGCGACATTTAAAACAAATATAACCCTGCATATATTGTTTCTTACCTTAATGCTATTTATACAGGATCGTGCAGTCAGCTGTCAATCTGAAGAAAAAAAGGACTTTCACTTAACAATGTAAAATATACTTTTGGGGTGGGCTTTTTTTGGACCCAGGCCTGGGGTGGGCTTTTTTTGGGCCCAGGCCTGGGGTGGGCTTTTTTGGGGCCCAGGCCTGGGGTGGGCTTTTTTGGGGCCCAGGCCTGGGGTTAACGCCACGCTGTCAAGAGAGTAATGTATTTTGCATACTCACCAGCTCCTCGCATGGCATCTTCCTCTCCTGGCGGCGCTCCTCGACTGAGGCGCAGGCCGGCGATGTCACTGTCATGTGACATTACATTGTCACATGACAGTGAGGATCCACGTGGCCCCGGAAGAAGAGACTCTGCTCTGATGGCACCAGGGCAGGTAAGTAAACCGACGGCGGCTCACGGGCTCAGATCATTCCGGGACACTGCATTGTCCCGGAATGAGGGTGGCCGGGAACCGGAACCGGGACAGACTCGAGGAGCCGCGGCAAAGGACTAAAAGAGCCGCATACGGCTCCGTAGCCGAGGGTTGCCGACCCCTCATCTATGCTTTAGTCTATATTTAAACCTTCTCCAACATGGTCTGACATTTCAGCGTACTTTCAGACGATGCGACTTGTCGCTAAAAAGTCACTTTTGATAAATTCAGCACCAATGCATTTTTCAATGCATTTCAGTCTAAAATAGACTAGCATGCATCATGTTCTAAAAATCCTCTAGAGCAAAATCGCAGAAAAGTCGCACATATTTAGACAAATTTAGACAAGAAATCCTTTGATAAATCTCCCCCATTGACTTTAAAGGGGGTGGGCTGTGTTTCTGTGCACATGATTTTCATTTCTGTTCAGTTAGTTTTCTCCATCTAAGTTACTTGGAACATAGTTAAGACTGTATAACTTAACATAGTGACCATTTATTTCCTTTTTTATTGTTTGCAGTCAGAACAAGACTTTTACACAGTAGAACTTGATAGAGGTGCTAAAGGATTTGGTTTCAGTCTACGAGGAGGTCGGGAGTATAATATGGACCTTTATGTTCTGCGCCTTGCAGAGGATGGACCAGCTGAAAGGTGTGGGAAGATGAGGGTATGTATCCATTTACACCTATTTTATGTTCAAATGTTCCATTTAAACAAAGAATTGTTGAAACAAATAGGGCTCCTAGACAACCTTGGGATAGGCATTGGTTGGTTGCACTTCATCATAACCTTTCAAGTTTAACAGTCTGGTAGCATGAGAATCCTATTTTAAAGGATTTAGTTGTTAGGAATGGTTTCACTGTTCTTCCTCATCTTACTGTTACATTTTATTTACAGTTTCTCACATATTGAGCCACACGGAGATCAGGAGTCCCTCTCTTTCTCTCCACTATTTTAATGGCTTTTGATCTGGAGAAGTTAAGATGACCATTTATATCATGGTTGCCAATTGATTTATACATATGTTAAAGTGGCTGGACCCCCAAACCCCAAGGGGAGCTGCTTTAAACATTGATTCGTTTGTAAACTGATTTCTACTGGATAAACACAAGTGTTACTTTCCTGGCCTTTTCACCAAGTAGATTGGTACCTGTAAAGAAATGTGTACATAATATATTTTCTCTATGCACTTCCATACGCCGGTACAGTATGTTAAGAGAGAGGATTAGGAGTACATAGACATCCATAGAAATACATAGAAGAGGGAAAATGCATTGCTGTAGTAGTCTTGTTTTCTCTTTTTACATATACAGACTTATGGAAGTGCATATAGGAAGTATATGAAGAACAAATAATAAATACATTTGATCCCATAGCACTATGTATTAGTGACATGTCTGGAGCTGAGTGGGAGGGACTACTTTCTATATAGGTCAGTGGAGGGAGACATTTGAACTGAGCACTTGTAACTGTAGTTACTAAGAGCCAGATTGTGATGCTGGGAAAATACAGCTGCTTCCATGTTAATACTGGTGCCTGCCCACGGAAAGTGAAGAGACCAGAGAAGTAAGAAAATAAGCTAAAAAGGATGATAATGACAGCGAATAGTATAAGGTTTTGCATGAATAGAGTTAGAATAGTCATGTGTATTACTGCAGGGCTTTTTAATTTTTTTTCAAATTTATTTAATAATAAATTATATATTTCAAAAGTAAGTAAAATCTGTTAAAGACAAGTCTATTTTCACATCAGTCGTTGTTTATCACTTGAAATGGTAAGCTGACTGGAAGCTGTTAGTGGTTAAGAGGTAATGACATCTATAATTTTTTTTTTTTTTACTTTCTTTCCAGTAGTAGAAAAAAATTTAAAACAAAGTTGGGAATATTCAAAGACTTGTGCATTTAGGGCTCTTTAATTTGCACCTTAAAGAGTGTTAACTTCCCCTCATTTTCAGAAGTGTATTTGGTCTTTTGAAAATTTGGGGAAAATTGCACAAATAGCACATCATTTACTATCACTATTTACTGACCACGCCCTAACCAAGACACTTTTAGAAAAATTGTCTAACAGAGTGCAAAATCGGTTGCTAAATATCTGAATAACCGGCACTAATAGTGTGCACAGCTAAAGCAAAAAAAAGTGTCGCTAAATTCTCTGAATACCCCCCAAAAATGTTATAAACTTCAGGGATAAGGTAGCTTCCTACTGGACAATTGCAAAATTGCTTGGAGAAACGCACCTAGTGTAAACTGAGTGGTTTCATACCTTCAGAGTTCATCCTCAAAGCCTGGCCAGATCCAACTGAAAGCACAGTTTATATCCACCACCAGACAATTAGTAATGTAAGAGGAAATCCATTCTGTTATTTGGCCCCCCGGGTTAACTGCAGTCCAAAAGATGGATCCACATAGGTTCTCTGTTACGGATTCGGTCACCACCCCTACTGCTTTTATTAACACGTTCAATGCCTGAAAATCGTAGGGCAGAAAATAAATACTTAGAACATGCTCTTAGATAAAAGACCACTGACAATTGTCAGACATGTTCCTATATTCTTTTTTTTGTGCACATTTAGTGCGACCTGTATATGTCAAAGAACATGCTAACCAAAAAATACAGTATATAACAAATTTTGTGTTTCAATTTATGAACCCATGTATCCAATGTGTTTTTGAGTCAACAGTAACAATACTCTCCATGCATTGCTCCGCATATTTGCATACCGTGTTCCGAGATTCAGAGCACTTATGGAATCCACTCACGAACAACCTTGTTCTACTCTGCTTTTTACTGATATTTTTTTTTCGTATGTCCTGCATAAAGCTACCATGTTGCCAAAGCTTTTGTTTTTTTTTGTTGCTATGTGCTGACCCACCTATCTGTGAGAGGATTGCCATGCATAGCAAAGCCCAGATGAGCTGAAAATTTTTGCCTTGTATACATTTTCTAAAATAAAATTGTCTTCACTTCTAGGTTGGTGACGAAATTCTGGAAATCAATGGGGAGAGCACAAAGAACATGAAGCATGCTCGGGCAATTGAACTTATTAAAAATGGCGGCCGGCGAGTGCGTCTGAGTCTGAAACGCGGGGACGGTTCAGTGCCAGAATATGGTGGGTCAAACTCTGAAAACATTCCTTTGCTCCCTACCATCACTCCCTGAATGATCTCTCTCTCTGTCAAGAATCTGGAGCAGGAAATACCTTTTTTCTTTTTTTCTTTTAATCACCAGTGTCTTACCAACTTTTGCGAAATATGGTTAATTGCTTCGCTTGTACTGATTTTTTTCCGCTCTCCTCAACCTCTTCTTGCTTCTGTGGACTTGGGGCTCAGTAGGAGGAAAAATTAAAAAAAAAAATCAACGTAGCATCTTTGGTGAAGGAGAAACTTAAAACAAACCTTGTCTATTTGTTAAAACTCAACTGTGTTGAACTGTGCCAAACTGTTTTCATCCTTTTTTAACCAATAAGGAACCCATCATTTCAAAAACAAACAAAAATCCACACAAAACCAGAAAAAAAAAATTGTAAATCTTACTGGAAAATTTCACACGTTGACTCCTTCTTAATTTGCCTGCGCTGTTGCATAAAGTTTGTGAATTGTCAATTTTCTGCTTTTTCAAGCAGTGTTTAACCAGATAACATACAGATTTTATTTGTCAAAAGCTTAAATGAAAAAAAAAAAGGAAATTTTATTTAAAAGAAAACTATATGCTATCAGGGAACTGGATATTCAGAACGTAATTCTATTTTACGTGAGAGGATGTTCTAGTGAAGACTGTATTAAAAAAACTTATATTGTAAAATATTCCTATTTAAGAGAATTGCTGATAGGGCCATATATATATTTATATATAGGCTTTTCCCAACCAAAGGTCTTTGAGGTTTCTATGAAAGCTGATATGAATTCATTTCAATTTTAATTTATGCCACCATAAGCCCATAGGACCTGTTACAAACCGTCATGATCTGCTTGTTACAATTGCTGATGGATAGATTTTATTAAGTGAGGCTGGGATCTAGTAGATTCTTCTCTGCATAGATCCTAGATAGATGCCATCTTCACTTTGAGTGAAAAAAGCCGTACAGCATGAATGCCAATACAGGCTGCATTGCAGGTGGAAATTTTAGCAGCATAGACATGTGACTAACAATATATCATATGTACATATATATATATATATATATATATATATATATATATATCGTATATATATATATATATGTATATATATATATATATATATATATTTAAAGGGGAAGCATCAAATTTATCTTCTGACTGCAATTGGCAGGAAACAACAACAAAAAATCACAGTATATTTAGTAAATAGTAATACAGTTTATTGTAAATGTACAGTTTAAAGGAATAGTAATCATAAAAACAAAAAGTTACTTTTTTCAGAAACGGTGTCCATAGTGTTGTAGCTTTGCCTATGTAAGTAAAATGGTCTAAGCTGCAACACTTGACTTAGTCCACGAACGAGAGGGGTGTTTTTTCTGGTATTTTTTCAGACCTATTTTCTAATTCTGAACGTCTTCTGTAACCTTATATGTCATTTTCTCTTTAAATGTTTTTTGAGGTTTTCGAAACTGAAAGTACAGTATGTGAGGTAGAATGGTGATCATGGGTGCAGCATTTTCTTCTCTATCTGTCCAATCTAAAATGTTCAAACTTAATCGATGGTGCAAAATCTGCCAACAATTTAATGTATATGGCAATAGGAAGACCTCATCAGCTGTTTGTTCTTATGGGACCAGAGGGGATCAGTGATGTCAGATGTTTTCTGCTCATCAGTTCTTCCTGGGGATGAGTGTAGATAAAGGGGTCTGGCAGCTTATCAGCCCTTTTTTGACATATCATGCTTGTTTAGCCCAGCATGTCAGTAAGAGTATGGGAGGAAATAATTTTCAGTCATAATTATTTGATGTGTATGGGCAACTATAATAAGTTTTATATAAACCCTTTCCTTGGGTCTCTTCTATTAGCCGGAGCAAAGTTCTAGAGAATCTGACACATCCATGTATCACTCAGATGACCAATGACTTTAAAGGGCACCATGTCAATCTTTGTGAAATAGAAATAGTAAGTGGTCCCTTTACAGCAGAAGTGCATACGGAAATTATCTTTCTTTTGGGAAAGGGGCCATCGGTAACCGCTTTAAAGGAGTATTCTGGTTATTTTTGGAACTATGCCTAGGCAGGTGTTGAATAGAAAATAACATTTACTCACCTCACCTGTTCTCCTGCCACCAACATTCTCATAGAGCTCTCTGGGATCAATAAATGCTGTTACCTGTTCAGACAATCAGATGCTGAGGCTGGACACCACAGAGGCCATTGATTGTCTGAACAACCGCATATGACAACCTCAAGCCCAGAAGTGCTGTGCATTGAGACTGGGAGCTCTATAACAATGGAGGCAGCAGGCAAGTTTATATAATTTTTTATATTTAGGTCTTAAATAAAATAATCCCTTTAATACAATCTTGGTTAAGACTGGAGCCTGAAGTATTGCATTGGCAGCTTACTATGCAGCTAACGGTTTGGCCCATTTACTCCACCTTTAGCTTCATAAACATATATGGACTGAATAAAAAAATGATGTTAAACATATAATGTGTCCAACAAAAGTTATACAGTTGAACATTTTACCTTTTGGGGCACCATAGACAAGCAAAATCAAGCCCATCACTAAATCCCTTAAACCCCAGTATTCTGTTCTTCCATACAGGAAAGCTTGTTTTCATAGCAAGATCTTTCATCATGCTGAAACATTTTACACACTTTGTAAATGTGTGTTACAGTATTTCTCCTTTTGCTTAAAGCTTTTGGCCTTGCTCTTGCCATAAACCTAAGGCCTTAGAGACGGAGACTCTTTTCTGATCCTCACTTTCCCCAACGTCTTTGACAGTCAGCAGTCCCTTTTCCCCAGGTGCATCAGATTGTTGGGCTCCAACAATAAAGGGGTTATATGAGTTCACAATTTTTTTTTTCTTTATATATATATAGCTGGGTGCATATAAAAAAAATTGATACTCACTTTTCCCAACCACCTGCAGCTTCTATTCCATTGCCTTACATTGCCTGCTCTTCTAACTCATTCCTTCTTCATCTTAGCAGGAACTGCCTGCTCAGAATGAGTGCTTCAGGATACTGGGGTAGGTTGGTATCACTTAGGTTTTTTTTTTTTACATAAGGCTGGGTACAAGGTAAAAACAAAAATGTAGTGAACTTGGCCAACTTCTTTTATGTCCACAGATAGCCTTACTTTCATATTGGTTTGTGTAACTCTAGCTTTAGGTGTCATAAAAGTGTTAGTTAGGAAAGCGATGCTTCCCCTTTAATGAATGGTTGCCAAATATAAAGATTTTTGAAAAATTCTGATGAGATTAAATGTTTCTTAGCAACTGTGCTGCAATGTATTATTATTATTATTTTTTTTTTATATAAAATCATGAAAAAAGCAAGAGCAGAAATAATGATGGAAAGTGAACAAGGTCCACAGCATCTAACAGACACAACATATCACCTTTAGCCAGTTATAACTATACGAGGGGAAAAGCAAAAAATAGCCTCAGAATGAACTGTATAAGATTGCAATGCTGTTGGCATCTGTTTTCTGTATATATTTTTACTATTGATTACTTATTGGTTTCCCATTGAGATGCACTGTATTGTAAATTACCCGTTGTATGACTTGTCCTGTTGTGAGGTTTTTTGCCTCTATACGACATGGCTGTTGCACTGACAAAACAGATAGGAAGCCAATTAAGTGAAAAAACTGTGTTTATTTTATTTTTTTATTATTATTTTTCCTGTTTTAAAAGAAAAGTCAGAGACTTTGAAAGTTGTGCTGCTAAAAAGTACAGGTGTAAAAGGTCACGGGGTCACTTGTTCCTTGGTCCCTATTTATTACAAATGTGAAGTTCCAGCATATTACCTCTTAAATGGAACATGCTTCACAGTGAGGCTGTATCATTTTGTAATGAGTTTTTGTAATTTAATTTTACTGTTGTGGTCTGCTGTGGACTTGTATATATAATATATATATATATATATCTATATATATTTTTTTTTGTTGAATGTAAATGTTTTTTTTTTTCTTGTCTGTTTCCCGTTTTTGGATAAAAAAAATAGTTATTCTAGTCTTGTCTGTTAAAAAGCAAAAATTCACTTCCTAGATGCCTAATGTCACTATAGAAACTGCAGATTTCACAGCCTTATTTGGATGTCATCTAGCCAACCTGGTCGGAATTCAAAATAAACCATCCTGAAATATGAAGATTGAATAATTTTTTTCTCCTTTCCTCTTTCAATATGTAGGGTTTCTAAATCTTCTGCTTTTTCTCTTTCTTTCTCTCTGTTTTTCACTTCTTCTCTTGGTGCGGGGGCTATACCTTCTTCAGCGATGATACCTCCTAATATCGCTGCATGTATGAGAAATGAAAAGCTCGGCGAGCCTTGCATCTACCTTATGGGCCAAAATCAAACTACGGTTTGTAGCTAAATCACTATTAGGTGTTTCTGTGCTGTGGCCTAATTATTACCCATTGCTTGTGCTTTGCTAAATAATCTAAGTGTACAGCAACTCATAAACACCTTGCATTTCCCTGAACTGTATCTATAAGTACACTACTGGATGTTAAACATGCAAGCCTTGTTATTCCATTGCAACCACATTGCAGAATTATGCTTGCAAGCTTAAGTGATACGTTTTTTTACAAAAACAAAAAAACAAACAAACAAAAAAAAAAGTCCTCTTGTGCTCGTCAATCAGCAACACATTAACAATGCTGGTTTTGTGGTGTCAGGTTTGTATGTGTTTTTTCTAAAACATCATATAGTTCCATTATGAAATAGACACTCAGCTAGTATCCCAAAAAACATAAAAACATTACAGTCATGTGTTGGTCAAGCTGTGTATCAGATTCGATCACTTCCATACCACAATATCTACTATCTACTACTGAACACTATTGGAAAGGGTGGGTGGCGGCTTACCTCATAGGATTTCCAACAAGATATGAAAGGGTCTACACCAGTGTTTTTTCAACAACAATTTTTAAGCACCTCCAACAGGTCATGGTTTGAAAATGTCCCATAGAGTAAACATCAATAATGATTCCCTATGCACTGATAAGAACTAAATCACTTGTGCAATACTACTAAAATCCTGATAACCTGATATGTCGGGGGTTCTTAAGAGCCGGTCTTGCAAAACGTTAGTCTACACCATTGATGGTTGGACATTTGTACAGGCCCAACTTTTAAGAGCCTAAGTATAGCAGTTTACCAAAAATTGTCAATAGTGTAGACTCTAGTTACCAAAAGCTATCATATGCTTCATGTCACACCAGGATCATCTACTCCAGTAAGGTTATTCTTCCGAATGTTTTATATTTAAGGCAAATGCATTATTTTGGGGGATTTTTGGTCATATTATTAGCTTGTAAGAAAGAAATAACATTTAAGAAAAAATCCAACGGTAGGTTGAAACAAACTTTACATAACTAATTTATGCACTAAATAAAAATCCTTGCAAAAATATATTAGATTAACAGGCTTCAGTTATACGTGTACTGACCACGTGCACCATAACTAATGTGCATTGTAGACACTAACCTAGGTGAGGAGATCTTTCATTTGCATATCTACAAACAAAACTAATTTTATTTTTCCTCTCCAGAACCCAGCAGTGACAGCCCCACAGCCAGCTCACAAAATCTTTCGAAAATGAACACACTACCATCTGAAAGACATCCCATGCCATTGGAGTTCAGTTACCCACCTAATACTCACAAATCATTACAGCATGAGGAAAAGCGGACTTATGTCAAAGACCCTAAAAGCAACAGGGACTACAACAGACAACACAATGACCATCACACTTGGAATGGGTCCTCTAAAAATTATTCTGTACAAATTAGCCGCAGGGACAGGTCCCCTGAGGCACGGCATCCAAGGCAAGGGGAAAAAATGGTGGTGAATGGACAGAAAAAAATGTCTCCCGAGAAGAGAACTGAAGCGATGAGGAGCACTGAAAATACTATGGAAAAGAAAGAGAGAGAGAGGTATGAACGAAGGAGAGATGATTCTCCTCGAAGAACAAGAGAAAGATCACCTGTGCGAAAGAGGGATGGGTCACCTAACCGAAGAAGAAAGTCACTAGATCGGTTTATGGACCCAAGAAGATCACCTGACCGAAAGAGAGAAATTTCTCCTGAAAGGAGAAGAGCAAAATCGTCTGACAGAAGAAGAGAGAGATCTCCTGAAAGAAGAAGAGACCGCACACCTGAGAGGAGAAGGGAGAGATCCCCAGACAGAAGAAGTCGAGATCCAAAATCTGGCAACAGAGATCGGGATGATAACAGTGTGAAATATGACACCATGAGAAGTTCTAAACATTCGTCAGCACAGCGGAGGAAACCCTATAAGGAATGTAGCACAGATCTCAGTATCTGATACATCTGATGTCACATTCCATTATTTGAGGAGGCTTTAAGAACAAGAAATTCTTAATAGTGTCTTACTAAAACACACAACACCTAATGATCCCAGAGTTTCATGAAATGTTTTATGCAGAAGAAACCTTACTACAGAGTGTTGTGCCTGATGTATATTAAAGAAAGTATTTTTGATGTATCTTTTTTTTATTTATTTGCCAAATGTAAACCCCTAAGAGAAATAACATGTTCTTCGAGAAGCTATATTATTGACAATGTTCATTTATGGACTTTAATTTCCAGACATTTCTTCTGTCGAACATGTTCATGGCACTGGAAGGCAAGTCGCAAGTTTTTTCTTGTGTATTATTATTATTTTTTTTTTTTTTTTTTGCCTAGGCTTCATTAACACATTTTTTGACTGTTAATTACTTACATGCAATTAATGATTTCATTGACTTAATTATGATTAACTGAACTATGGATCATAATTCCATTGGCTGGTGGTGGGAGCTATTGAAATGCAGAAGACTCGATCGTAAAACAGGGAGGTAACTATGAAAAGATACCGGTGACTACTATTGTAATGAAGGACATATACAAGCACACTTCGCACAAGGATACTCATATGGTTTTGGTTGTTAGGTGGACGTGTGGTGGTGGGGTTGAAACTTATGAATTATACCTGCCAAAACCTACTTGCCATAGTTATTGAGAACACTGAGTGCTTAAACAAAATCATAGCATACTTCTACATGATCATAGGGTCTTATAGTAGCCAATCGTTTATTGTGCTAAGATATTCCTTTGGCTCCTATCCTTAAATACCCAACTATGTTTTGTTTTTACATTTTTGCATTTTTATGAACAATGGGGAACGACTGTGTTCCGGTGGGAATGTTGAGTTGTATAGGTCCCAATGCATGACCTAAAATCAAGTATCAATTTTTTTTTACTTTTTCACTGTAAGTTTTCTACAGCAGCTGTTGTCACGTCTGCTGTGTATTCTTGGTCCAAGATAATATTGCGTTACTGCCTAGCTGAGCCGAAATGTCTGCCATCGCTCTGAATCTGCTGCTTTTACAGTGCATTGGTGTAAAAAAAAATACATATTTTCATACTGACATGAATAAGCATTGCGAGTCTATCACTGTTGTTGCTATGGTACTGTACAAAAAAATGGCCAATCATTGTGTGTACAGAGTTGAAATTGTAATTATTCAAGCTTGTTAAAATAACAAAATGCCTTTTTCCATGTATAAAAGATACTTTATGATGATAAAAAAAAATCATGCAAGGAATGTGATAAGTGTTTATATTTCTGAGAATGGAGAAAAAAATTATCGGGGATATATTTTGATGTAAACTAAATCAGGTATGTAAAGGTGTATTTTCTTTTCCAAAATCAAAATAAAAAATTTAGTTTTTTTTTGTTATATCTATTTCCCCCCCATTTTTTTAGACTAGGATTAGGCTACAGCATTGTGGACCACCATGATAAAGCACTTGTATACACCCTTCAATCATCATATCTTGTACCTGATCCATGGCGTTCTTCTATGTCTTGATAAAAAGAGGTTTGTGGGCCAATCTTTGTTTAAATACTATGCATAGGTTGATTCAATGCTGTCCATGCCATTGCTTTATTTAACATTTGGGAGTTGATAAATGACTTTGATTTGATTCAAGCTGATTGTGGACTTTGCCAGTACAGGCTTCCTAACCTGGGACAGAACACAATGTATGTAGCTAGACAAGCAAGTCTGTGAATGCTATTTTTATTATAAATAAAGTTTTCAATACAAAATGATCATTGTATTATAAAAGATGAAGCTCCACAAGTAATTTTTTTCATCTAGGAGGATATAATTAAATGGTTGAGATGCTATTATTGGTTTCTTGACTTGGCGGTTTTCTTTTTGTTTCTACGACACAAAGCAAAACCAAAGCTAACCTTTCAAATTCTTTACGTTCTTGTATTGTTTTCCAGGCAACTGCTTTGTAGTGATTCAACATTTCGAATCATCTCATCTCATATCTTTCTGACTTTTGCCAACAGCTACTATAGCAGGATTAAAAAATATTTTTAAAGTTGTATAAAAAGTATTGGAATGAGATATTTGCTTTTTTATGTCAGTTTCCATTATGGTTCGACTTGAAAACAGGACATTATCAGTATGGAACATCTTTACTTTACCTCAGATATATAAGAACATATTGTAAGTCTTAAAGTCATGGTTTTGTACACTCCAATTTGCATTATTTTGTGTGCTAGGTACATAAAGAACATGAAGGTGTATTCAAGATGGACAAGCAGCATCTTCTCTTCACTCTACTTTACAAGTACATCTTAACCTCTTCAGGACACAGGGCATATGGATACGCCCTGCATTCCGAGTTCTTAAGGACACAGGGCGTATCCATACGCCCATGGAAATACGGACCCCACCGCTAGCCGGTTGGGGACCGGAGCCGGATGCCTGCTGATATCATTCAGCAGGCATCGGGGCATATCGCCCAGGGGGGTCATTATGTCCCCCCATGTCGGCGATGGCCGCAGATCGTTGGACAATTCAGCCCAGCGATCTGTGGCGGATTCCGGGTCTCTGACGGCCCCGAACAGCCATAGCTAGCAGGGGTGAGGTGGCACTGGTGCCACCTCACAATCACCCTGATTCGTCGTCCGGTTTACCGGCCGACCAATCAGGGCACCTGCTGCGGGTGTCACTCCCGCAACCCGCTCCGCCCCTCTTCAGGAGGATGTGATCGGGTGCGGGTAGAGGACCCCGGCAGCTGGGGACCCCAATCCCCAGCGTCCCTGTTGCGGCGGTGGCGGCGAGGGACTGACCTGCAGCGGCGGCGTGGATCAGCAGTTGGAGTTGAGTGACAGCCTCCTGCTGTTGCTTAGCATCAGCTCCCAGCATGCAAAAAGGGCATGCTGGGAGCTGTAGTTATGCAACAGCAGGAGGCAGACCACCACAAATCCCAGCATTCCCTTATGGGCATGCTGGGACTTATAGTTTTGCAACAGCTGGAGGCACATTTTTTCTATGGAAAAGTGTACCTTCAGCTGTTGTATAACTACAACTCCCAGCTTGAACAAACAGCTAAAGTGCATGCTGGGAGTTATAGTGGTGCATCTGCTGGTTGCATTAATACAACTCCCAGCATGCCCGTTGGCTGTCGGTGACTGCTGAGAGTTGTAGTTTTGAAACAGCTGAAGGCACACTGGTTGTGAAACTCAGAGTTTTTTTTTTTTTACCTAACTCAGTGTTTCACGACCGGTGTGCCTCCAGCTGTTGCAAACTACAACTCCCAGCATGCACCGTACATGCTGGGAGTTGTAGTTTTGCAACAGCTGGAGGCACACTGGTTGTGAAACACTGAGTTAGGTCACACACTCAGTGATACATAACCAGTGTGCCTACAGCTGTTGCAAAACTAAAACTCTCAGCATGTACTATCTGTCAGCGCATGCTGGGAGTTGTAGTTTTGCAGCAGCTGGATGTTCCCCCCCTCCCCCCCAATGTGAATGTACAGGGTACACTCACATGGGCGGAGGTTTACAGTAAGTATCCGGCTGCAAGTGTGATCTGCGCCCGTGTGACTGTACCCTAAAAACACTACACTACACTAACACAAAATAAAATAAAAAGTAAAAAAACACTACATATACACATACCCCTACACAGCCCCCCTCTCCTCCCCAATAAAAATAAAAAACGTCTGGTACGCCACTGTTTCCAAAACGGAGCCTCCAGCTGTTGCAAAACAACTACTCCCAGTATTACCAGACAGCCACTGACTATCCAGGCATACTGGGAGTTTAACAACAGCTGGAGACACCCTGTTTGGAAATCACTAGCGTAGAATACCCCTATGTCCACCCCTATGCAAATCCCTAATTTAGGCCTCAAATGGGCATGGCGCTCTCACTTGGAGCCCTGTCGCACTTCAAGGCAACAGTTTAGGGTCACAATTTTTTATAAAAAGCCATCAAAACAAAAATGGTACCGATAAAAACTTCAGATCACAGAGCAAAAAATTAGCCCTCATATGCAGAAAAATAAAAAAGCTATAGGGGTCAGAAGATGTCAATTTTAAACACAAATTTTGGTGCATGTAGATATAATTTTTTCAAAGTAGAAAAATAAAATAAAACCTATATAAATTAGGTATCCTTGTAACCGTCATTTTTACTGAAAAGTGCAGAATCAGAAGCCCCCAAAAGTTACAAAAGCTGTTTTGTTGTTTCAATTTTGCCCCACAAATATTTTTCTGGTTTTGCCATAGAGTTTGTGGTGAAATAATTGAAGTCATTACAAAGTACGATTTCTGATGCAAAAAACAAGCCCTTATATGGGTATAAAGGTGATTTTTAGAATGTGAGGAGTTAAACACGAACGTGAGAAATTAATTTCTGTAGTTCTATTCTTTTATTCTTCTTCTGGGAATGTTTGATTCAGAGTTTCCCAACCAGGGTGCCTTCAGCTGTTGCAAAACTCCCAGCATGCCCGAACAGCCAATGGTTGTCTGGGCATGCTGGGAGTTGTAGTTTTGCAACAGCTGGAGACACCCTGGTTGGGAAACACTGGTTTGGTTATAGGCCATTATATGCTTTATCTCCTCAAAATCAACCCCCTCCCTCCCCGGCTCCACCCAAATATAGCTCAACTACAACCACCAGTATGTAAAGGAACATAGCACTACTACAACCACCAGTATGCAAAGGAACATAGCTCTACTACAACCACCAGTATGTAAAGGAACATAGCTCTACTACAACCAACAGTATGTAAAGGAACATAGAACTACTACAACCACCAGTATGTAAAGGAACATAGCTCTACTACAACCACCAGTATGTAAAGGAACATAGCTCTACTACAACCACCAGTATGTAAAGGAACATAGCACTACTACAACCACCAGTATGTAAAGGAACATAGCTCTACTACAACCACCAGTATGTAAAGGAACATAGCTCTACTACAACCACCAGTATGTGAAGGAACATAGCTCTACTACAACCACCAGTATGTAAAGGAACATAGCACTACTACAACCACCCGTATGTAAAGGAACATAGCTCTATTACAACCACCAGTATGGAAAGGAACATAGAAGTACTACAACCACCAGTATGTAAAGGAACATAGCTCTACTACAACTACCAGTACGTAAAGAAACATAGCTCTACTACAACCACCAGTATGTAAAGCAACATAGCACTACTACAACCACCAGTATGTAAAGGACACATAGCTCTACTACAACCACCAGTATGTAAAGGAACATAACTCTACTACAACCACCAGTATGTAAAGGACCATAACTCTACTACAACCACCGGTATGGAAAGGAACATAGAACTACTACAACCACCAGTATGTAAAGGAACATAGCTCTACTACAACCACCAGTATGTGAAGGAACATAGCTCTACTACAACCACCAGTATGTAAAGGAACATAGCACTACTACAACCACCCGTATGTAAAGGAACATAGCTCTACTACAACCAACAGTATGTAAAGGAACATAGCTCTACTACAACCACCAGTATGTAAAGGAACATAGCACTACTACAACCTCCAGTATGTAAAGGAACATAGCTCTACTACAACCACCAGCATGTAAAGGAACATATAAGTACTACAACCACCAGTATGTAAAGGAACATAGCTCTACTACAACCACCAGTATGTAAATTAACATAGCTCTACTACAACCACCAGTATGTAAAGGAACATAACTCTACTACAACCACCAGTATGTAAAGGAACATAGCTCTACTACAACCACCAGTATTTAACCCCTTAAGGACCTTTTGCTCCTTGCCTTTAAAAAATCACAACTCTTTCAAATTTGCACCTAAAAATCCATATGATGGCTTATTTTTTGCGCCACCAATTCTAATTTGTAATGACATCAGTCATTTTGCCCAAAAATCTACGGTGAAGCGGGAAAAAAAATAATTGTGCGACAAAATTGAAAAAAAAAACGCTGTTTTGTAACTTTTGGGGGCTTCCGTTTCTACGTAGTAAATTTTTCGGTAAAAATGAGACCTGATATGTATTCTGTAGGTCCATACAATTAAAATGATACCCTACTAATATAGGTTTGATTTTGTCGGACTTCTGGAAAAAATCATAACTACATGCAGGAAAATTAATACGTTTAAAATTGTCATCTTCTGACCCCTATAACTTTTTTATTTTTCCGTGTATGGGGCGGTAGGAGGGCTCATTTTTTGCGCCGTGATCTGAAGTTTTTAACGGTACCATTTATGCATTGATAGGACTTATTGATCGCTTTTTATTCATTTTTAAATGATATAAAAAGTGACCAAAAATGCACTATTTTGGACTTTGGAATTTTTTTGCGCGCACGCCATTGACCGAGCGGTTTAATTAATGATATATTTTTATAATTCGGACATTTCCGCACGCGGTGATACCATATATGTTTATTTTTATTTTTATTTACACTGTTTTTTTTTTTTATTGGAAAAGGGGGGTGATTCAAACTTTTAATAGGGGAGGAGTTAAATGATCTTTATTCACTTTTTTTTTCACTTTTTTTTTGCAGTGTTATAGGTCCCATAGGGACCTATAACACTGCACACACTGATCTTCTATGTTGATCACTGGTTTCTCATAAGAAACCAGTGATCAACGATTCTGCCGCATGACTGCTCATGCCTGGATCTCAGGCACTGAGCAGTCATTCGGCGATCGGACAGCGAGGAGGCAGGAAGGGGCCCTCCCGCTGTCCTGTCAGCTGTTCGGGATGCCGCGATTAGCCGCGGCTATCCCGAACAGCCCGACTGAGCTAGCCGGGAACTTTCACTTTCACTTTTAGCCGCGCGGCTCAGCTCTGAGCGCGCGGCTAAAGGGTTAATAGCGTGCGGCGCTGCGCACTATTAGAGACGGGTCCCGGCTTCACTATGATGCCGGGCCGCCATGATATGACGCGGGGTTACTGTGTAACCCCGCGTTATATCAGAAGAGCAGGACCAAGGACGTACCGGTACGTCCTTGGTCCTTAAGGGGTTAAAGGAACATAACTCTACTACAACCACCAGTATGTAAAGGAACATAGAACTACTATAACCACCAGTATGTAAAGGAGCATAGCTCTACTACAACCACCAGTATATAAAGGAACATAGCTCTACTACAACCACCAGTATGTAAAGGACCATAACTCTACTACAACCACCAGTATGTAAAGGAAGATAGAACAACTACAACCACCAGTATGTAAAGGAGCATAGCTCTACTACAACCACCAGTATGTAAAGGAACATAGCACTACTACAACCACCAGTATGTAAAGGAACATAGAAGTACTACAACCACCAGTATGTAAAGGAACATAGCTCTACTACAACCACCAGTATGTAAAGGAACATAGCTCTACTACAACCACCAGTAGTATGTCCCGGGTGTCGGGTGATAGGAGTCCCACATCCCTGAATATAAATATGTATGTGTATGTGTGTGTGTGTTTCCCAACCAGAGTGCTTTCAGCAGTTGCAACAGCTGGAGGCACTCTGGTTGTGAGACAATGATAAATACACATACATGCATAAATCAGTGTTTCACAACCAGGGTGACTCTAGCTGTTGCAAAACTACAACTCCCAGCATGCCCGGACAGCCTATACAGCTGACCGCACCCTTGTTGGGAAACACTGATTACAGACAAATATAAAAACTTATATACAAACATAAGTGTACTTCAGGGGCGCCATGTGATTTGCAACCACCACTGCGATAAGTGCTGTATCAATCCTGAATATCAATTCCTATAGATCACCTGGGTGATCCAAAAAAAAAAATGCCCATATATCCCAAAGCTTTATTATTAATATTATGTGTGTTAATAATTAATAATAAAGCTTTGGGATATATGGGAATATTTTTTTTTGGATCACCCAGGTGATCTATAGGAATTGATATTGAGCATTAATCCGCCATATATTGGTCTTTGTATGGCTGTATCAATCCTCGGCCTTGTTGGCCTAGTGACAGATACAGCACTGCATATAACATACATAAAATACTATACATATACACACTTACATACACATACTCACACATATACCATACATGTGTATATACATGCAGTACATACACACCACAATATACACAAAGGCTAGTAAGTAACAGACATTACACAGACATGTTCACACAAAACATCTGCATACACATTACACAGACATGTTCACACAATACATCTGCATACACATTACACAGACATGTTCACACAATACATCTGCATACACATTAGTGTTGCTCGCGAATATTCGCAATACAAATTTTATTCGCGAATATAGCGCTATATATTCGTAATTACGAATATTTTAATTTTTTCACAATACACATCACAGTGATCACCCCTCTCTGCTTCCAGCTTGTGGTGTAAAGAAGGCTCTAATACTACTGTATGAGACTGGTGTGCGAATTTTCGTATATGCGAAAATTTGCATATGCTAATTTTCGCATATGCAAATTTCTGTTTATACTAATTTTTGTATATGCTAATTTTCGCATATGAAAAGTATTGCATATGCGTATTTTCGCATATGCGAAAATAAAACGAGAATATTACGAATATGCGAATATTCGTGAATATATGACGAATATTCGTCCATATATTCGCGAATATTCGCGAATTCGAATATGGCCTATGCCGCTCAACACTAATACACATTACACACACAATACATCTGCATACACATTACACAGACATGTTCACACAATACATCTGCATACACATTACACACACATGTTCACACAATACATCTGCATACACATTACACAGACATGTTCACACAATACATCTGCATACACATTACACACACAATACATCTGCATACATCTGCCTACACATTACACACACAATACATCTGCATACACATTACACACACAATACATCTGCATACACATTACACACACAATACATCTGCATACACATTACACACACAATACATCTGCATACACATTACACACACATGTTCACACAATACATCTGCATACACATTACACAGACATGTTCACACAATACATCTGCATACACATTACACAGACATGTTCACACAATACATCTGCATACACATTACACACACAATACATCTGCATACATCTGCCTACACATTACACACACAATACATCTGCATACACATTACACACACAATACATCTGCATACACATTACACACACAATACATCTGCATACACATTACACACACAATACATCTGCATACACATTACACACACATGTTCACACAATACATCTGCATACACATTACACAGACATGTTCACACAATACATCTGCATACACATTACACAGACATGTTCACACAATACATCTGCATACACATTACACAGACATGTTCACACAATACATCTGCATACACATTACACACACATGTTCACACAATACATCTGCATACACATTACACAGACATGTTCACACAATACATCTGCATACACATTACACAGACATGTTCACACTACATCTGCATATACATTACACACACAATACATCTGCATACACATTACACAGACATGTTCACACAATACATCTGCATACACATTATACAGACATGTTCACACAATACATCTGCATACACATTAGTGTTGCTCGCGAATATTCGCAATACGAATTTTATTCGCGAATATAGCGCTATATATTCGTAATTACGAATATTTTTTTTTTTTTTTTCACAATACACATCACAGTGATCACCCCTCTCTGCTTCCAGCTTGTGGTGTAAAGAAGGCTCTAATACTACTGTATGAGACTGGTGTGCGAATTTTCGTATATGCGAAAATTTGCATATGCTAATTTTCGCATATGCAAATTTCTGTTTATACTAATTTTTGTATATGCTAATTTTCGCATATGAAAAGTATTGCATATGCGCATTTTCGCATATGCGAAAATAAAACGAGAATATTACGAATATGCGAATATTCGTGAATATATGACGAATATTCGTCCATATATTCGCGAATATTCGCGAATTCGAATATGGCCTATGCCGCTCAACACTAATACAAATTACACACACAATACATCTGCATACACATTACACAGACATGTTCACACAATACATCTGCATACACATTACACACACATGTTCACACAATACATCTGCATACACATTACACAGACATGTTCACACAATACATCTGCATACACATTACACAGACATGTTCACACAATACATCTGCATACACATTACACACACATGTTCACACAATACATCTGCATACACATTACACAGACATGTTCACACAATACATCTGCATACACATTACACACACATGTTCACACAATACATCTGCATACACATTACACACACGTTCACACAATACATCTGCCTACACATTACACAGACATGTTCACACAATACATCTGCATACACATTACACAGACATGTTCACACAATACATCTGCATACACATTACACACACAATACAGCTGCATACACATTACACACACATATTCACACAATACATCTGCATACACATTACACACACATGTTCACACAATACATCTGCATACACATTACACAGACATGTTCACACAATACATCTGCATACACATTACACAGACATGTTCACACAATACATCTGCATACACATTACACACACATGTTCACACAATACATCTGCATACACATTACACAGACATGTTCACACAATACATCTGCATACACATTACACAGACATGTTCACACTACATCTGCATACACATTACACACACAATACATCTGCATACATCTGCATACACACACAATACATCTGCATACACATTACACAGACATGTTCACACAATACATCTGCATACACATTACACACACATGTTCACACAATACATCTGCATACACATTACACACATGTTCACACAATACATCCGCATACACATTACACACACATGTTCATACAATACATCTGCATACACATTACACACACAATACATCTGCATACACCTTACACACACATGTTCACACAATACATCTGCATACACGTTACACAGACATGTTCGCACAATACATCTGCATACACATTACACACCCATGTTCACACAATACATCTGCATACACATTACACACATGTTCACACAATACATCTGCATACACATTACACACATATGTTCACACAATACATCTGCATACACATTACACACACAATACATCTGCATACACATTACACACACAATACAGCTGCATACACATTACACACACAATACATCTGAATACACATTACACAGACAATACATCTGCATACACCTTACACACACATGTTCACACAATACATCTGCATACACATTACACACACATGTTCACACAATACATCTGCATACACATTACACAGACATGTTCACACAATACATCTGCATACACATTACACACACAATACATCTGCATACACCTTACACACACATGTTCACACAATACATCTGCATACACATTACACACACATGTTCACACAATACATCTGCATACACATTACACAGACATGTTCACACAATACATCTGCATACACATTACACACACAATACATCTGCATACACCTTACACACACATGTTCACACAATACATCTGCATACACACCTGTGGGGTATTAAGGCTCACTTTATCCCATGTTACATTCCCCGAGGGGTCTAGTTTCCAAAATGGTATGCCATGTGTTTTTTTTTTTTTGCTGTTTTGACACCCTAGGGGGTTCCTAAAGGTGACATGCCCCCCAAAAACCATTTCAGAAAAATGTTCTCTCCAAAATCCCCTTGTCGCTCCTTCCCTTCTGAGTCCTCTACTGCGCCCGCCGAACACTTTACATAGACATATGAGGTATGTGCTTACTCGAGAGAAATTGGGCTACACATACAAGTAAAAATTTTCTCCTTTTACTTGCAAAAATTAAAAAATTGGGTCTACAAGAACATGTGAGTGTAAAAAAATGAAGATTTTGAATTTTCTCCTTCACTTTGCTGCTATTCCTGTGAAACACCTAAAGGGTTAAAACACTGACTGAATGTCATTTTGAATACTTTGGGGGGTATAGTTTTTATAATAGGGTCATTTATGTGGTATTTCTAATATGAAGACCCTTCAAATCCACTTCAAAACTGAACTGGTCCCTGAAAAATATCGAGTTTGAACATTTTGTGAAAAATTGGAAAATTGCTGCTGAACTTTGAAGCCCTCTGATGTCTTCCAAAAGTAAAAACTCATCAATTTTATGATGCAAACATAAAGTAGACATATTGTATATGTGAATAAAAAAAAATTATTTGTAATATGCATTTTCCTTACAAGCAGAAAGCTTCAAAGTTAGAAAAATGCTAAATTTTCTAATTTTTCATAAAATTTTGGGATTTTTCACCAAGAAAGGATGCAAGTTACTACAAAAATTTACTACTAAGTTAAAGTAGAATATATCACGAAAAAACGATCTCGGAATCAGAATGATAACTAAAAGCATTCCAGAGTTAGTAATGTTTAAAGTGACAGTGGTCAGATGTGCAAAAAACGCTCTGGTCCTTAAGGCCAAAATGGGCTTGGTCCTTAAGGGGTTAAAGTATACTTTCTGGACCCTGTAAAACATCTACTATAAAGTGATGAACCACTATAGGCAGGGGATAAAGATGAGTGAACTAGAGGACTACAATGGGATTGGGATCCCACAGGACCTGGTATAAAACTTGTGGGCACAAGCGGTTTTTAGTCTTGAACGGATGGGATGGGGCAATCACAGAACATACAGCGGGTACTGTAAATCTCTGTGCAGTGGTGTGATGATGCTTTCTCCCAGGCCAGCAGTGTCTTGTATAACAGAGCGCTGGGAGGAAGTGATTATCACATCCTATGACTTTCTCCAAGCACTCCGCAGCCCATGACAGCCATACAGGAAAGGCTGAAATTTAGAGAAAGAAAAGCATCACTGACATAGCCCACTGAGGTTCTGGGCTCAGGTGTGTGATGCAATGGCATAAAGGGGTGATGAAATGGCGCAGGGGGTGATGAAATGGCACAGAGGCTATCTCTAAAAGCTGTGACAAAATGTTCACCACACAATGTGGGAGCAAGCAGTATTGGGCACACATGTTGGAGCCGTTGGGACTGTAACACAGATTGTGGGAACGGGGGTAATGGTCATAAAATTCAGTGAGAGTGGGAATAAGAAATCAGTCTTGCACAGGGCTCTAGAGTGGATCAAAAAGGAACAAAAGTTACAAAACCATTTTCTGATGCCTAGTGGGGCTGGCCATTGCATTATACCTTGACCTTTACAAAGCACCTTCTTCCAACTTAACTAGAAATTTACACTCGCGCTCACCATTATCTTTCTTGTAAACCAGCCCATCATTGACATGAATAGAAAGCAGACTATAGCCAGCGGCAACTGTGACTTCACTTTATTCAGCGATAAAACCTGTACACAAAATAATGACTTTAAAAGCGATGATCATCTGACATCCAGATTAGAACAATGAACGCTACCATGCATGACGAGTTTCTGGTCACATGACCCTTTTTCCCATGAAATGTCACGAGGTAAGGGGAGTGGAATATATGTGGGCAAAACAGGTGAGGTAAATTACCAAGGGGAGGAACAGCTCCACCTATGAAACCTCCAATGTTAAGCCATGACACACAAAGAGACAACATATATTCACCACCCGTGAACAATAGTGTATAGAGACCAAACATAAATACAAAGAAAAATATATAAATACAGATCAAGTAAAATGTACATAGAAATGATGCTAAAATGTGAACAAACAGCTAGTAATGCAGGATAAAATCACACCTCAGGTTCAGACCATGCAGTTGAGAAGTACGTAACAGGTACGGTCACCTCCTCTATCTGAGGTGTTTAAAATGCCATTACCTTGAAACAGAAAACTGGTAGTAACTCCTTGATGTACATGTCGGAAGTGCTTTGAGGCTCCCCACATATGTATGTCAGACGCCCCATGTGCTCCTCTGAGATGTTCTTGAATTCTTTTCTTCAGGGATCTAATGGTACTACCAATGTATGATAAATTACACATATCACACCAAATTCGGTATACTACAAAAGTCGACTGACAATTTATGAACTGCCTGATATTAAAGATTTTGCCCTCCGCTCCTGTGACAGATGCAGACTTAAATGCATGTTTGCATGTCACACAGCGGGAAAGGCCACACTTGTAAAACCCCTTTAAAGATAGCCAAGTAGAATCAGACGTGTTGCCACCACACAAAGGTATAACACTTGGAAACAACATATTTGCTAGTTTAGGGGCACGGCGAGTAGAGAAATTACAATCCATTTGTAAATACTTATTGAGGGAAGATTCTTGTTGTAACACGGGAAGGTATTTGGTGAGGATTTTTTTGTGTAATTGTATTCAGCACTAAATATGGTGAGTGATGACTAAAGATTTTTTTTGCACAAAAGAATTAAAAGTCACATTTTGAGGGACTAGGTTTTTGTCTCAGAGCGAGATTTCTTGAACATGCGTTTTTTGGCCCTATTCAAAGACCAAGTGGGAAAACCATGACTACTTTATACTACTAATGTTAGTGGAAAAAGAATTGTTCTCACAAAATATATACTGTAACTCAAACCAAAAAACAAGAAGATTTGCAACTGAAGGAGAGGCTTTCGCTCCCATGGAAGCTCCAGTCTTTTGTACAAAAAACTCATTTTGAGAAGAAAAATAGTTGTGAGACAGTTTATATGAGAGAGCATCTAAAGTGAAATTCTGCAAATCAAAACTGTATGTGGAAAATTGTGTCATGATGTCAGAATTAGGTTATTTCATTGTCTCCTTCCTTCAAAACAAATAATCCTGGGTTTTACCTGATTAGTTCCAGGAGTCAAGCTATGGATATGTTTCAAGATTTTGTTATGCAGGATTTGGTTGATCTGAAATGTAGATCCACGGGCAAAGGTCATGACAACTTATCCTCATCAGAAAGGTTAGCCTTATGTGAATTAAGAGAAAATGGGAATTAGACCATTAGGGCAGCAAATAAAGGGGGTGCAGTCATTTGTCATGATATTGATCTATACTGTATGTTGAGCAAAAAAATTCTCAGTGACCCCATGACATACTGCAAAATTCCCTCTGACCCTACAGCCCGTTTCAAGAGGGATTTGGAGTGCTTTTTGAGACACGGTTTGGCTATAAATATTATCTCCCAGCCATAGTTTGATGACATATTAGTCAATGGACCTATTATTCCGGCATTTCATTTCCTACCCAAAATTCATAAGAACCGATTCCCGCCACCCATTCGACCCATCGTGTTGGGAATCGGTTCTTTGAATGAGAGGTTATGCCAATGGGTAGATTTGATTCTTCAGCCACTGGTGTCTCTTTGTCCCAGCCACATTAAACATTCACAACATTTACTTTCCATTATGGACAGCATTAACTGGTTAGATTCCTATTCTTTGCTCACTTCGGACATTGAATCACTTTCTGTTCTATTTCCCATTCTCTTTCACTACAGGCTATTTCTGACAACATGACACAATTTTCCACATACAGTTTTGATTTGCAGAATTTCACTATTAAATACTGTCTCATTCTTCTCAAAATGAGGTTTTGTACAAATGACTGGAGCTTCAATGGGAGCATAAATCCTCTCCTTCAGTTTCAAATCTTTTTGTTTTTTTGTTTGAGTTACAGTATATATTTTGTGAGAACAATCCTTTTTACACTAACATTATATGGTTTGGCCGTTATGTGGATGATGTAGTTATCATTTGGTCATCCACTCAATTGGAGGCAGACAATTTTTTGAACTATATCAATAACAATTGTTACACTTTATTTTTCACACAGTTATGGCACAAAAGTGACACTCCGTTTCTTGATATCTTCTTGAGTGCTAGAGAGGGCAAGGTTCACACTACCACTTATAGAAAACCTACATCAGGCAATACTATTTTACGAGCGGAATCATGTCTTCCCAAACATACCATCTTGGCAGTACCTGTAGGTGAATTAACTCGGGCAAGAAGGAACCGTTCGTCTGAACATGCGTTTTCCCTTGAGACGGAAATATATGTAATAGACTAAGTAGTCGTTGTTATCCCATTTGGTCTCTGAATAGGGCCAAAAAATGCGTGTTCAAGAAGTCTCGCTCTGAGTTATTGAAAGACAAAAACCTAGTCCCTCAAAATGTGACTTCCATTTCTTTTGTACAAAAAATCTCTTTTGTCACCACATTTAGTGCTGAATACAAAAACATAAAAAAATCATCACCAAATACCTTCCCGTGTTACAACAAGACCCTTCTCTCAATAAGTATTTACAAGTGGGCTGTAATTTCGCTACTCGCCGTGCCCCTAACCTAGCAAATATGTTGTCTCCAAGTGTTATACCTTTACGTGGTGGTAACACGTCTGATTCCACTTGGCTAGATCTTGAAAGGGGTTTTACAAGTGTGGCCTATCCCGCTGTGTGACATGCAAACATGCATTTAAGTCTGCATCTGTCACAGGAGCGGAGGGCAAAATCTTCAATATCAGGCAGTTCATAAATTGTCAGTCGACTTTTGTAGTATACCGAATTTGGTGTGATACGTGTAATTTATCATACATTGGAAGTACTATGATCCCTGAAGAAAAAAATTCAAGAACATCTCAGAGGAGCACATGGGGCATCTGAAATACATATGTCGGAAGAGCTTCAAAACACTTCCGAGATGTACATCAAGGAGTTACTACCAGTTTTCCATTTCAAGGTATTGAAATTGTCATCAACTCAGATAGAGGAGGTGACCGTAATAGGGCCCTCCACAACAGAGAGGTATATTCGATTTACCTGTTATGTACTGTCAGGGTCCAGAGTGGTATGCAGGGATGACACAGGTAGTGGATCCTCTATGTCAGTGAGGTGATGGTGTGGGCCGTACCAGGGGAACGGAATCTAAGGGGTTACTGGTTTTCACCAGAGCCGCCGCAAGGCGGGATGGATTTGCTGTGGCAGGTAACCCCCAGGTCGTTCCACCCAATAGCGACTCAACCTCACTGACTGCTGAGTCAGGCGCGATACACAAGGACTAGGCAAAAGGCAAGGTCAGACGTAGCAGAAGGTCAGGGCAGGTGTCAACGGTTCGTAGTCAAGGGCAACAGCAAAGGTCTGGATACACAGGCAATGGACACATGGGAACGCTTTCACTGGCACAAGGCAACAAGATCCGGCAAGGACAGGAAGGGGAAGTGGGTTTTTATAATGTGGGAAGTGATTGGTACTGATTGGGCCAGGCACCAATTAATAGTGCACTGGCCCTTTAACCCCTTAAGGACCAAGGACGTATCGGTACGTCCTTGGTCCTGCTCTCTTGATATAACGCGGGGTTACACAGTAACCCCGCGTCATATCACGGTGGGCCCGGCGTCATAGTGAAGCCGGGACCCGCTTCTAATAGCGTGCAGCGCCAATCGTGGCGCTGCGCGCTATTAACCCTTTAGCCGCTGCTAAAAGTGAAAGTTGCCGTCTAGCTCAGTCGGGCTGTTCGGGATAGCCGCGGCTAATCGCGGCATCCCGAACAGCTGACAGGACAGCGGGAGGGCCCCTACCTGCCTCCTCACTGTCCGATCGCCGAATAACTGCTCAGTGCCTGAGATCCAGGCATGAGCAGTCATGCGGCAGAATCGTCGATCACTGGTTTCCTATGAGAAACCAGTGATCAATGAGGAAGATCAGTGTGTGCAGTGTTATAGGTCCCTATGGGACCTATAACACTGCAAAAAAAAAAGTGAAAAAAAAAAGTAAATAAAGATCATTTAACTCCTCCCCTATTAAAAGTTTGAATCAACCCCCTTTTCCCAAAAAAAACAACAACACAGTGTAAATAAAAATAAAAATAAACATATATGGTATCACCGTGTGCGGAAATGTCAGAATTATAAAAATATATCATTAATTAAACCGCTCGGTCAATGGCGTGCGCGCAAAAAAATTCCAAAGTCCAAAATAGTGCATTTTTGGTCACTTTTTATATCATTTAAAAATGAATAAAAAGCGATCAATAAGTCCTATCAATGCAAAAATGGTACCGTTAAAAACTTCAGATCACAGCGCAAAAAATGAGCCCCATACACGGAAAAATAAAAAAGTTATAGGGGTCAGAAGATGACAATTTTAAACGTATTAATTTTCCTGCATGTAGTTATGATTTTTTCCAGAAGTCCGACAAAATCAAACCTATATAAGTAGGGTATTATTTTAATCGTATGGACCTACAGAATAAAGATAAGGTGTAATTTTTACCGAAAAATGTACTCCGTAGAAACGGAAGCCCCCAAAAAACTGCGTTTTTTTTTTCAATTTTGTCGCACAATGATTTTTTTCTCCGTTTCACCGTAGATTTTTGGGCAAAATGACTGACGTCATTACAAAGTAGAATTGGTGGCGCAAAAAATAAGCCATCATATGGATTTTTAGATGCAAAATTGAAAGAGTTATGATTTTTTAAAGGCAAGGAGCAAAAAACGAAAATGCAAAAACGGAAAAACCCCCGGTTAAATTTCAGAGAGCCGGCGCACGCGCGCCCTAGAGAGCGGGGCCGCGCATGCCGGTACAGGACAGCAGGAGGATGGGGCAGGTGAGAAGATTGGGATGCGACCCGCGGGCGGGCGCGTCCCGCTATGCGGATCGCATCCCCGCCGGTGATAACAGAGCAGCACTCCCGGTCAGCGGGTCTGACCAGGGGGCTGCACGCTGAAGAACGCCCTGCTCCTCCCCGGAGCGCTCGCCGTAACACGTACTTCTCAACTGCATGGTCTGAACCTGAGGTCTGATTTAATCCTGCATTACTAGCTGTTTGTTCACATTGTAGTATCATTACGCTGAACATTTTATGTAATCTGTATGTATATATTTTGCTTTGCACATTTTTCTTTCTTTGTATTTATTAGGGATGAGCAAATGCGAATTCGCAATTCGATTGCGTGACTTGCTTCATTAAACTCCATTTAGTGCAGTCCATGCTCCAGGGCATCTAAAATGGCAGATCCACATGTGAGGACATGTAGCAAGTTCCTGGGAAGGTGGAACAAGGGTCAGCAGGAAGACCCTGAATCACATGCAGCAAGCAGCCAGCCAGTCACCCCTGTGATGTCACAGCCCTATATAATCAGCAGCCATCTTGCAGCCAGTCACTTCAGCCTTTTATTGCAGAGAGAGAGAGAGAGAGAGAGAGAGAGAGAGAGAGAGAGAGAGAGAGAGGGACAGGGACAGACAGCAGTGTGTGTTCCACAGAAAAGCATTTTTACAGCAGTGATTCACCTCCCAGTCACATCAGCATTCTATTGCATAGAGGGACAGAGAGCAGGATGTTGCACAGAAAAGCTTTTTTACAGCAACAATTCACCTCAAGCCCAAATCCAGCCTAGAAGCACTGATAGGGAAGGGAGTGAGATTGAGAGAGAGAGAGAGAGAGAGAGAGAGAGAGAGAGAGAGAGAGAGAGAGAGAGTGCAATTTTGGGTGTAGTACACAGTGACTGGGTGCTGCAGCACTGGTGTGTACAACAACAAAAAAGCTAATAGTAGCCAGCCAGTTAGGGTGAGCAGAGCACTAAAAGTATATTGTCCTCTATTAAAGGGGTATTCCAGGCAAAACCTTTTTTTTATTTTTTTATATATACATAGCAACTGGCTCCGGAAAGTTAAACAGATTTGTAAATTACTTCTATTAGAAAATCTTAATCCTTCCAATAGTTATTAGCTTCTGAAGTTTTCTGTCTAATTGCGCAATGATGATGTCACGTCCCAGGAGCTGTGCTTGATAGGAGAATATCCCCATAGGAACTGCACAGCTCCCGGGACGTGAGTCATCAGAGAGCAGTTAGACAGAAAACAACAACTCAACTTCAGAAGCTAATAACTTTTGGAAGGATTAAGATTTTTTAATAGAAGTAATTTACAAATCTGTTTAACTTTCCGGAGCCAGTTGATATATATATACATATATATATATATATATAAAAAGTTTTGGCCTGGAATACCCCTTTAACCCCTACAGGACCCATGACGTAACGGTACGTCCCGACACCCTGGGTCTTAAGGACCAAGGACGTACATTTACGTCATGGGCAGTTCTGGTCCCCGCCGTGCGCCGGGCAGGGATCAGACCGGGATGCCTGCTGGAATCATTCTGCAGGCATTCCGTGCAAATGCCCAGGGGGGTCATTAGACCCCCCCATGTCGGCGATCGCCGCAAATCCCATGTGAATTCACACATGCGATTTGCGGCTATTCCGGCGATGCGGGTCACGTGCGACCCGCTGACCCGGAGATACAAGGTGATCGGGGGTGTATGATACACCCACTATCACCACTGTATCTATGGGGAGGTGGCGATTTCGCCACCCCCCCCAGGATCGCTGCTATTGGCTGGACGATCGTCCAGCCAATAGCAGCCGGCAGGGGAGGGGTTAACAGCATCTTCCCGCAGCTCCCGCCGCTGGCTGAGTTCAGTCAGCGGTCAGAGCTGCTGGAGGAAGACCGGGACCCCCCCCCTCTGCCAAGATCGGAGCCCCCAGAGAAGAAAAGAAGCCCCCCATAGATCAGGGAAAGCATACAGCCCAGGGAAAGGTAGGGTAAATAGTAAAAAATAAAGTTAAAAAAAGTTTTAAAAAAATTCCCCCCCCCCCTGACCCCCTAATAGGTCCCCAAGGGTCTTCTGCAGTTTTTCAGTGTGACCCGGGCCCTATTAGGGGTTCAGGGCGCTGCATTAGCGCCTCCCCATTTTTTTTTGGGCTGCAGCTTCCCCCCCCCCCCCCCCCCATATAACGGTGTGTGATTTCTAATCACACACCGTTATATATAGTATACACCAAGCACACACACAGTACATAACCCCCCACACACACACACTACCCTCCCCCCCCCGCCACCGCCCCCCCCCCCACCACCACGTAGAAAAAAGGCGATGGCTCGCCGGGCATTTTCGGTAGCGGAGGCATACGCTTTTCTTGCCTCCGACTCCGATTCTGTCAGTGAGGACGATGAAGATCCAACATTTCTGTGTTCTTCATCGTCCTCCTTATCATCTAGTACTGATGATGAGCCCCCTGCACGGCGGCGGAGACGCCGCTAGGCGAGGCCACACACCCCCCATGATAGTGGCCCAGTGGCCGGCACTAGTGCGAGTGGTGATGCCGCTCGTACTAGGAGTCCGACCCCCTAGACAAGTTTACCGGAGCCCCCTTCCGGTGAACCTGTCTGGAGACCCCCAGAGGGTTATCAGCCACGGGTTCCGAAGTTTGTTGGCGACTCCAGAATCCGGATTGACAATTCTGGATTCACTGAAATTGACTATTTCAGTTATTTTTTCAGTGACAGTTTTGTCAATCACATGGTGGAGCAGACGAATCTGTACGCCAGGCAGTTCATCGCCCACCACCCTGATTCTATTTTGGCCAGGTCCAATGAATGGTGCGCCATTGATGCAGCAGAAATGAGGACATTTTGGGGCCTCTTGCTGCATATGGGCCTGATCAAAAAGCCAAGTGTCAGACAGTACTGGAGCGGGGACGTCCTCTACCAGACCCCGCTTTACAGATTCCCGTATTGAACCCCCAGATTGTTCCCCCACTCTGGGTGTTAGCGGGAAAATCGTTTGGGAGCTTGTGCACCCATTGCTGGATAAGGGTTACCACGTGTACGTGGACAACTTTTATACCAGCATCCCTCTCTTCACATCCCTTGCCGCCAGATCCACGTCCGCTTGTGGGACCGTGCGGAAAAACCAGAGAGGCCTCCCTTTAAATTTTGTTAAGACACCTATTCCCAAGGGTGAGTCCCGTGCCCTTGCCCATGAAAACCTGTTGCTGGTCAAGTATAAGGATAAGAGGGATGTCCTTATGCTGACCACTATTCATGGCAACGGCAGCTCACCTGTCCCTGTGCGAGGTACCACAACACCGGTCCTCAAGCCCGATTGTATTCTGGACTACAATCGGTATATGGGGGGAGTTGATTTTTCTGATCAAGTCCTCAAGCCATATAACGCCATGTGGAAAACACGGGTATGGTACAAGAAAGTTGCGGTCTACATGGTACAGGTTGCCATGTACAACTCTTTTGTACTGTCCCAGTACGCTGGCAACACAGGGACATTCCTCCAGTTCCAGGAAGAAGTCCTAAAGGTCCTGATCTTTGGCGACCGGGAAAGAGCAGGCCGGACTTCCCAAGGAACTGAAGTAATAGGTGCCAGGATCGTCCCAGGCCAACACTTTCCAGGTGAGGTCCCCCACACTGGAAAGAAGGGACGAGCCCAGAAAAGATGCAGAGTGTGTTACAAGAGGGGGATACGGAAGGACACCACCACTCAATATGACACTTAACCAGATAATCCGGGCCTCTTCATTAAGGATTGCTTCAGGGAGTATCACACTTCCATGGAGTTCTAAATTTTCCCTCTTCATTTTAATTTTCCACAATTTGACCCAAATGTACCAAGTCCAGAGTACATTCCAAGTTTTAATCCCATAAAACCACTAAATTGGCCAAAAAAATATTTAATCCAAAAAAAACAAAAACTGATAGGACCTCTGGGGGTATTTTTTATAAAAAATGGGTCATGGGTCACTGAGTCACTATCATCGGGGACTTTTTATGTTGCCTCAAATGCGCAGCGCTCTCTCCACCTGAGCGGGGTGCGCATTTGAGGCAACAAATTAGGGACGGCCACACATATCACATTCCAGAATGATGATTCAGAGTATAGGGTTTGGGGCAGGCATATTTTTTTGTTTTGGCTGTGCTCTGGGTCATCATTCTGGGAACATAATATGTTTTATAATTTTATGTCCCACTGTACCCCATTTTAGTTACTTAGTGTACCCCAGTTATTTACCCCACTGTTCTGGCACCATAGGAGAAAGCCAAAGCTCAACAACCCTGACTGATCTCCGGCACCTCTGGGACCGGTGTGCACGCTGTTTACGCCCAGACTTGAGGTATGTACTTACTCCAAAGAAATGTATTTACACATTTACAATTACATTTTCTCCTTTTACCACTTGTGAAAATGAAAAATTTGGGGTAACCCCAGCATTTTAGTGTAAAAAAAATAAAATTTTTCATTTTCACATCCCACTTCATGAATATTTATCAAACACCTGTGGGTGTTAAGGCTCTCTGTACCCCTTGTTATGTTCCTTGAGGGGTGCAGTTTCCAAAATAGTATGCCATGTGTTTATTTTTTGCTGTCCTGGCACCATAGGGGCTTCCTAAATGCGACATGTCCCCCCCATTTCAGCAATATTTGCAAATGTGACTCCTTCTCTTCTGAGCATTGTAGCGCTCACGTAGTGCATTTGACGTCCACTTATGGGGTACTTCCATACTCAGAAGAGATGGGGTTATACATTTTGGGGGGTATTTTCTGCTATTAACCCTTACAAAAATGTGAAATTTGGGGGGATACACACATTTTAGTGACATTTTTTTTATTTTTTTTACATATGCAAAAGTCGTGAAACCCCTGTGGGGTATTAAGGCTCACTTTATTCCTTGTTACGTTCCTCAAGGGGTCTAGTTTCCAAAATGGTATGCCATGTGTTTTTTTTTTTTGCTGTTCTGGCCCCATAGGGGCTTCCTAAATGCGACATGCCCCCCAAAAACCATTTCAGAAAAACGTACTCTCCAAAATCCCCTTGTCGCTCCTTCGCTTCTGAGCCCTCTACTGCGCCCGCCGAACACTTTACATAGACATATGAGGTATGTGCTTACAAAAGAGAAATTGGGCTACAAATATAAGTATACATTTTCTCCTTTTACCCCTTGTAAAAATTCAAAAATTGGGTCTACAAGAACATGCGAGTGTAAAAAATGAAGATTGTGAATTTTCTCCTTCACTTTGCTGCTATTCCTGTGAAACACCTAAAGGGTTAAAACGCTGACTGAATGTCATTTTGAATACTTTGGGGGGTGCTGTTACTCCGAGCGCTCCGGGTCCCCGCTCCTCCCCGGAGCGCTCGCAGCGTTCTCTTATTCACAGCGCCCCGGTCAGACCTGCTGACCGGGTGCGCTGCGATATTGCTCCCAGCCGGGATGCGATTTGCGATGCGGGACGCGCCCGCTCGTGATGCGCATCTCGGCTCCCGTACCTGACCCGTTCCCCGTCTGTGTTGTCCCGGCGTGCGCGGCCCCGCTCCTTAGGGCGATCGCGCCGGGTCTCTGCGATTTAAAGGGCCACTGCGCCACTGATTGGCGCAGCAGGCCTAATCAGTATCCTCACCTGTGCACTCCCTATTTATACCTCACTTCCCCTGCACTCCCTCGCCGGATCTTGTTGCCATTGTGCCAGTGAAAGCGTTTCCTTGTGTGTTCCTAGCCTGTGCTCCAGACCTCCTGCCGTTGCCCCTGACTACGATCCTTGCTGCCTGCCCTGACCTTCTGCTACGTCCGACCTTGCTCTTGTCTACTCCCTTGTACCGCGCTTATCTCAGCAGTCAGAGAGATTGAGCCGTTGCCGGTGGATACGACCTGGTTGCTACCGCCGCTGCAAGACCATCCCGCTTTGCGGCGGGCTCTGGTGAATACCAGTAGCAACTTAGAACCGGTCCACCGACACGGTCCACGCCAATCCCTCTCTGGCACAGAGGATCCACCTCCAGCCAGCCGAATCGTGACAGTAGATCCGGCCATGGATCCCGCTGAGGTCCCGCTGCCAGTTGTCGCCGACCTCACCACAGTTGTCGCCCAGCAGTCGCAACAGATAGCGCAACAAGGCCACCAGCTGTCTCAACTGACCGTGATGCTACAGCAGCTACTACCACAGCTTCAGCAATCATCTCCTCCGCCAGCTCCTGCACCTCCTCCGCAGCGAGTGGCCGCATCCAGCCTCCGATTATCTTTGCCGGATAAATTTGATGGGGACTCTAAGTTTTGCCGTGGTTTTCTTTCGCAATGTTCCCTGCATTTGGAGATGTCGGACCAGTTTCCAACTGAAAGGTCAAAGGTGGCTTTCGTAGTCAGCCTTCTGTCTGGGAAAGCCCTGTCATGGGCCACACCGCTCTGGGACCGCAATGATCCTGTCACTGCCTCTGTACACTCCTTCTTCACGGAGATTCGAAGTGTCTTTGAGGAACCTGCCCGAGCCTCTTCTGCCGAGACTGCCCTACTGAACCTGGTCCAGGGTAATTCTTCTGTTGGCGAGTACGCCATCCAATTCCGTACTCTTGCCTCCGAATTATCCTGGAATAACGAGGCCCTTTGCGCGACCTTTAAAAAAGGCCTATCCAGTAACATTAAAGATGTGCTGGCCGCACGAGAAATTCCTGCTAACCTGCATGAACTTATTCATCTTGCCACCCGCATTGACATGCGTTTTTCCGAAAGGCGTCAGGAGCTCCGCCAGGATATGGACTTTGTTCGCACGAGGCGGTTTCTCTCCCCGACTCCTCTCTCCTCTGGTCCTCTGCAATCCGTTCCTGTGCCTTCCGCCGTGGAGGCTATGCAAGTTGACCGGTCTCGCTTGACACCTCAAGAGAGGACACGACGCCGCATGGAGAACCTTTGCCTGTACTGTGCCGGTACCGAACATTTCTTGAAGGATTGTCCTATCCGTCCTCCTCGCCAGGAAAGACGCACGCTGACTCCGTACAAAGGACAGCTCTTGATGTGAACTCTGCTTCTCCACGTCTTACTGTGCCTGTGCGGATGTCTTCTTCTACCTTCTCCTTCTCTGCTATGGCCTTCTTGGATTCCGGATCTGCAGGAAATTTTATTTTGGCCTCTCTCATCAACAAGTTCAACATCCCGGTGACCAGTCTTGCCAGACCCCTCTACATCAACTCTGTTAATAATGAAAGATTGGACTGTACCGTGCGTTACCGCACGGAACCTCTCTTAATGTGCATCGGACCCCATCACGAAAAAATTGAATTTTTGGTCCTCTCTAACTGCACTTCAGAAATTCTTCTTGGATTACCGTGGCTTCATCGCCATTCCCCAACCCTTGATTGGACCACAGGGGAAATCAAGAACTGGGGTACTTCTTGCCACAAGGACTGTCTTAAACCGGCTCCCAGTACTCACAGTCAAGACCCTGTGGTTCCCCCGGTATCTGGTCTTCCCAAGGCCTATCTGGATTATGCTAATATTTTTTGCAAAAAACAAGCAGAGACTTTGCCTCCTCACAGGCCTTATGACTGTCCTATTGACCTCCTGCCGGGTACTACTCCACCCCGGGGCAGAATCTATCCTCTGTCTGCTCCGGAAACTCAAGCCATGTCGGAGTACATCCAGGAGAACTTAAAAAAGGGGTTTATCCGCAAGTCCTCCTCTCCTGCCGGAGCTGGATTTTTTGTTTCAAAAAAAGACGGCTCCCTACGCCCTTGCATTGATTACCGCGGACTTAATAAAATCACTGTAAAAAAAACGCTACCCCCTACCTCTTATTTCGGAACTCTTTCACCGCCTATGAGGCGCCCACATCTTTACCAAGCTGGACTTAAGAGGTGCTTATAATCTCATCCGCATCAGGGAGGGGGACGAATGGAAAACTGCATTTAACACCAGAGATGGACACTTTGAATATCTGGTTATGCCCTTTGGCCTTTGCAACGCCCCTGCCGTCTTCCAAGACTTTGTAAATTAAATTTTTCGTGATCTTCTATATACCTGTGTTGTGGTTTACCTGGACGATATTCAGATTTTTTCTGCTAACCTAGAAGAACACCGCCAGCATGTCCGCATGGTTCTTCAGAGACTTCGGGACAATCAATTATATGCCAAAATGGAAAAATGTCTCTTTGAATGTCAGTCTCTTCCTTTCCTAGGTTACTTAGTCTCTGGCCAGGGACTACAAATGGACCCAGATAAACTATCTGCCGTATTGGCCACGCCCCTCCGGACTCCGTGCTATCCAAAGTTTTTTGGGGTTCGCCAATTATTACAGACAATTTATTCCACACTTTTCCACTATTGTGGCTCCTATCGTGGCTCTAACCAAGAAAAACGCCAATCCTAAGTCCTGGTCTCCTCAAGCGGAAGACGCATTTAAACATCTCAAGTCTGCCTTTTCTTCTGCTCCCGTACTCTCCAGATCTGACCCATCTAAACCCTTCTTATTGGAGGTAGACGCCTCCTCAGTGGGAGCTGGAGCAGTTCTTCTACAAAAAAATTCTTCCGGGCATGCTGTTACTTGTGTTTTTTTTTCTAGGACCTTCTCTCCGGCGGAGAAAAACTACTCCATTGGTGATCGAGAATTACTGGCCATAAAATTGTCGCTTGAGGAATGGAGGCATCTGCTGGAGGGATCCAAATATCCAGTTATTATATACACTGACCACAAGAATCTCTTTTATCTCCAGTCTGCCCAACGGCTGAACCCTCGCCAGGCTAGGTGGTCGTTGTTCTTTGCCCGTTTTAACTTTGAAATTCATTTTCGCCCTGCTGACAAGAACATTAGGGCCGATGCCCTCTCTCGTTCTTCAGATGCCTCTGAAGTGGAAGCCTCCCCGCAACACATCATTCCTCCGGACTGTCTGATCTCCACTTCTCCAGCTTCCATCAGACAAACTCCTCCAGGGAAGACCTTCGTTTCTCCATGCCAGCGTCTCGGGATTCTCAAGTGGGGACACTCCTCCCACCTGGCAGGCCATGCTGGCATGAAAAAATCCATCCAACTCATCTCTCGATTTTATAGGTGGCCTACTCTGGAGACTGATGTTGTTGATTTCGTGCGGGCTTGTACTGTCTGTGCCCGGGATAAGACCCCTGGCCAGAAGCCTGCTGGTCTCCTTCATCCTCTGCCTGTTCCTTAACAACCTTGGTCACAGATTGGTATGGACTTTATTACTGACTTGCCTTTATCCCATGGCAACACAGTTGTTTGGGTGGTCATTGATCGATTCTCCAAGATGGCACATTTTATCCCTCTTCCAGGCCTTCCTTCGGCGCCTCAGTTGGCGAAGCAATTTTTTATACACATTTTTCGCCTTCACGGGTTGCCCACGCATATCGTCTCGGATAGAGGCGTTCAATTTGTGTCTAAATTCTGGAGGGCCCTCTGTAAGCAGCTCAAGATCAAATTAAACTTCTCTTCTTCTTATCATCCCCAATCCAATGGGCAAGTAGAAAGAATTAATCAGGTCCTGGGTGACTATTTGCAACATTTTGTTTCCTCTCGCCAGGATGACTGGGCAGATCTTCTACCATGGGCCGAATTCTTGTACAATTTCAGAGTCTCCGAATCCTCTGCTAAATCCCCATTCTTCGTGGTGTACGGCCGTCACCCTCTTCCTCCCCTCCTCACTCCCATGCCCTCTGGTTTGCCCACTGTTGATGAAGTGACTCGAGACCTTTCCACCATATGGAAAGAAACCCAAAATTCTCTTTTACAGGCTTCATCCCGGATGAAAAAATTTGCTGATAAGAAAAGAAGAATTCCCCCCATTTTTGCTCCCGGAGACAAGGTATGGCTCTCCGCTAAGTATGTCCGCTTTCGTGTCCCCAGTTATAAACTGGGACCACGTTATCTTGGTCCTTTCAAAATCAAGTGCCAGATCAACCCTGTCTCTTACAAACTCCTTCTTCCTCCTTCTCTCCGTATTCCCAATGCCTTCCATGTCTCTCTCCTTAAACCCCTCATCCTTAACCGCTTCTCTCCCAAAGTTGTTTCTCCCACTCCAGTTTCCGGGTCATCTGACTTTTTTTCGGTGAAGGAAATTCTAGCATCCAAGACGGTCAGAGGTAAAAGATTCTTTTTGGTTGACTGGGAGAACTGCGGCCCAGAGGAGAGATCTTGGGAACCTGAGGACTACATCCTGGACAAAAGTCTTATCCTCAGGTTCTCAGGCTCCAAGAAGAGGGGGAGACCCAAGGGGGGGGGGGGTACTGTTACGCCGAGCGCTCCGGGTCCCCGTTCCTCCCCGGAGCGCAGCGTTCTCTTATTCACAGCGCCCCGGTCAGACCTGCTGACCGGGTGCGCTGCGATATTGCTCCCAGCCGGGATGCGATTCGCGATGCGGGACGCGCCCACTCGCGATGCGCATCTCGGCTCCCGTACCTGACCCGTTCCCCGTCTGTATTGTCCCGGCGCGCGCGGCCCCGCTCCTTAGGGCGATCGCGCCGGGTCTCTGCGATTTAAAGGGCCACTGCGCCACTGATTGGCTCAGTAGGCCTAATCAGTATCCTCACCTGTGCACTCCCTATTTATACCTCACTTCCCCTGCACTCCCTCGCCGGATCTTGTTGCCATTGTGCCAGTGAAAGCGTTTCCTTGTGTGTTCCTAGCCTGTGTTCCAGACCTCCTGCCGTTGCCCCTGACTACGATCCTTGCTGCCTGCCCTGACCTTCTGCTACGTCCGACCTTGCTCTTGTCTACTCCCTTGTACCGCGCTTATCTCAGCAGTCAGAGAGGTTGAGCCGTTGCCGGTGGATACGACCTGGTTGCTACTGCCACTGCAAGACCATCCCGCTTTGCGGCGGGCTCTGGTGAATACCAGTAGCAACTTAGAACCGGTCCACCGACACGGTCCACGCCAATCCCTCTCTGGCACAGAGGATCCACCTCCAGCCAGCCGAATTGTGACAGGTGCAGTTTTTATAATGGGGTAATTTGTGGGGTATTTCTAATATGAAGACCCTTCAAATCCACTTCAAACCTGAACTGGTCCCTGAAAAATAGTGAGTTTTAAAAATTTTGTGAAAAATTGGAAAATTGCTGCTGAACTTTGAAGCCCTCTCGTGTCTTCCAAAAGTAAAAACATGCCAATTTTATGATGCAAACATAAAGTAGACATATTGGAAATGTGAATAAAATTTTTTTTTATTTGGAATATCCATTTACCTTACAAGCAGAGAGCTTCAAAGTTAGAAAAATACAAAATTTTCAATTTTTTCATCAAATTTGGGGATTTTTCACCAAGAAAGGATGCAAGTTACCATAAAATTTTATAACTATGTTAAAGTAGAATATGTCACGAAAAAACAGTCTCTGAATCAGAATGATAACTAAAAGCATTCCAGAGTTATTAATGTTTAAAGTGACAGTGGTCAGATGTGCAAAAAACGCTCTGGTCCTGAGGTGTAAAATGGCCTGGTCCTTAAGGGGTTAAGTATAACCTGTGCGTACATCTAAGTGGTGTACCATTTGGTTCCTGTAAAAGTCTAAAAGGCCTAGAAACTGTGAAAGGCAGGCCAAAAGTACACACCTGCGGGAGTTATAAACAAATACTGTTTTAAGCATTCTGGGGCGCATTGTCCTCCCCTCATAAGTACATACCACATACGTACATCTAAGTGGTGTACCATTTTGTTCTTGTTAAAGTAATAAGGGCCTAGACACTGTGAAAGGCCAGGCAAAAGTACACACCTGCTGGTGTTGTAGACAAATACTGTTTTAAGCTTAGCGGAGCGTATTGCACTCCCCTCATATACGCACTAAGTATGTCAGAGAAGTGTCAGGACGTGCACAGAGGAGTGGCAGAGGCCTAAATTCATCAGGAAGAGGTCACAGCAGACTAGGGGCAAGTGGAAGCAGGAGTCGCAGTGAGAGGCCTGAGCTCCCGGTATGTGCTAGCCGTCGTGTCTTGATCAGGAACCCATCTGCCGTCATCGATTGGTTAACACGGTCATCCATTTCATCACAAGTGACATCTGACACAACCCTCAGTTGACATTGCCCAGGAGCAGTCCCTGTCCTCCCATTGCCTCTGTCCTATGCTGTTCCCACATAAATATCTTATGCTGTGGGTTCAGCTCCACTATTTAGTCAGGATGATCTACTAGAGGACAGTCAGCAGCTACTGCCCAACCAAGAAGTGGAGGAGACATTCGCCGCTTCCTCTGCTAGGTGGGCAAGTAGTGATGAGGAGAGTGGTGTGGGAGGTGGTGTTGTGAGCGTTTAGGTTCCTGAAGCAGATTCTGTTAAGGAACCTGTGAAGGACATCAGTGATGTGCAGACACAACTCGGTGATGATGAAGCTTATCGCACTTGAGAGTCGGGTGCAGAAGGGGTTTCATCATTATCAGGAGAGGAGGGTTACAAGTTGCCCGGGAAGCAGCCGCTGAGCCAGCAAGTTGGTAGCATGGTTGGCAGTCAGCATGGTGGCAGACGTGGAAAGTCTGGAGCCAAATATGCCCGGGGTAGACCACTTGCTTCGAGGCAACCCACCTTCCCGGGAGGGAGTGGAACAGGGGTTCCTGGAGTCGGCAGTTTTTCCTCAAGCATCTGGATGATGTTAACCTGGCCACATGGAAGATGTGTCGGCAGAAGGTGAAGCGTTGCCAGGGTCCCACTGTTGGCACCACGGTCCTGCGTCAACATATGAAGCATCACCATAAAGCGGCCTGGGAGAACGGTGGCTCAGATATGGTGGTCCAGCCTGCTGCATCACCCAGCCGCCCATATGTTGGACCGATTAGAGAAAAGCCATCACTGATTTCTTGATCATCCCTGTGTAATTTCAATGTCAACCAGTGGCAGCTCATACGTGAAACCTGCTGTTTGCTCAGGCCCTTTGAGGAAGCCACATTATTAGTGAGTCAGCAGGATTACGGGAAGAAGAACGTAATTCCACTGCTTAATCTACTACAACACGTGTTGGAAACGATGCATTGGAGGCGTGACACCTACATCTGGGGGCTGAACTGGAAGATGAGGGGGAGGGGCGAAGTTGAGCACAGTTTAGGTTTCATGAGATGGGTGGTTTTTAAAGTCATCAGACAGGAGAGGAGGAGCAAGAGCAGCTAGAGGAGCTAGAGGGTTAAGAGGAAGGCAAGACCGAGGACCCATACACACCGTGGTAGTATGCAGTGGAGATGGAGGCAGGGAGTCCCTCCAAGTCACTTGCATAAATGGCACAATGCATCCTCCCTTGGTTGCGAAGTGACCACCGAATTGTCACCAATTGGCAGCGGGATGACTTCTGGCTCTCCACTTTATTGGACCCTCGCTACCAGCACAAAATGGTGGCCTTTATTACACCCACTAAGAGGGAGGACAAACTGACCTACTACAGAGACATCCTACGTAGTCAGTTGGCCGATGCCTATCTGCACCATCGTCCATCCTCTCGAAGTCTGAATCAGGGGGCCCTCTGCACTCACCTTCCACTGCCATGGCTGCTGGAGAGGGGTGGGGTTGCAGGAGCAGTACCAGCTCCATCAGCAGGAGTCTACAGTTGCTGATGAGTAGCTTTCTTCACCCGCATAGTGAAGAAACTCCTCATCAGCAGGTAGACCTGGAGCAGGACCTGAACCAGCAGGTGGTGGCATACCTTGACATGACCATGCCAACACACCTTGAATATCCGCTGGACTTCTGGGCAGCCAAACTTAATTTGTGGCCGCAACTAGCAGAGTTTGCCCTGGAAAAGCTGTCCTGCCCGGCCAGTAGTGTGCCATCAGAGAGGGAATTTAGTGCGGCGGGGGCCATAGTAAGCCATAGTAAGCCCAAGGAGAACTTGTCTGTCCACAAAAAATGTGGAGAGACTGATCTTTGTAAAGATGAATCGGGCATGGATCAGCCAGAATTTCCACCCACCAGTGCCAAATGCATCAGAGTAGATTGACCATGGTGCCACACCAACACTTCACAAATATGGATAGAGCTAAATATATATAAGGCGCTGCTCCCCAGTTACAGACATTCCTCCCCATCAGACCACAAGTAAATATTGAGAATATGGATTACATAAAACTTAACTTTTAATAACATTCGTATAAAATATATGTACCCAATTTTTTTTTAAATCAAACAAAAGGAAAGGTGTGCAAAAAACACCATGTGCCCCCTACACCACCAAGTATTGATGTGATGCAAAGACGTCTAAAAGATGGAAGGGAACAACGTATGGTCCATTGTAACCGGTGGGGGTAAAAACTTCCCCTGTAAGGCCCAACTCCTGCATTATTAATTCCCTTCTTGGCAAGTGTTACTCACCCTAAAAAGGGCAGCCCCACACAGGAACCTCTCCCTATTCCCCCCTACAAACACTGCCATTTCACAGGGTTTTTAGGTGGAAATAGTTTCCTGTGTGGCGCTGCCCTTTTTTAGGGTGAGGAACACTTGCCAAGAAGGGAATTAATAGGATGAGAGTATGGACTTACAGGGGAAGTTTTTACCCTAACCTGCTACAATGGACAATACATTGTTCCCTTCCACTTTTCAAGGAAAGTGTTACTCACTAAGGCCCTGTTCACATTACGGAGTTGTTGTGGAATTTCCGGGCGCAATTCCGCGGGCGCAATTCCGCGGTGTGAACTTTTCCGCGAGACCCGTTCACACTGCGGAATTTCAGCGGCGGACATTTCCGCCGCTGAAAGTGTTCTGCACAAAGAAAGAACATGTTCATTCTTTGCGCGGATTCTGCGAGCACTGCATAGCCGTCAATGGTGACGGCTCAGTACCCCGCGGCCCTAGCGCCGAAGCATCCACAGCGGCGGCCGCCAGGCGGAATCTCCGCTCGCGGAATTCAGCCGCGAGAATTCCGTAGTGTGAATGGGGCCTTATAAAAGGTGGCCCCACACACCAATCCATATTTCCACCTAAAAACCCTGGGAAATGGCAGTGTTTGACGGTGGAAATAGGGAGAGGTTCCGGTGTGGGGCTGCCCTTTTAAGGGCGAGTAACACTTACCAAGAAGGGAAATAATAATGCGAGAGTAGGGCCTTACACGGGAACTTTTTACACCCACCGGTTACAACTGACCATACGTTGTTCCCTTCCACCTTTTAGAGGTCTTTGTATCACATCAATATTTGGTGGTGTAGGTGGCACATGGTGTTTTTTGCACACCTTTCCTTTTGTTTGATTTAAATAAAATATAGGGCCATATATTTTATCCTAAGCATATTATTAAAAGTAAAGTTTTACTGAATGCATATCCTCAATACTTACTTGTGCACACTAACACTTCTACAAAAGAGACCGTTTCTTCTGCCTACCTGCCTCAGCTACAATTCTGATCCTGCCACCCACCGCACATCTGATGCCAGGTTCACCTTTTTTCACCCACCATCATCACCGGGTACTGGTATTGCCACCCACCGCACCACTCTGTCGTATGGTGGGTGGCAATACTGGGTAACTTTCAGGGCTCCTGATGCTGCTGCTGCCACCTCCAGGCTGTCTCATTCTGCCACTAAATGGTCCTCATGCTGCCACCACCTCCACGCTGGGTCATTCAGCCATTATATGTTCTCTTCAGGCTGCCTCCAACTCCAGGCTGTGTCATTCAGCCATTCTATGGTCTCCTCATGCTGCCGCAAACTCCACGCTGTGTCATTGAGCCACTATGTGGTCTCCTCATGCTGCCGCCACCTCCACGCTGTGTCATTAAGGCACTATATTGTCTCCTCATGCTGCCGCCAACTCCAGGCTGTGTCATTCAGCCACTATATGTTCTCCTCATGCTCCGCCACCTCCATAGCCGAATCCATTTTTTTTTAAATTTGCTCATCTCTAGTATTTATGTTTGGTCTCTATACACTATTGTTCAGGGCTGATGAATGTATGTTGTCACTTTGTGTGTCATAGCCTAACATTAGAGGTTTCATAGGTGGAGCTGTTCCCTTGATAATTTACCTCACCTCTTTTGCCCACATATATCCCACTCCGCTTACCTAGTGCATTGGAAAAAGGTTCATGTGACCAGAAACGCATCATGCATGGTAGCATTCATTGTTCTTCTGGTTCTTCTGGATGTCCAATGATCATTGTTTTTAAAATCCTTCTTTCGTATACACGTTTTATCGCTGAATAAAGTGATGTCACAGTTGCCGCTGGCTATAGTCAGCTTTCTATTACTGCTTGGAGAAACAGCTGTGCGATGGAGTCCGTGAGCTGACTACCTGGTCTGCATAATTGACAAGGTTGTATTGTGTGGGTGAAATTTAAGTGCAAGGTCTTTATTATTTAAAGAGGTTCTATAAAACAAATAAAAAATGATCTGACCTTACTCCAGGAACCACTCTTGCCCATGGGATATTGCAGCTCGGGCCCATTTACTAACCTCAATTCATACGTGAATTTATGTGAAAACGTATAGCGTCTTGCACCAAGCAATGAACAGACCTAAACTTTTCTTAGAAAAGGCCATTTTTTGTTTCTGTTGTGAACAGCTAGATAACTAGAAAGTACAATAAACATTTTTTACAAGCAATCTCTACAGGAAGGTACAGATTGTAAATTTTACATTGAGGAACATGTAGTCCTGATACACCCCACCGATATTTACTTATTAACCTCATAGTTACATATTTACTCCCATTATTAAAATTAAGTTCACTCCCATCTGACTGATTCCCTAAGTTGTCAGACAAACAATAAACCCTCATATCTCAGGTACAGGAAGGTGTATTATCAAAATGTAAAAAAAAAGTGTGATTAAGATATTTAATGATAATTCAATCACGTATTTTGGCGGGTTGATCACAGGTCCTCTAACGGATTCCTCTCTCTCGCTCTCTGGGAGTCCCATAGATGCTGGATCCTGCACTATTCATATGTTCATATTATCCACAGGATATGTAAGAAAAGTTTGCTCTGTAATTCAACAGAATGGTGTTCTTGAGTCTCCTATTCTACTCATCGTGGTCAAGTGGAGTGAACAGGGCAGAGTTGCTTGCAGCAGTTAGATTACCAGATAATCACACCAAGCTAGAGAAGATAAATAGTCCTTGGAAATTACTCTACATGTTTGTCATCCAAGCTAGACAAGTGCAAGCAGGCATGGTCTTTGTCTATAGATGTTTTCCGGTGAAAAATATCTTATTTCCTATCCACAGGGTCCCAGCAGTTGAACCACCATAATCATAATCTCCAGAACAGAGCCCTGACTTTCAGAGTGAGAGTGTACTGCAGATGATATGGCATACTATTCATTTGTATGAGAGCGCCGGAGATGCCCGAGTGCTATACTCGGTTATCTTTTGCACTCCCATAGAAGTGAAAGGAGCGTGTACCTTCTGCAGCACTCACTCTGTTTCAATCTACGTATCCTGAAATGATTAATGCAAAACACCTCAGAAAACATAATTTTGCAATAGGATATATATATATATATATATATATATATATATATATATATATATATATATATTACATGTGGGTTCTGCTAGCATGTCCCAATTTTGTGTTTTAGTTTGTGTCATGAAAAATTGGAGTCTTAACAAAATTTGAGGAAAAGTAGGGGTGGATACATCTGTATCTGAGTTTTGGCTCAGAGTGACACTCAAATGTCTACTGTTGATCATCTGTTCTCTGAATTATGTTAGTCTCCAAATACAGTATCCTTGTGTTCCTGGTAACAGTAAAGGAATTATTGAAAGATTAAATATGGAGATGGGTGGCTAATAAGGATTAAAGGAAGGGGGTTATAATGTTCACACACATATTGTCTCCCATTGCAGTATGTCATCAGTGAGCTGTAACAAGGTAGCAGTAGTGAGAACATACGATTTTAAAGGGTTACTCCGCTCTCCAGCGTCCGGAACATTGAGTTCCGAATGCTGTGTGCGGGCTTCCATGTTCAGGCCCGCCCCCTTGTGACATCACTTCCAGCCCCCTCAATGCAAGTCTATGGGAGGGGCATAATGGCCGTCGTACCCCCTTCCCATACACTTTCATTGAGGGGGCAGGCCGTGATGTCACAAGGGGGCGAGCCTGAACATGGAATCCCTCACACAGCGTTTGGAACACAATGTTCCGGATGCTGGGGAGCGGAGTAACCCTTTGAGATTTAGCATTATCTTAACCATTGCACATTTCTAACTTATACTGTGCATTCGACTGGAAAGTAGTCAGGATGTTATATAGCCATTAAAGATGAATTACAGTGATCAAGTCACAAGAAATATATTTCATATAGAGTTTAATGCTGAAAAAGAACAATTAACTCTTAATTGACATATTTTAACAAAGTGAGCTGGCTCCTGAGTCATTAGAGGGGTACTCCACCCCTAAACATCTTATACCCTATCCAAAGGATAAGGTATACGATGTCTGATCGAGGGGGGTCTGGCCTCTGGGACCCCCTGTGATTTCTGGGCCAGCACCCGGGGTTTGGGTAGTCCCCTCCATTTATGTCTATAGGGGTTTTGGACATTTATGTTCAAGGGACGTGACGAGCGAACACAGCCATCATGCCCCCTGAACATTAATGTTCAGAACTCCAGGGTGCCGGCCTGGAGATCTCAGCAGTCCCAGTGGCCAGACCCCCCCAAGATCAGACATTTTATCCCCTATCCTTTAGATAGGGGATAAGATGTCTAGGGGCAAGGTACCCCTTTAAGGACAAAGGGGGAGATTTATGAAAACTTGTGCCAAGTAAAAGTTGACACCAATCAGATTGCCTCTTTTATCCTTAAAGGGGTACTCCACTGGCCAGTGTCCCGGCTGCGTTTGGAACATTTAGTTCCGAATGCTGTGCGCGTGCTGCGGGGCGTGGCCGCCCCCTCCTATAGACTTACATTGAGGGGCATGGAATGGTCACGAGGGGGCGTGGCTGACCCCTGCAGCGCACACAGCGTTTAGAACAAAATGTTGTGAACGCAGCCGGAACACTGGCCAGTGGAGTACCCCTTTAAGAGGTCTTTTTAAAATAAAAGAAGCAATCTGATTGATTGCTATGTTAACTTTTCCTCTGCACAGGTTTTCATAAATCTCCCCCTAGATGCCAGGCGGCATCCCATTTTTGCCCTACAATTCCTAGCAGTGTCAAAGGTATGAATATGTATATGACAGTCTGTGCCGGTATCACTCAGGCTACAGTATTAAACCTTCACGATCCTTCTCTATCTTGATTCAAAAACATGGAGAAGCAGGTAATTTCATTTAATGCTAATGTGACTTTTTCACAGAGAACAAACACAGCTTGCGATAAGGTTATGTTCTATTAAACCCTTATGCCAGCTATTTTACAGGTGATCACCGTAGGCAGCTGATGATTCAGTCTGAAAGTCACAATTTCACTGGAAGCTAAATTTTATTTGCCTCGATAACATTTAACTCCACATCAAGATGTCGTCCTATTCTCCGGTTCTTTCCTCCCCTATGAAGATTATAATCCCTGGATACACACTACTAATCCATGACCTCCTGCTAAGGATAAATGAAAATTTAAAAGATCGCAGGGGGTTTGTTCCGCTTCCGCAACATGTGTGTGCAATCCCACCTGCTCCTGCTAACTTTTTTCCAATCCTGCCTACTATCACTAACATTGTACACTGATATACAGTAGACATGGGTCTATGTGCAGAGCATTGCACATTGTATACCTCTTCGTTTTAGAGCCCAAGGGCAACAGTCCAGCTACTACTCTGCACACAGCACCAACACTGCCGCTGATCTGTGCAGATTGTAGCCTCAGTTCCCTGTTCCTAGTTGCAGAAGTGGCACCTGACATAGTCTTCTGCTTTAACCCATCTGCTTCAAGGTTAGATGGTATTATGTAGAGATGAGCAAAGTTACAGTAATTTGATTCATCACAAACTTCTCGGCTCGGCAGTTGCTGACTTTAGCCTGCATAAATGAGTTCAGCTTTCAGGTGCTCCGGTGGACTGGAAAAGGTGGATACAGTCCTAGGACAGAGTCTCCAGCCCACCGGAGCACCTGAAAGCTGAACTCATTTATGCAGGCTAAAGTCAGCAACTGCCAAGCTGAGAAGTTCGTGACGAATCAAATCATTGTAACTTTGTTCATCTCTAGTATTATGCATACCTTAGTTGAGTGATTATTTAAATTACTGTTACTTTTCTGTCATCTTGAACCAGCTTGCCTATTCTTCTCTGACCTCTTTCATCAACAAGGCATTTTCATCCAAACAACTGCAGTTCACTTGATATTTTCTCTTTTCCAGACTGTTCTCTTTAAACCCTAGAGATGGTTGTGTGTGAAAATCCTAGTAGATTGGCAGTTTCTGGAATATTCTGACCAACCTGTCTGACACCAACAACCAAGTCACTTAAATCCCCTTTCTTTCCCATTCTGATGTTCCGTTCGAAGTTCAGCAAGTTGTTTTGTTCATGTCTACATGCCTAAATTCATTTAATTGCTCCAATGTGATTGGCTAATTAGCTATTTGTGTTAATTAACAATTGATTGCCGATGTTTAAAGTGATGTACTCGAGATGGATCCGTTGAGATCAATAAACTAAACGGAGTCTAAAACCTATGTTCAGTCAATTTCTAAGTGCATACTGTCATTTTATGGGACTCAAAAAGTGTGTCTACCTGAGCTTTGAAAAGCCCACTGGGATTTTGTATTACTCCAAAGACCTACATTGTATTTCCCCCTCTTATATTTAAGCCTCCTCATTCAATAAACTGGATTTATTGAAAGGTGCACATCTCCCAATAAATCCAGTTCTTTTTTGGTTGCCCAAGTAGCAGCCTTAGAAATAAGTTTTCTTTATAATTTACGCTGGTTACTGGTGTTAATTATAGTAAATGAGTTACACATTAAAATGCTATTTATTGTGCTGAAAGACAATTGCACAAAACACTTCAACTTTTTTTTTATATCAAGTGGCAGCATACACTGCTCAATATATTTCCCTCTATTTGCTCAAAAATGCCCTCAATATTTTTCACTTGTAGACCACAATTGAGCCATCAAAATCAATAATGGAGATTTGTTAAGCCTGTGCGGAAGATTAGTGGAGCAGTTGCCCATAGCAACCAACCAGATTGCTTCTTTTAATTTTCAGTGGCCTATTTAAAAATGAAAGTGATCTGATGAGTTGTATGAGCAACTACTCCACTTATCATCTACCCAGGTTTTAATATATCTCCCTGTATAAACCCATTGCAGCATATGTTGGCACACTGTTCTCCTGTTTTGCCCAGTTATGAGCTGATTCGGCAGGCCCTGCTGCAAAGTCTAGTTTCGTAAGCAGGGAGAAGACAGAAGCGGTGAAGGACTGGAAGTGAATTAAACGGGAGCTGCAGTGGGACCTGCAGGAGACCCCAGCACTTTATGATTTTATTTTTAATGCCAGAATAACCCTTTAATCTGAAGCAGTGTTTCGCAATCAGGGTGTCTTCAACTGTTGCAAAACTACAACTTGCAGCATGTCCGGACAGCCTATGGCTGTCTGGACATACTGGGAGTTATAGTTTTGCAACAGCTAGAGGTGTGGTGTCCCAGTGCGGGATGTGCCCTGTCAGGTACATGCTGCTTCAGATGCTAGCCTAACAGCCTGTTCTGGGTTTCTCTGCTCAAAGTGCTATATTGTATGGTGTTCAGATTTACTGTACCATGATTTCTAATGTATATGTTATGTTGCCCTTAATAAATGTGCATGTGCCTTTAAGGGGTTATAATGCAGAGGAAACCATGTAATCCTTATACCCATTTGGATGCCTTAAGTAGTATGGGGGAGGAGCTAGTGAGTTCTAGGAGAGTTAGAGCTGAAGTAACAGTGTAGAGTTGAGTAAGGAAAAGTCTGTGGTAACCTGAAGGAGTCCTGAGGAGAAGTCTAAAAGTCAGCAGCCACGCACCTACAAGTGTCCTGCTGCACAGGACCTGTCTGAAAGTCTAGGAGACAGAAAGCCTCAGGCAACTCTTGGTCCATAAATCTAAAGTCCAAATCCTGGCAAACCATGGAAGTTTTTAATAGGATACCTCTGCAGAGAGTTCAAGTCAGCATAGGTTGTCTCAAGTCACCAGTCCTTCTCTAGCAACTAAGTTAGTCAAGTGTAATAGGAAGTCTACTACATGTACCAGCAAGGCAAAATGATTCATTGGGTTACTCTGAATTTCCTTCCATGCTCTGCATTGTGAATGATTACTACATCTGTCCTGAACCTTAGTAAAGGCAGTTTTCTGTAACCCTGCGTCTGGAGTATTCTTTACCTCAGTGCTTGGCCCAGGAGGACTGCTACACCTTCGAGCTTGGTGAGTTACGCTACCCTGGTGTCACGAATGACTGTCTATTTATTTTTACACCCCAGCATGCCATTTTAGTCTGGCTCATCACAGAGGCACCCTGGTTGGGAAAAACTGATCTAGAGGAAAGAGGAAGCAGTTTGAAGGAGAATTAGTAGCAACAGTAGATTACATACGGATCATAGAGGTGAGGAGGATTGTAGTTGTTACCCAGTATTATGCACTGTGCAACAGAAACTTATAAGAGACTGCAAAAAAATCGAGCATCATGATAACAGGTGAGAATGCATTTAAGTAACAATGATTTTTCCTCCTAGAAATTCCTTTAACTACCATTTATTTCCTTAGACTGATAGTAAAAAAGCTTTTGCCATTAGCTCCTTTGATATCATATATTACTGTAAACTTCCCTAAGTTTGTCCACTTTGGTTTTCTGCTAGGCGTTTTAGCGCCAGGATATATTGATCACGTCTCTGGTCATTTATCAAATGGAATATATACTTTGGGCCATTTCAAACCTAGAATTGGTCACTCTTAGGCTGTTGAAGGTTTTGTTGAACAGACCCAAAAGCGTCTTTTGTTCTGAATGGAAGTGATGGAGAGCTCCGTTTAAGAAGGATTACAGTTTGTTTGCTGGCAATATGTATGCTCTGAGGAAAATTACTTTTTAAATTCCAATTTTTGTCCTCTTATTGATTTCTCTGGTGTTGTTTCACACTGATAACAGCAGAAAAAAAACACAAAGGGAAGCGTCTTGTATAGAAGTCATATTTCTCTGAGGAGAGATGAAGTACTGTAAATTGCTTGCTTTTTTCCTCAGACTAATAGACCATCTACGATTACTTGTATGAAATACAACCGGTGATTAATTGGGTTGTGTATTCCTTCAGACGTTTATAGTACTTGTATAAATTATGGTACAGATAAACTGCGCGCTAAATGTTGTCCTGTGGCCAAACTACAAGATGTGTTACATCTATCAAGACATTAGACCAAAGGTTTTGAACCAACAGGAAAGGATATCATCCTCCAAGAGGCAATACACAGGAATCTCACACAGCCAAACAGAGAAGCAGGTCCAAAACAGTACTACCTATGGATAAGTGTCTGTGGTTTGACTGAGAACCCAGTTGCACCTCAAGTCTTTTAAAAAGTCAGACCTTGACTCACATGTTAGAAACTTACAGGTGGTGGAAGATCGTTTTTATTGTTCTTCCTGTATTGGTGTTGGCTTTATCCACTTTGGTTTTCTTGAGCAAGAGCAGACAGAGGGATCTGGGTTCCTGAAACAATAAAAACCTAGGTGACATCCACCATACTTTAGTTTAGCATCATACACAGTGGGTTCACATGCATTTTACAACTGACACAACTGACCTACTATACCATCCTACTGAATTGGCTTCTGACCCCTTTTGAGGGCATTGTCTAAGTCCCCTAGTTTAAAATCCTGTACAGGGATTTGGACTTTGCTGCTGGAGACCACCAGATTGCTATCTCTAGGAGAGGAGTCTGTGTAGGTGATGTCTTTTAGGTCTAGATACACCACTGTGAGACACTGAGGAATCAGATAGGAGAGGATTCTGGGCAATAGCCAAGTTGTAGATTGGTAGAATTTGTTTGCAGATAAACGAATAAGGAAGCAGGTAAGAGCAGATAACACAGGTTTGTATATCGTAAACAGGCCATGGTCAGATACATGAGAGAGAATGCCATATATATCACCAAGCACAGAGGAATCATGGATTATGCAAACCCCTTTATAGGACACAGTTGAGCTAAAATCCTATTGCTCAGTCAAAATACAATGGGAGAAACTGCTCATATTTCCTGTGGTGATTGGCTGGGGAACAATATTGAGTCCATGCTATGAGGCAGAGAGGGAGTGCACAAGTGTCCTACAGGCAGAGCAGTGGCAGGAAGATGGGCACAACAACAGGAGGGATCATGGAACGGGCAACATGCCGAGAAGAAAAGTGACAGGTATGCCTACCTAGAAGAGCAGTGCGCTGGCTGGTGTGGACAACTACAGCATTATACCCACAACCAAGTGCAGGATGTCAATGGGTTTCCATGGCAGCCAGAGGTCTGAAGTAGGCTGAAAGAACTGCTATCAGTTTATACATATTTCCCTCTAACATAGACATGGCCTAATAGACTGCCTGTTATGAACTGACATTCATACTTAACTACAATACATAGGTAATGCAGTGTATTAGTGAAGCAATCCAGTCCAGGCCTGCTACGACTGTATGCCAGAGACACAAAATAATAGACTCCCTGTCAGCTGGACACTGATAATAATAATACTTAGGTATGTCAAGTATGCTAAAGCTTTTTACAAATCATCAGATGATTGCATTGTGATGGTCGCATAGAGGGGATATCACTGATATCTCCTCTATGGTTAAAAAAAAAATATATATATATATATATATATATATATATATATATATATATGTGTAAAAAAGAATCATAAATAATATTTGTTCCATAAAAAGTAGTTTTATTTTGAAAAAGTGTACAAAACTAACCTCACACACATGGTATTGCCACAATTGTAACAACCCAAGTAAAAAAAAAGTTGACATATGGTTAAAATTGCACACTTATGATTGTTTTAAGCATTCTCCAATTAGGAATTTTACCCTGCTTCTCATGTGGTGTATTGCTACCTTCTTACATGTGTAGAATTTTTTTTATTATACCTATTTTATGTTATACTGTATAAATCTTCCTTTTTTTATTTTTTTATTTTTTCCCATCAATAAAGTAATTTTTTTTAAACAATGTTTTATTGACATAAAACAAGATAAGAAAATACAGCACAATAGATTAAAGAAAATATCCTCCATCCCTACATTTGGAAAAATTGCAAGTAATTAGGAAATTACAAAGCTGAAAAGTCATCCATAAACATAAACATAGTGGCCTGGTCAATTAGAAACAATAGTAGCGGGAAAACTGTCACGGCCAAAAAGCAGGTCCCAACAACATCAGAGTGAAACTGAGAAAACATGTCATAACAGCTTCCGACGGTGCAGAGGACCTATAACCGTCCTCATATGTCTCGGTAACCCTCCTAACTAACTCCTCCCCCAGTAACCAAAAGTGATAACTGAAATGTCCCCGAAGAGCAACACAACACAACCCAATGAGTAACAGAAAAAACCTAAATGTAGCACCTATATACAGTAGATGGGACAGGAACAAAATGATGAAAAGAAGAACAAAGAAAAGAAAGGGGGGGTGGGGGAACTAAAGGAAAGAAAAGGGAAGAGTAAGGGTAGTAAATAAACATATTTTTATGGCTTCTTTGGATTAATTTAACTTTTCGTTGGATTTTGTGCCTTATAAGCCAGATCCAGTATGGCCTTTGAGACATCAATTAAGACAGGAAGGTCATGTTTAGGGATGAGCTGGATGAATCTATTCCCAGATTACTCTTCACTGGTATACACGCTATGTAAGTTTTTACATTATGCAGCATCTGCAGATTATAACGGGATGTGATAGCCTGGGGGTGTAGGGTATATGGGGTGTAGCTGTGCGGTAACTAAAGGGTGTCTGATTAACCCTTTCTATTCGTGACACCAGGGTGAGGGCTCCTCTGCAATGCTTGTGCTACCGCAACCCTTCCCAAGAGCGGAGAGTTTGCTGAAAACAGTTGGAACTTTTACTGAAGATTTTATGCAAGCTTCATAACCGGAACAGTCTCTATACATGCAAAGTCTCTTAGAGATTGACCGTGGTTGGGACCTTAAGTGTTTTAGAGTCCGTAGACTGATATGCGCTGTTCTGCTGGATTTAGGGGATTTAGAGGTCCAGCAGTCACGCTAGCTTTAGCGGGGATATAGTTTAGGACTCACGGTTTAATTGAGGCTGAGGCCGGCAGGCTTCAGGCCTAGCTTGTCTTTGAAAGTTGCACAGATCTGTCCTGCTAGTCCGGCATCCACGAGAGCAGCAACCCAAGAGAGTGATCATTGGCTACAGCTCCCTTATATGGGCAGGGGTTAGACTTAAGCTGATTGGTCCAATACTTCTGTCAATCATCTTTGCAAAGGGTTATGGGTAAACATGTGACCCAAGGACCTCCAAAGGTCCTCCAACATTCCATAGAGGAATTAACATAGTCACATGACTGAAGGTCCTGCAACGCTACAAAGGTAAGTACACTAATATGCATTACATTAAATATATAAATTATTAAATATGTACATATAAATATTATAAAAGAAGGAGGCAACTAGGGGCTGTCAGACCTGGGTGACCCTACCTGAACGTAGTAACTCTGACTTTGGGGACCACCATACAAGGTACGGTATGCAATACGGTACCGGGACACCACAAACCCCCTAACTAAAGATAAGTCGGCCTCAACGGATGAAGTGAAGGTTGCTTTATAACAGTCCTGGGCATAACTTTCCAAATGTCCATTAGTCAGGCTGTATAAACACTACAAGGTTATTTAACTTTTTAAGGTATAAACATAGGCACGGGTAAACTCATGAACAAGATTACTTGGTTCATTAATTTAGTAACAGGATGATATTATTATACATGAGATACATCCTACTTGACATTTTTTGAATCTCACTAGACATATTTTGCAACAATTGTTACCTGTTTAGTACATTGAGGGTTTTACCGGCTTGCCTGAGGCTATCTACCAATAAACTAGCTACTAGGGTCCATTGGCTACACGCTCTTATACCTAGAACACAACAGATAAACCTTACCTAGGTTACCTTTTTGATTACGTGTATTATTTTTAGCTCGCAAGAGCACCTACTGGCCAGGCAGGGCATCTCGCACACGTAAGGGAGAGAAGAGAACAGTTAGTGTACATAACAGTGGCAGGAATTGGAAAATGACATAGGCTACAATTCCTAAAGCGTTCACTTGATTGTGAGATATTTTTGTTGTTTGGTGTACTAAGTTAAGTGAGGTAAGTACACTTGAGTGATGAGTTTGAGGTACTATGTGCACAGTACTATATTAAAAGTCAGTCTTGGTAACTTAGGGGTGGTTTCCCCTGTGTAGACCTTTGTGACTGACACAACACCACTTCTTGACTCTCAGGAACCTCATCAAAGGACATTTCTCTAGAAACTTCAATCTCGGAGGGACCAGCTTGAGGGTTGGAAACAGGAGGCACATCTTCTACAGGACTGGAGGGACCCAGAAGACTTGGTGAGGAGAGTCTTGAAGTACTTGGAGCTGTCACTGGAGTACTTGGAGCTGTCTCTGGAGTGCAACTGGTGCTGGGCGAGGAGACCAAGGACAATTGGGCGGTAGCTGGACAAGGTACGCCATAGAACATTGCAGGCTGATGAGAGGAGAATAGTGAAGGATTCCCTCTCCTGGAACATATTCTCTCATTGGCCTTGCTTCTAGGGAAGCAAGAGGAGGCGGTTCTGGCAAATCATTTTATCCTGTTTTGGTGGACCACTTGTGGTTGAAACCCTTCCTTCTGTATTTCGTAAACATCCGTGATGGGATATGGCATTGCCGTAATAGTGTAAGGCTCCGTCTCCCATAGAGAATCCAACTTATGTGGAAATTTTCTGAGCCACACTCTGTCTTCAAGTTGCAGTGGCTGAGCTGAGGCATGCTGATTGTAATCCTTTTGCTGCCTGTACTGAGCCTCGCCCATTTTCTTTTCCACAATGTCTATAGCTTCTTCGATCCTCCGATGCTCAGAAACCCAATCTTGAGAGGTTTGAGGGGAGTTGTTGAAAGTTGCTTGTAACCCGAAGGCTCTATCTTTGGGCAGTTGGCCATGTCGGCCCATCATAAGAAAGAAAGGAGTGTACCCTGTGAAACAGTGGATCGTATTGTTGTAGATCTCCAACAGTTCAGGTAGGAGTCGGGGCCACTCTTTGTGTTTTGAAACAGATGCTGCCCTTAGCATGTGGATGAACACCTTATTAATCCTCTCGCAAAACCCATTCCCCTGAGGGTGATATGCAGTGGTCCAAAGCTTCTTGCAATCATGGAACTGGCAGAGTTCTTGAAATAGCTGAGCCTCGAACACAGTCCCTCGATCAGTGAGGACCGATTCAGGACATCCCAAGGGTTGGACCCACTGGTTGTAGAAGACTTGAGCAGCCATTCTGGCGGTAAGATCCTTGACGGGTACAACGGGTAGGGGATAACTTCACGTGGTCCAGGGCAACCAGTTGATTAGGCCTCTCGGTATGGATGGGGTGTAGAGGTGCTCTTGCGTCCTTGCAAGGATTCTTGGTGACACTGCAGATGGTGCACTCGGCACACCACTTCTCAATATCTCCACGCATCCCCACCCAATAGAACCTTCTTCTGATGGTGGCCTCGGTCTTGTGGACCCCAAAGTGTCCTGACTGGTCGTGATAGGCATTAAGAAACATGGCTGTGTCCCTTCGAGGGACTAAGATCTGATGCAGGCATTCTCCGGAGACCGGATCCAAGGAGTTTCTATATAGCAGTCCTTTGTGGAGGAAAAGGCGATTTCTCTGTTGCCACAACCGCTTCAACTCAAAGTCTCCTTGTGCCTTGCAGAGCCTAGTCGGTACCTTCCTCTGCAGTAGGTAGTCCAAGAGATCTCCCATGACCCTACTCTCATCTTGCAAGGTCTTCCAGGTATTCAGATCTTCAGGAACCTTAGGAGGCCCAGGTTCGTCACCTTCTTGAGTTGTCAGTGTACTCTGACTCACTAACCTCTGATAAAAGGCTGCATCTCCACATCTTCCCACGCATCTTCCATGGGTGGTTCCTCACCAGGAGCCATACAGGAGAGCACATCCACGTTGACATTGGTCTTGCCACTCCGATACTTGATGTTGAAGTCGTAGTTGGCCAATCTAGAGGCCCAGCGTTGTTCAATGGCTCCCAGCTTTGCAGTATTCAAGTGGGCCAATGGATTGTTATCGGTGTAGACCATAAAGGGGGGTGGCTGCCAGATAGTCCTTGAATTTTTCAGTGACCGCCCAGACCAGAGCAAGGAGTTCAAGCTTGAAAGAGCTATAGTAAGCATAATTTCTTTCTGCGCCCCCTAGGTGCCTACTGGCATAGGCTATAACTCTCTCCTTACCATCCTTTATCTGCGACATAACGGCCCCCAAACCTTCAAAGCTGGTGTCAGGATCCAGAGTGGTATGCAGGATAGACACAGGTAGTGGATCCTCTATGTCACTGAGGTGATGGCGTGGGCCGTACCAGGGGAACGGAGTCTAAGGGGTTACTGGTTTTCATCAGAGCCCGCCGCAAAGCGGGATGGACTTGCTGCGGCAGGTAACCCCCAGGTCGTTCCACCCAATAGCAACTCAACCTCACTGACTGCTGAGTCAGGTGCGGTACAGAAGGACAAGGCAAAAGGCAAGGTCAGACGTAGCAGAAGGTCAGGGCAGGCAGCAACGGTTCGTAGTCAAGGGCAACGGCAAGGGTCTGGATACACAGGCAAAGGACACATGGGAACGCTTTCACTGGCACAAGGCAACAAGATCCGGCAGGGACAGGAAGGGGAAGTGGGTTAATATAGTGTAGGGAGGTGATTGCACTGATTGGGCCAGGCACCAATTAGTGGTACACTGGCCCTTTAAATTTCAGAGAGCCGGCGCGTGCGTGCCCTAGAGAGCGGGGCCGCGCGCCGGGACGGGGGACACGGGAGCAGTGCTCGCAGTCAGCGGTGCTGACTGGAGTGCTGCATGCATAGGCACGCCGCAAGCGCTCCGGGGAGGCAGCAGGACCCGGAGCGCTCGGCGTGACAGTATCCCCCACTTGGGTCTCCCCCTCTTTTTTTTTAGTCAGTGCTACAATAGGAGCAACAATGGTGGAGAAGTGGGGAATAAATTGACTATTTGCAAATTTGCAAATCCGAGAAATTGTTGGATAGCTCGTAGGCCAGTGGGACGAGGCCAATCCATTACCGCAGATAGTTTATCAGGGTCCATTTGAAGACCTTGACTGGACACAACGTGTCCCAGGAAGAGAAGACTGCTGTGTTCGAATAGACATTTCTCAATTTTGGCGTGAAGTTGATTTTGACATAGTCGCTGGAGCACTTGACAGACATGAAGGCAATGTTCCTCAAGGTTGGAGGAAAAAATGTGGATGTCATCAAGATAGACTACCACACAGGATTACAGAATGTCCCGAAAAATCTCATTAACAAAGTCCTGGAAGACTGCTGGGGCGTTGCATAGACCAAAGGGCATGACTAGGTATTCAAAGTGACCATCTCTGGTATTGAAGGCGGTTTTCCATTCATCACCTGCTCGATTACGGATGAGGTTATAGGCGCCCCTTAGATCAAGTTTGGTGAAAATCTTAGCTCCACGCAGTCGGTCGAAGAGTTCGGAGATGAGAGGCAGAGGATAGCAATTTTTTACAGTAATTTTATTAAGACCGCGGTAATCAATACAGGAGCGTAGAGATCCATCTTTTTTAGCAACGAAGAAAAATCCAGCTCCAGCTGGAGAAGAAGATTTCCGGATAAAACCTCTTTTGAGGTTTTCCTGTATGTACTCTGACATAGCTTGTGTTTCCGGGGCAGAAAGTGGGTAAATCCTACCACGGGGCGGTGTGGTACCAGGGAGCAGGTCGATAGGGCAGTCATAGGGTCTATGCGGAGGTAAGACCTCTGCTTGCTTTTTACAAAAGACGTCCGAAAAGTCCTGATAGGCCTTAGGAAGACCTGGCAATGGAGTAGCCATGGAGACCTGGCAGGAAGAAACTGGGTGGAGACATCACTTGTGGCAAGAAGTTCCCCAACTCTTAATGTCCCCGGTGACCCAGTCGAGGCTAGGCGAATGACGTTGGAGCCAGGGCAAGCCCAGAAGAATTTCAGAAGTGCAGTTTGGTAGCACAAAAAATTCAATATGTTCATGATGGTGAACTCCAACACTCATGAGTAGCGGTTGAGTGCGGTAACGCACGGTGCAGACCAGTCTCTCTCCATTGACGGATGAAATGAAGAGAGGTTTGACAAGACAGGTAACTGGAATATAGAATCTGATGATTAGGGAGGCTTCAATGAAACTTCCTGCTGAACCCGAGTCCAAGAAGGCCACAGCGGGGAAGGAAATATTAGTATTAGCGGGTATGGCAATCCGCACAGGTATAGTCAGTCGTGGAGGGGAAGAATTCACACCTAGCAACGCCTCTCCTACGTTAACTAGGTGCGAGCGTTTCCCTGACACGGAGGACGAATGGGACAGTCCTTTAAGAAATGTTCAGTACTAGCACAGTACAGACACAGGTTTTCGTTCCTACGGCGAGTCCTCTCTTGTTGGGTCAGGCGAGACCGATCCACTTGCATAGCCTCCTCAGCAGAAGGCACAGGAACAGATTGCAAAGGACGCTGGAAGAGAGGTGCCAGGGGAAGAAACCGCCTGGTGCGAACAAGATCCTTTTCCTGACGAAGCTCCTGGCATCTTTCAGTGAAACGCATGTCGATGCGGGTGGCCAAATGGATGAATTTAGACAGGGTAGCATGAATTTCTTGTGCGGCCAGAACATCTTTGATGTGACTGGATAAGCCTTTTTTGAAGGTCGCGCAGAGGGCCTCATTATTCCAGGATAGCTCAGAGGCAAGGGTGCGGAACTGTATGGCGTATTCGCCCACTGAAGAACTCCCTTGGACTCGATTCAATACGGCTGTCTCGGCTGAGGAAGCCCGGGCTGGCTCCTCAAAGACACTGCGTACTTCTGAGAAGAAGGACTGGACAGTAGCAGTGGCAGGATCGTTGCGGTCCCAAAGCTGTGTGGCCCAGGACAAGGCCTTTCCAGACCGCAGGCTGACCACGAACGCCACCTTAGACCGTTCTGTAGGAAATTGGTCTGACATCATCTCTAGGTGTAGGGAACACTGGGACAGGAATCCATGGCACAGTTTAGAGTTCCCATCAAACTTGTCTGGTAGAGACAAGCGGAATCTGGGAGCGGCCACTCGCTGCGGAGGTGATGCAGGAGCTGGAGGAGGAGATGGTTGCTGTTGTTGAGGCAGAAGCTGTTGCAGCATAGCGGTCAACTGAGTCAGCTGTTGTCCTTGTAGCGCGATCTGCTGTGATTGCTGGGCGACCACGGAGGTTAGGTAGGCGACACTGGGCAGCGGGACCTCAGAGGGATCCATGGCCGGATCTACTATCAGGATCCGGAGTGGTATGCCGGATAGACACAGGTAGTGGATCCTCTATGTCAGTGAGGTGATGGCGTGGGCCGTACCAGGGGAACGGAGTCTAAGGGGTTACTGGTTTTCACCAGAGCCCGCCGCAAAGCGGGATGGACTTGCTGCGGAAGGTAACGACCAGGTTGTTCCACCCAATAGCGACTCAACCTCACTGACTGCTGAGTCAGGCACGGTACAGAAGGACTAGGCAAAAGGCAAGGTCAGACGTGGCAGAAGGGCAGGGCAGGCAGCAACGGTTCATAGTCAAGGGCAACGGCAAGGGTCTGGATACACAGGCAAAGGACACACAGGAACGCTTTCACTGGCACAAGGCAACAAGAATCGCCAGGGACAGGAAGGGGAAGTGGGTTAATATAGTGTAGGGAGGTGATTGCACTGATTGGACCAGGCACCAATTAGTGGTGCACTGGCCCTTTAAATTTCAGAGAGCCGGCGCGCGCCCTAAAGAGCGGGGCCGCCCGCGCCAGGACGGGACAGAAGGAGGACGGGGCAGGTGAGTGACATGGGGCGCGATCCGAGAGCGGGCAGGTCACGTGCCTTGAATCGCGTCCCCTCCGGTGACACGGGAGCAGCGCTCGCGGTCAGCGGTGCTGACCGGAGCGCTGCATGCAGAGGCACACTGCGAGCGCTCCGGGGAGGCCGCGGTATCCGGAGCGCTCAGCGTGACAGTTGGCATCAATGTACAGTCGGAATGGCTGGCTGTAGTCAGGATACGCTAGGATAGAGGGTTCAGTAAGGAGGCACTTCAAGGCCTGGAACGCTATTTCCTGGTCTTCAGCTTACTGTATCAGGAGTCTTCCATTGTAGTTTTCCTTCGCAACTCCCCGCAACAGAGCAGTCAGAGGCCCAGCAATTTGAGCGAAGTGAGGAATGAACCGCCTGTAGTAACCAGCAAATCCCAAGAAACTCTGTATGTCACGTACAGTCCTAGGCGTAGGCCAATCTTTTACAGCACTCACTTTATCAGGATCAGGTTGCACGCCATTGGTACTGACGACATGTCCAAGATAGTGGACTCTCGGTTTCAATAAATGGCATTTGGAGGGCTAGACTTTCAGTCCATGTTGTATGAGCACTTGAAAGACTTCTCTGAGAGGGTCCAGGTGTTCCTGGTATGTTCGAGAGTAGACAATGACATCATCCAGGTAAAGAAGAACACTTTGGAAATTCAGGTGTCCAAGGCATCTCTCCATTAAACGTTGAAAGGTGGCCCGTGTGTTGCAAAGTCCAAAGGGCATGCTTTTAAATTCAAAGAGCCCCATTGGGGTTGCAAACGCCATCTTCTCCAGATCTTCCTCGGCCATGGGTACCTGCCAGTATCCACTGGTCAGGTCTAGTGTAGAAAAATAGGCCACGGATCCCAAAGCAGTGAGGGACTCTTCTATCCTAGGAAGAGGGTAGGCATCTTTATGGGTTACATCATTTAACTTTCTGTAGTCCACGCAAAATCGAATGGTTCCGTCCTTCTTTTTAACAAGAACCAAGGGAGCAGCCCAGGGGCTCTGGCTCTCCCAAATGACATCAGCCTCCTTCATTTCCTGCAGCATTTTCTTCATTGTCTGGTACATCCCAGGCACGACTGGCCGATGCCTCTCTTTGATGGGAGGGCTATCCCCAGTTAGAATCCGATGTTGGATCATCGTGGTCCAGCCAAAGGCTTCCTGGAATTGTTTAGCCACTTGGATGACTCCAACTTGGTCCTGGGGGGTATCTTCGTCTCCTATCTGCAACTGAGTCCACCAGGGTTCCACAGGGCCCTTGTCGGCCCCCTGGGCAGCCTGAGCAGTCCACTGTCTAGCAACTTGCGGCTTTGACATCACATCTCGAGAGTCCAGGTGATGTAACTGGGCTATAGAAGTATACTTGGTTAGTCTGGTAGCGGTTTGGGATAGGTTAGGTTAGTAGCCCAGGGACTAGAGGGAGTCAAGACAGTCGCAGGCGGAGGAGGTGGTTGTGATCGGGGCCGAGGCCCCCAGTGAGTCTGCAGAGGGGGGCCTAACTTCTTCCGCCTCGGGCCCTGACTCAATGACTTTTAATGGCTAAACTCTTGAAGGCTGGGAAAGCCATATTGGGGTTCTGTGCTGCCAGCATCCTAAGTTGGGCCTTATCCCATTTATTCTGTGCCCCATCTATGAACCGGTCCATCAGCACCCTGTTACACTGATCGGGTGTAATACCATCTTGCTTTTGTACTGCTTCTAAAGCGTTCTGCAGGGCTACGGCATAAGCCTGAAGAGTCTCACCTGGCTTCTGACGTTGCTCAAACAGTCTCAGACGTACCTCAGAGGGGGGGGGGGGGGTGAGACTTGAACACTTGATAGAGCCCCTCAAAGAGTTTCTGTACTGTAGCTTTGTCGGCCGGTGGCCAGGTGCGTATCTCCTCTAATGCAGGCCATTGCAACTGCCTTGTAAGTAACTGCACCTGTTGATGAGGGGGGAAAGCGTAAAAATGTAAAAGGGTCACCGTTGTAGTTTGGAAGGATGGGATTTCCCAGGAAGACAGGTGAGGCAGCAGGGGTTCCTGAGATTAGTGCAGAAGCTGGAGGTGAATCAGGTTGAACTTGCCCTGCTGACTGTGCTGGTCCTGCTGATGAAAGCACTGGAGCACCACCATCTTGCTGAATAGGGGGTGCAGGTGCCGCAGGTGATGGAACAGGCATCAGAGCAGGTTCTGGAGGTGGAGCAGGTCCTGAAAGCGGTATTGGTGCTGCCAGATCCGACATTTTGGCAAACAGAGTTGGCCCTTTAAATGAAGCTCTGGAACGTCGGTCCCCTTAAGAGACACAGCTGTTCTCTAATCTGGAACTTGAGTGCGTAGATCTCGAACTTGAGAGCGCTGATCTGGAAATTGAGTGCGTTGAGCTGGAACTTGAGTGCAACGATTTGGAGTTGGAGTGAGTCCAGACAAGATCTTAACTTAGCGATCTGGTACTTCAGGGTTTTATACTGTACTGGCTCTGTAAAGCTTTCAGTCATCTGCAACACTCTGCGTTTCTTTGCTTTTCTGACTGTGCTTTTCTGTAGGTCTTCTGTTTGAGGCTGCGCCAAGATAGCCACCGCGGCTCCGGAGACCTCAGTGGGCGTAGTTTCAGGATCGCGCGTGCGGGAAGGCCCAGCACTGCCTTTAACCCCTTGAGCTGCGAATTGCGGCTCCGCTGTACTTTTCGCCTCCCCCCCCCTTACTTTTCGTGCGCACTTTTTGCACATAGCACCAGAAACACAGTTCTGTAGCTTGAATGAGATTCACAGTACATAAGTAAAGTCCTTTATATAGGGGGGGGGGTACACTTTAACTGGTGGCAACAGATGTAGACACACACCCGTATCCTGTTCGTGGGACGCCAAAAAGCTATGTGATAGCCTGGGGGGTGTAGGGTATATGGAGTGTAGCTGTGCAGTTACTAAAGGGTGTCTGATTAACCCTTTCTATTTGTGATGCCAGGGTGAGGGCTCCTCTGCAATGCTTGTCCTACCGCCTCCCTTCCCAAGAGCGATAGGGAGGTATGGAATAATTGAATGTCCACAACCTGAGAGTTTGCTGAAAACAGTTGGAACTTTTACTGAAGATTTTTTGCAAGCTTCATAACCGGAACAGTCTCTATACATGCAAAGTCTCTTAGAGATTGACAGTGGTTGGGACCTTAAGCGTTTTAGAGTCCGTAGACTGATATGCACTGTTCCGCTGGATTTGGGGGATTTAGTTCAGGTCCAGCAGTCATGCTAGCTTTAGCGGGGATGTAGTTTAGGACTCACGGTTTAATTGAGGCTGAGGCCAGCAGGTTTCAGGCCTAGCTTGTCTTTGAAAGTTGCGCAGATCCGTCCTGCTAGTCCGGCATCCATAAGAACAGCAACCCAAGAGAGCGATCATTGGCTACAGCTCCCTTATATGGGCAGGGGCTGGACATAAGCTGATTGGTTCAATATTTCTATCAATCCTCTTTACAAAGGGTTATGGGTAAACATGTGACCCAAGGACCTCCAAAGGTCCTCCAACATACCATAGAGGAATTAACATAGTCACATGACTGAAAGTCCTGTGACGCTATAAAGGTAAGTACACTAATATGCATTATATTAAATATATACATTATTAAATATGTACACATAAACATTATAAAATTAGAGAAGGAGGAGGCGACTAGGGGCTGTCCCACCTGGGGGACCCTACCTGAACGTAGTAACTCTGACTTTGGGGACCGCCATACAAGGCAATACAGTACCAGGACAATACAGTACCGGGACACCACAGGGACATCTTTGGAAATAGTATTATACTATAATGCCATGGTGGTCATTTAGAGGCATAGAACATCTCAACAGGTTCCCTTTTATGTGCCTGATGCACAACACAGCCATATAACCAATTTTGCCATTAACCAAAAGACATCCTGCGGTTTTCACCATCTCTTTCCTTCATCACGACTAAGACTTCTAGCTCATACTTAGACGAGTGTCTGGCATAATTTAAGTAAGCAGTAAAAATGGCTGTTACTTGTGTAATGATATTTATATAACTACCTATTCTAAGGAAAACTAGTAATATTCCTGTCCAGGCTTTATAAACTCTGCCAAGGACTACATATTGTAAAATATTATTTGCATGGAACTTGGCACGGCAGTATTAAATTTTAACTGCATTACAAATTACATAAACGCGCAAAATTATATTATGCTGCTGTCTACTCAGTGCTCTTTAAATTTGTGTATTTCCCTTAGAGTGTTGTATTAAAGAAGGGAAGTCATTAAAACAAAGGAATAGTGTTTTTCCACACTTTTATGAACAAAAATCATAACCATAAAAACTATTTTTTTCAACACTTTTTAAACAAAACTTTAGCTTCTCATTATCTGCCTCCTTTGAGACTAATTTAAAGGGGTTGTCTAGGGGATATGTATCTGATCACGGGGGTCCAACCACTGGGACCCCCTGGGATCTCAGGAATAGGAGCACACAAGTGTTGTACTTTAGCATCTCCGGCATCAGATACTTATTCCCTGTTCTGTGCATAGGGGATAAGATCATTTTCACCGAAAAACCCCATTAATACTTTAGGGGCTTTAAACTAGACAACCCTCTTTAAATGAATTACCCCTCCATTGGCTTCCAGTCCAGTGCTATCAATGCTTCAGGCTGCCCAGTGGAGTGCTCAGAAAGCATCCCATATACTTTTCTCATGGCTTATTTCCGTTTAATTGAATAGGACTGTCTTTTAGCTCCTTCCCCTGTGTGTGATCTGGACATTGCTGTACAGCAAACCCTGTGCAGGATCAGCTATTACACATAAATAGATAGCCAGGCAGTGATCCCGGCCACTGCACTTACAGCTCCTGCCCTCATCACCTCTATAGCTCAACTCAACAGGTTTACATATGGGTGTACTTTCAAGTATTTTTTAGTCAATTCAAATATATCTCCACAGATATGTGTTTTCTATACAGTTATGGCCAATGTTCAGTATACATGTATTTTGAAAAAGTTGGTAGGGGTGTTTTGTTGGTAGGGGTGATTAATGTATTTACTTATTCTTACATATATGGCCACTGCCTTTATTGTGTTTGTGGGGTAGAACAAGTTTATTCTCAATGCTATCTCTTGGAGTGACTACTGTTGGATGATCTGTACAGAGTAATCTCTATATTTGGAACCTCTTGTATCCCTTGTTTGGGAAGTAGTTGGTTTTCTAAGAAACAGTCCTGTACCCTTACGGGTTTTAATGCTATTTGTGCATATTCAGATGATTATTGATTAAACTTAGTGATTTTTATCCCCATTTTTTCTCCCCTGAGGAATCTTGCAAATGTTGTAATAGGAAATGCGTAGGGAGGCAAGGGACAGAGAGGGTATTCTACACACAGGTCCTGTGTTAGGCCACCCTAATCTTATTTGCCAAGTAGGGCATACTAGTGTGAGACTGTGAGGGAAGGTCTTAGATAACCCTATACTGCCATTAATTACTATTTTATAACATGCAATAATGGAAATGCCAATACTGGATTTGTAATGAAGCCCTTTAACTGGTACTCTTGTTTTTGGTACAGTTCTTTTGGAGCTGTTTTTATAATTTCTTTTTTTGTTGCTACACATTTTTATAGATCATATTTAATAAAAGTTTAGTTTTCTACTACCCCCCTCCCTCTTTTTTCTCTTTTCAAGTAGCTCTTAGGAGTATCTTCAGTTAAGTGAACTAGAATTTCAACGTGCTTTATGTTATGTTTTTTTGTGTGTTTTACACATACCTATTTATGTGATTCAGAAAAGTCATTGAATCACATGATTTGCAAAGGTAAAAATGCTACAAACTACAACCAAAATTACATGTAGTAAATCGGAACATTTTGAAAAAATATTCATAACACACAAATAAATCATTGCTGTTTTTAGATGCATTTTTGTAAAGCCCCACAAAGTGCATATAGGAGGCCTTGAGAAGACAAGTATTTATCAGTGGGCACCATTTGCTCCTTTTACAGAATGATTATTTGAATGTGCTTCTTGTAAGAAGAATAAGCTAAATCAGTTGGGATTTTTTTTACTTTTCATCCTGAATACATATCTGGCAGTGAATGCTCCACTGCTTCTCTACTTGGTGAAATGCTGATATAATGGCTTTTATCGTAATTCTTTAAATTAATCACAGCCTTTTTAAATAAATTTTTGACTTTTCATTAACCCATAACCCGCCATGTTCCCTGTGCTAATATATGCATTCAATACTGTATTGGTGATTAAACAGAAGCTTATGCATTAAGGCGCCGACCTAGAGGGTAACTGCGAAATTGACTTACTTGATTAAACATACAATAGGCCAGTCTCACACCTGTGTATTATTAGCATATTTATGTGCCTCTCTTATGGTTGAGAGTCCTGGTCCGACAGTAGGTTTAACCCCTTAAGGACCCAGCCAATTTTCACTGTAGGACCCGGCCATTTTTTGCACATCTGACCACTGTCACTTTAAACATTAATAACTCTGGGATGCTTTTACCTTTCATTCAGATTCCGAGATTATGTTTTTTCGTGACATATTCTACTTTATGTTTCTTTGGTAAAATTTTGTTGATACTAGCATCATTTCCTGGTGGAAAATTCCCAAATTTTATGAAAAATTTAAAATTTAGCATTTTATAAAACTGCACCCCTCAAAGTATTCAAAATGATATTCAAAAGGTTTGTTAACCCTTTAGGTGTTTCACAGGAATAGCAGCAAAGTGAAGGAGAAAATTCAAAATCTTCATTTTTTAAACTGGGATGTTCTTGTAGACCCAGTTTTTGAATTTTTACAAGGGGTAAAAGGAGAGAAATCTTCCTAAAATGTGTAACACAATTTCTCTCGAGTAAGGAAATACCTCATATGTGTATGTCAATTGTTCGGCGGGCGCAGTAGAGGGCACAGAAGGGAATGAGCAACAGTGGGATTTTGGAGAGTGAGTTTCTCTGAAATTGTTTTTGGGGGGCATGTCCCATTTAGGAAGCCCCCATGGTGCCAGAACAGAATGTAACAAGGGGTACAGTGAGCCTTAACACCCCACAGGTGTTTGACGACTTTTCGTTAAAGTTGGATGTGTAAATGATTTTTTTTTCACTAAAATGCTGGTTTTCCCCCAAATTTTACATTTTTACAAGGGATAAATGGAGAAAAAGACCCCCAAAATTTGTAACCCCATCTCTTCTGAGTATGGAAATACCTCATATGTGGACGTCAAGTGCTCTGCTGGCACACTACAGTGCTCAGAAGAGAAGCAGTCACATTTGGCTTTTGCAAAGTGAATTTTGCTGAAATGTTTTTTGGGGGGCATGTCCCATTTAGGAAGTCCCTATGGTGCCAGGACAGCAAAAAAAACCACATGGCATACTATTTTGGAAACTACACCCCTCAAGGAATGTAACAAGGGGTACAGTGAGCCTTAACACCCCTCAGGTGTTTGACGACTTTTCGTTAAAGTTGGATGTGTAAATGATATTTTTTTTTTCACAAAAACACTGGTTTTCCCCCAAATTTTACATTTTTAAATGGGGTAATTAGAGAAAATGCCCCCCCAAATTTGTAACCCCATCTCTTCTGAGTATGGAAATACCCCATGTATGGACGTCAAGTGCTCTGCTGGTGCACTACAATGCTCAGAAGAGTCACATTTGCAAATTTTTCTGAAATGGGGGAGGGGGGCATATCGCATTTAGGAAGCCCCTTTGGTGCCAGGACAGCAAAAAAAAGCAAAAAAAAACATGGCATACTATTTTGGAAACTACACCTCTCAAGGAACGTAACAAGGGGTACAGTGAGCCTTAACACCCCCCAGGTGTTTGACGACTTTGGATGTGTAAACGATTTTTTATTCTTATTTTCCACTAAAATGCTGTTTTTTCCCCAAAATTTTACATTTTTACAAGGGTTAATAAGAGAAATGCCCCCCAAAATGTGTAACCCCATCTTTTCTGAGTATGGAAATACCCCATGTGTGGATGTCAGGTGCACTGCGGGCGCACTACAATGCTCAGAAAAGAAGGAGTCACATTTGCAAATGGGGGGGGGGGGGCATATCGCATCTAGGAAGCCCCTGTGGTGCCAGGACAGCAAAAAAAAAAACAAAAAAAAAACACATGACGTACTATTTTAGAAACTACACCCCTCAAGGAACGTAACAAGGGGTACAGTGAGCCTTAACACCCCACAGGTGTTTGATAAATATTCATGTGGGTTGTCAATTTTTTTTTACACTAAAATGCTGGGGTTACTCCAAAATTTTCATTTTCACAAGTGGTAAAAGGAGAAATGTCATTGTAAATTTGTAAATACGTTTATTTGGAGTAAGGACATACCTCATATCTTGGCGTAAACAGCATGCACACCGGTCTCAGAGGTGCCGGAGATCAGTCAGGGTCCTTGAGCTTTGGCTTTCTCCTATGGAGCCAGAATAGTGGGACCCCCCCTCAAGGGGCATTACATGGGGTAAATAACTGGGGTACACTAAATAACTAAAATGGGGTACAGTGGGACATGAAATTATAAATTATGTTCCCAGAATGATGACCCAGAGCATAGCCAAAACTAAAAAATATGCCCACCCCAAACCCTATGCTCTGAATCATCATTCTGGGAATGTGATGTGTGTGGCCGTCCCTAACCTGTTGCCCCTAACCTGTTGCCTCAAATGTGCACCCCGCTCAGGTGGAGAGAGAGCGCTGCGCATTTGAGGCAACATAAAAAGTCCCCGATGATAGTGACTCAGTGACCCATGACCCATTTATTTTTAAATACCCCCAGAGGTCTTATCATTTTTTTAGTCGTTTATGGGGTTAAAACTTGGAATGTACTCTGGACTTGGTACATTGGGGTCAAATTATGGAAAATTAAAATGAGAAGGGAAAATTTTGTACTCCATGGAAGTGTGATACTCCCTGAAGCAATCTTTAATGCAGAGGCCCGGATGATCGGGGCAAGTGTCACATTGATAGGTTGTATCCTTCCGTATCCCCCTCTTGTAACACACTCTGCATCTTTTCTGGGTTGGTCCCTTCTTTCCAGTGTGGTGGACTTCACCTGGAAAGTGTTGGCCTGGGACGATCCTGGCACCTATTACTTCAGTTCCTTGGGAACTCTGGCCTGCTCTTTCCCGGTTGCCAAAGATCAGGACCTTTAGGACTTCTTCTTGGAACTGGAGGAATGTCCCTGTGTTGCCAGCGTGCTGGGACAGTACAAAAGAGTTGTACATGGCAACCTGTACGAAGTAGACCGCAACTTTTTTGTACCATACCCGTGTTTTGCGCATGGCCATATATGGCTTGAGGACTTGATCAGAAAGATCAACTCCCCCCATATACCTATTGTAGTCCAGAAAACAATCAGGCTTGAGGACCGGTGTTGTGGTACCTCGCACAGGGACAGGTGAGCTGCCGTTGCCATGAATAGTGGTCAGCATAAGGACATCCCTCTTACCCTTATACTTGACCAACAACAGGTTTTCATGGGCAAGGGCACGGGACTCACCCTTGGGAATAGGTGTCTGGATCAAATCTAGAGGGAGGCCTCTCTGGCTTTTCCGCATGGTCCCACAAGCGGACGTCGATCTGGCGGCAAGGGATGTGAAGAGAGGGATGCTGGTATAAAAGTTGTCATCGTTCACGTGGTAACCCTTATCCAGCAATGGGTGCACAAGCTCCCAAACGAGTTTCCCGCTAACACCCAGAGTGGGGGAACAATCTGGGGGTTCAATACGGGAATCTTGTCCCTCATACACTCTAAAACTTTTAAGTGTATCCGGAAGTACTCTTACAAAGTTTATAGAGTTCATGCCATATCACGCCCGCTTTGAGGGAATATACTGGCGGAAGATGAGTCTCCCCTTAAAACTGATAAGAGACTCATCGACCGAGAGCTCCCTGAGCGGTACGTAGGCCTCCAAAAATTTGGCCCCAAAGTGATCGATGACTGGCCTCACTTTGTAAAGCCGGTCACAGGTGGGATTCCGCATTATCTGCATAATGCAGGCATTTCCGAATGACCTCGAACCGCTTCCGTGTAATGGCCATATTGTAAAGCGGGGTCTTGTATAGGATGTCCCGCTCCAGTAGTGCCTGACACTAGGCTTTTTGTTCAGGCCCATATGCAGCAAGAGGCCCCAAAGTGTCCTCATCTCTGCTGCATCAATGGCGCACCATTCATTGGACCTGGCCAAAAAAAAATCAGGGTGGTGGGCGATGAACTGCCTGGCGAACAGATTTGTCTGCTCCACCATTAGATTGAGCAATGATTTCAGCAGGCATCCCAGTCCGATTCCCGCCCGGCGGGGACTGGAACTCTCCATGACGTACGCGTACGTCATGGGTCCTTAAGTACCAGGTTGTCATGACGTACGCGTACGTCAAGGGTCCTTAAGGGGTTAATGACCTTAAATTAGGGATCTAAAAGAATGCGAGTTTAGGTCATATATAATGCAGTAGGGTGGTTAAGCCTATGGTCAGGCTGGGACACAACTATAATATGGGGGCAGAGGACACCATGGCCTAGTTGTGACTGATAAAAAAGCCATGTCAGCCTAAGGCCAGCTACGGAAGCCTGTGAGACAGTGATTCCCAACCAGGGTGCCTTACTGTTGCAATACTACAATTCCCAGCATGCCTGGACAGCCTGGGCCTCTTTCCTGCATCGCTAGTCATCCGTCACTGAGCAAAGTTCGCTCCCCAGACATTCGGTGCATGGAGCGAACTTTTCTCCGTGACGGATGACTAGTGATGCGGGAAAGAGGCTTGTGATGTCATAGTCATGCCCCGCTCGTGACATCATGGCCACGTCCCTCAATGCAAGTCAATGGAAGGGGGCGTGAAGGCCGTCATGCCCCCTCCCATAGACTTGCATTGGAGGGGCGTGGCCGTGACCTCCTTTGGATAGGGGATAAGATGTCTAGGGGTGGAGTGCTCCTTTAACTACTACGCTGAAGAATGACAGTACTGCAGTGTAGTACACCTCCATCATCACATACGCATGGCCAGGAGTGAGCATCTGGGTAAGCAAAATAGCTGTCGCTAATTCAGTTGCACTTAGCCCCATGGAAGCTATGCTTTAATCCGATGCTGTAAAAATAAAGATTGGAAAAGAAATTGTGAGCACCACTATTATTCTTTGTGGAAGAATGATTAGTCAGATGTGGATGATGTTCGCTTCAGGTCGACCTAAGGCAAAAATAAATAAATAATTAATTAAATAAAAATATAATAATAAACACACACCCCTTTGTCTATAAAGTCCTTTGTTATTTAAAAAAATAAATAAAATAAAAATAAAAGAATAATTAAAAATCCATATTTTATTGGTATTGCAGCTTTTGTAATGACCTACCCTATAAAACTATAATGTATACTGCTCAAAAAAAATTAAGGGAACACTTAAACAACACAATGTAACTAAGTCAATCACACTTCTGTGAAATCACTCTGCCCACTCAGGAAACAACAATTTCACATGCTGTTGTGCAAATGGAACAGACAACAGGTGGAAATTATAGGCAATTACCAAGACACCCCCAATATATGTCTACCACCCACACAAGTGGCTCAGGTAGTGCAGCTCATCCAGGATGACACATCAATGCGAGCTGTGGCAAGAAGGTTTGCTTTGTCTGTCAGCATAGTGTCCAGAGCATGTAGGGGCTACCAGGAGACAGGCCAGTACATCAAGAGATGTGGAGGAGGCCGTAGGAGGGCAACAACCAAGCAGCAGGACCGCTACCTCTGCCTTTGTGCAAGGAGGTGCACTGCCAGAGCCCTGCAAAATGACCTCCAGCAGGCCACAAATGTGCATGTGTCAACTCAAACGGTCCGAAATAGACTTCATGAGGGTGGTATGAGGGCCCGACGTCCACAAGTGGGGGTTGTGCTTACAGCTTAACACCTTGCAGGATGTTTGGCATTTGCCAAAGAACACCAAGATTGGATAATTTGTCACTGGCGCCCTGTGCTCTTCACAGATGAAAGCAGGTTCACACTGAGCACATTTGACAGACGTGACAGAGTCTAGAGACGCTGTGGAGAACGTTCTGCTGCCTGCAACATCCTCCAGCATGACTGGTTTGGCATTGGGTCAGTAATGGTGTGGGGTGGCCTCCATGTGCTTGTCAGAGGCAGCCTGACTGCCATTAGGTACTGAGGTGAGATTCTCAGACCCCTTGTGAGACAATATGCTAGTGTGGTTGGCCCAGGGTTCCTCCTAATGCAAGACAATGCTAGACCTCATGTGGCTGGAGTGTGTCAGCAGTTCCTGCAAGTGGAAGGCATTGATGCTATGAACTGGCCCGCCCATTCCCCAGACCTGATCCCGAATGAGCACATCTGGGACACCTGGTCTTGTTCCATCTACCAATGCCACATTGCACCCCAGACTGTCCAGGAGTTGGCGGATGCTTTAGCCCAGGTCTGGGAGGACATCCCTCAGGAAACCGCCACCTCAGCAGGAGCATGCCCAGGCACTGTAGGGAGGTCATACGGGCACATGGAGGCCATACACACTACTGAGCCTCATTTTGACTTGTTTTAAGGACAATAACCCCTTAAGGACACATGACGTTCTCTCCATTTCCGAGTCCTTAAGGACACATGACGTATGAGAACGTCATGTGTTTTACCGCCCCCCCGCAACCATCTGGAGCGGAGCCGGTGCCCGATGCCTGCTGAAATCGTTCAGCAGGCATCGGGGCATATCGCCCAGGGGGGTCATGATGACCCCTCATGTCAGCGATGGCCGCAGATCGCTGGACAATTCAGTCCAGCGATCTGAGGCGGATTCCGGGTCAATCGGGTCTCCAGTGACCCGGTGACCCGGAATTATTGGCTGAACTGCCAGAGCCAGCAGGGGTGAGGTGGCACTGGTGCCACCTCACGATCGCCCTGATTCGTCGGCCGGATTCCCGGCCGACCAATCAGGGCGCCTGCTGCGGGTGTCACTCCCGCAACCCGCTCCGCCCCTCTTCCGGAGGACGTGAGCGGGTGCGGGACGTGCACCCTGGGTGCTGGGGACCCCGATCCCCGGCGCCCTTGTTGGGATCGGGGCCCCAGGAGCAGCGGCAGCGGCGGCGACGACGAGGGACTGACCTGTGCGGCGAGGATCGTTGGAGGTGAGTGACAGCCTCCTGCTGTTGCTTAGCAACAGCTCCCAGCATGCAAAAAGGGCATGCTGGGAGCTGTAGTTATGCAACAGCAGGAGGCAGACCACCACAACTCCCAGCATTCCCTTATGGGCATGCTGGGACTTGTAGTTTTGCAACAGCTGGAGGCACATTCTTTCTATGGAAAAGTGTACCTTCAGCTGTTGTATAACTACAACTCCCAGCTTGCACAATCAGCTAAAGTGCATGCTGGGAGTTGTAGTGGTGCATCTGGTGGTTGCATAACTACAACTCCCAGCATGCCCGTTGGCTGTCGGTGACTGCTGTGAGTTGTAGTTTTGCAACAGCTGGAGGCACACTGAGTTAAGTAGCAAACCAGTGTGTCTCCAGCTGTTGCATAACTACAATCCCCAGCATCCACAGCCAAAGTAGTATGCCTCCAGCTGTTGCATAACTACAAGACCCAGCATGCCCTTCCGCTGTCCGTACATGCTGGGGGTTGTAGCTTTTGCAACAGCTGAAGGCACACTGGTTGCAAAACACTGAGTTTGTTACCAAACTCGGTGTTTCACAACCAGTGTGCCTCCAGCTGTTGCAAAACTACAACTCCCTGCATGCACTGATAGACCGTGCATGCTGGGAGTTGTAGTTTTGCAACAGCTGGATGTTCTCCCCCCCCCCCAATGTGAATGTACAGGGTACACTCACATGGGCGGAGGATTACAGTAAGTATCCGGCTGCAAGTTTGAGGTGCGGCAAAATTTCTGCCGCAGCTCAAACTGCCAGCGAGAAACTACTGTGAACCCCCGCCCGTGCGACTGTACCCTAAAAACACTACACTACACTAACACACAATAAAATAAAAAGTAAAAAACACTACGTATACACATACCCCTACACAGCCCCCCTCCCCAATAAAAATGAAAAACGTCTGGTACGCCACTGTTTCCAAAACGGAGCCTCCAGCGGTTGCAAAACTACAACTCCCAGCATGCACTGATAGACCGTACATGCTGGGAGTTGTAGTTTTGCAACAGCTGGATGTCCCCCCCCCCCCAATGTGAACGTACAGGGTACACTCACATGGGCGGAGGATTACAGTAAGTATCCGGCTGCAAGTTTGAGCTGCGTCAAATTTTCTACCGTAGCACACAAAATAAAATAAAAATTAAAAAACACTACATAAACACATACCCCTATACAACCCCCCTCCCCTCCCCAATAAAAATGAAAAACGTCTGGTACGCCACTGTTTCCAAAATGGAGCCTCCAGCTGTTGCAAAACAACTACTCCCAGTATTGTCAGATAGCGGTTGACTGTCTAGGCATGCTGGGAGTTTTACAACAGCTGGAGGCACCCGGTTTGGGAATCACTGGCGTAGAATACCCCTATGTCCACCCCTATGCAAGTCCCTAATTTAGGCCTCAAATGCGCATGGCGCTCTCACTTTAGAGCCCTGTCGTATTTCAAGGCAACAGTTTAGGGTCACATATGGGGTATCGCCGTACTCGGGAGAAATTGTCTAACAAAGTTTGGGGGGTATTTTCTGCTACTACCCTTTTTAAAAATGTAAAATTTTTGGGAAAACAAGCATTTTAGGTAAAAAAATATATATATTTTTTTACATATGCAAAAGTCGTGAAACACCTGTAGGGTATTAAGGTTCAAATTACCCCTTGTTACGTTCCCCGAGGGGTCTAGTTTCCAAAATGGTATGCCATGTGTTTTTTTTTTTGCTGTTCTGGCACCATAGGGGCTTCCTAAATGCGGCATGCCCCCAGAGCAAAATTTGCTTTCAAAAAGCCAAATGTGACTCCTTCTCTTCTGAGACCTGTAGTGCGCCAGCAGAGCACTTTTCACCCCCATATGGGGTGTTTTCTGAATCGGGAGAAATTGCGCTTCAAATTTTGGGGGGTATTTTATGCTATTACCCTTTTTAAAATTGTAAAAATTTTGGGAAACCAAGCATTTTAGGTAAAAAAATATATATATTTTTTTACATATGCAAAAGTCGTGAAACACCTGTAGGGTATTAAGGTTCACATTACCCCTTGTTACGTTCCCCGAGGGGTCTAGTTTCCAAAATGGTATGCCATGTGTTTTTTTTGCTGTTCTGGCACCATAGGGGCTTCCTAAATGCGGCATGCCCCCAGAGCAAAATTTGCTTTCAAAAAGCCAAATGTGACTCCTTCTCTTCTGAGACCTGTAGTGCGCCAGCAGAGCACTTTTCACCCCCATATGGGGTGTTTTCTGAATCGGGAGAAATTGGGCTTAAAATTTTTTTGGGGGGGTATTTTCCGCTATTACCCTTTTTAAAAATGTAAACATTTGGGGAAAACAAGCATTTTAGGAAAAAAAATTAATTTTTTTTTACATATGCAAAAGTCGTGAAACACCTGTAGGGCATTAAGGTTCACATTACCCCTTGTTACGTTCCCCGAGGGGTCTAGTTTCCAAAATAGTATGCCATGTGTTTTTTTTTTGCTGTTCTGGCACCATAGGGGCTTCCTAAATGCGGCATGCCCCAGAGCAAAATTTCCTTCAAAAATGCCAAATGTGACTCCTTCTCTTCTGAGACCTGTAGTGCGCCAGCAGAGCACTTTTCACCCCCATGCGAGGTGTTTTCTGTATCGGGATAAATTGGGGTTCAAATTTTGGGGGGTATTTTCTGCTATTACCCTTTTTAAAAATGTAAAATTTTTGGGAAACCAAGCATTTTAGGTAAAAAATATATATATATTTTTTACATATGCAAAAGTCGTGAATCACCTGTAGGGTATTATGGTTCACTTTACCCCTTGTTACGTTCCCCGAGGGGTCTAGTTTCCAAAATGGTATGCCATGTGTTTTTTTTTGCTGTCCTGGCACCATAGGGGCTTCCTAAATGCGGCATGCCCCCCAAAAACCATTTGCCGCTCCTTCCCTTCTGAGCCCTCTACTGCGCCCGCCGAACAATTAACATAGACATATGAGGTATGTGCTTACTCGAGAGAAATTGGGTTTCAAATACAAGTAAAAATTTTCTCCTTTTTACCCCTTGCAAAAATTCAAAAATTGGGTCTACAAGAACATGCGAGTGTAAAAAATGAAGATTTTGAATTTTCTCCTTCACTTTGCTGCTATTCCTGTGAAACACCTAAAGGGTTAATACACTTACTGAATGTAATTTTGAATACTTTGGGGGTGTAGTTTTTATAATGGGGTCTTTTATGGGGTATTTCTAATATGAAGACCCTTCAAATCCACTTGAAAACTGAACTCGTCCCTGAAAAATAGTGAGTTTGAAAATTTTGTGAAAAATTTCAAAATTGCTGCTGAACTTTGAAGCCCTCTGGTGTCTTCCAAAAGTAAAAACTCATAAATTTTATGATGCAAACATAAAGTAGACATATTCTATATGTGAACCCCAAAAAAATATATTTTGAATATCCATTTTCGTTACAAGCAGAGAGCTTCAAAGTTAGAAAAATGCAAAATTTTCCTTTTTTTCATCAAATTTTGGGATTTTTCACCAAGAAAGGATGCAAGTTACCATAAAATTTTACCACTAAGTTAAAGTAGAATATGTCATGAAAAAACAATCTCGGAATCAGAATGATAACTAAAAGCATCCCAGAGTTATTAATGTTTAAAGTGACAGTGGTCATAATTGCAAAAAACGCTCCGGTCCTTAAGGTGTAAAATGGCCTGGTCCTTAAGGGGTTAAATCAAAGTTGGATCAGCCTGTAGTGTGGTTTTCCACTTTGATTTTGAGTGTGACTCCATATCTAGACCTCCATGGGCTGATAAATTTGATTTCCATTGATAATTTTTGTGTGATTTTGTTGTCAGCACATTGAACTATGTAAAGACGAAAGTAAATTTCATATTTAATTCCTTCAGATCTTGGATGTGTTCTCTTAGTGTTCCCTTTATTTTTTTGAGCAGTGTATTTTTTCCCATACGGTGAATTTTGTATAAATGTTTTGCACAGGCAATGTCATAAATGTTTTTTTTATCTTGCCTCCCCCCAAAAAGATATAGTAAAAAACTGATCTAAATGTCATATGTACCCAAAATAGCACCATTAAAAACTAAAGCTCTTCCTGCATAAAAGAAGCCCTAATACATATCTGTTTACGGAAGAAAAAAAAGTTATGGCTGTTGCAATATAGAAAAACAAAGAATATTTTTCAGGGTTGTGCCAAAATTACAATTTATGACACGCCCAGAGGATAAATAATAAGGAATTGGTGGTGGTTCTTTCACTGTGACCCAGACCCATCTCAAAAATGAGGATCATTGGTGCTCCCTCATGCATTGAGCAGCAATATGTATACTGGACTGCTGTTATTATTTGCAAATTTCATTTTGCTAAATTTGATGTGCATTAAGTGTGGGGTCAATATGCCCACTACACCCCTAAATTAACTCCTTTGGGGATGCAGTTTCTAAAATAGTACACTTATCAAGACTCTCATGAGTTGTGTTTATGTAATAATTAGAGATGAGCAAATTTTTGAAAATTTTAATTCAGCCGATTTGCCGAATTTTTGGAAAAAATTTGGATCGATCCAAATTTATTTGCGGCGTATCTCTATTAAAAATGGCTATTTCCGGCCTGCAAAGAGCCTCAGTAAGGATGTAGAACTCTTTGTCTTGGCGTCACAAGCATAGGGCGTGTGCTGGAGTAGTAAAATAATAATACTGTTATTCAGTATGACATGCAGATTACAGGTGTCGCTATTAGAATCAGTGCCGCACAGTGGCACAATGAGTATGGATGTGACAGCAGGATCGGGAGACCATATGGTGTCCCAAATGAAGAGATTAAAAGGATTTTTACTCCAGCAGTATGAGGTCACAGGGTGGCACAATGACACAGTCTGGAGGTGGCGGCAGCCTATGTAGGCAGCAGAGCGCCACAATGACAGAGCCTGAAGGTGGCAGCAGCATGACAAGACCATAGAGTGGCACAATGACAGTGCTTGGAGGTGGCGGCAGCATGAGGAGACCATATGGAGGCACAATAACAGAGCCTGGAGGTGGCGGCAGCATGTGGAGACCATATAGTGGAAGAATGACACAGGCTGGAGGCGGCAGCAGCATGAGGAAATCATATAGTTGCAGAATGACACAGCTTGGAGGTGGCAGCAGCCTGAGGAGACCATATAGTGGCAGAATGACACAGCCTGGAGGTGGCATCAGCATGAGGAGACCATATGGTGGCAGAATGACACAGCTGGGAGATGGCAGGAGCATCAGGAGTCCTGAAAGTGACCCGGTGACAGAGTGGGGCAGTGGGTGGCAATACCAGTTCCCGCTGGCAAAAGTGGGTGAAAGAAGGAGCATTTGACATCAGATGTGTGGCATCAGGTGGGTGGCAGGATCAGAATAGTAGCTGAGGCAGGTAGGCAGAAGGAATCGGTCTCTTTTGTCAAAGTTTTGGGGTGCACAAGTAAGTATTGAGGATATGCATTAGCTAAAACTTAACTTTTAATAATATTCTTAGGATAAAATATATTGACCCAATTTTTTTTTTAAATCAAACAAAAGGAAAGGTACGCAAAAAACACAATGTGCCACCTACACCAAGTTTTGATCGCAGAGGGCCCACCGAGTCAGACCTGCGAGAGGATGGAAGATGGCACAGATAGGCAAATGTCAACTGACTACGTAGGATGTCTCTGTAGTAGGTCAGTTGTCCTCCCTCTCAGTGGGTGTAAAGATTGCCCCATTTTGTGCCAGTAGCGAGGGTCCAACAAGGTGGAGAGCCAGAAGTCATCCCACTGCCGAATGGTGATAATTCGACAGTCACTATGCAAGCAACTGAGCATGCATTGTTACATTTGTGCAAGTGACTCGGAGGGACGCCCTGCCTCCATCTCCACTGCATACTGCCACAGTGTGTCTGGGTCCTCTGTCTTGTCTTCCTCATCACCCTGTAGCTCCTCTGGCTGCTCCTGCTCCTACTCTCCTGTCAGATAACTAGAAAAACCACCCATTTAGCTACACATTGCCAGTGTTCCACTGTCCCCCTCCTCCTCTTCCAGTTCAGTCCCCACAGGACTCATGTGGCTGTGAGATGTAGGCACTATGTCTCCAGCGCCCTGACCAGCCATCATTTCCACCATCTGTTGTATGAAATGAAGCAGTGGAATGACGTTGTTCATCCCGTAATCCTGGCGACTGACTAATAATGTGGCTTCCTCAAAGGGCCTGAGCAAACGCCACATGTCACGTATGAGCTGCCACTGGTTGACATCGAAGTTACACAAAGGAGTACCCCTATCTGCTTTGATCATCAAGAAATTATTGATGCTCTTTCTCTGTTCGTATAGCCTGTTCAAAATATGGAGGGTGGAATTCCAGTGGATGCAAACGCTGCATATCAGACTTTATTGTTGTCACTGCAGCTCAAGGAGGGTGTACTTTGTGGTTTACGAGTGGCTGAAGTGGATGCAAAGTTTCCTTGCCATTGTTAGAATGTGTTGCAATTGGGTGAAACTTGACAACCAGATTGAAAACATGTGCAATGCAGGGCGCATGGCTCAGCCTTCCTTGACGTAGCGCAGACAAGATAATCTTCCCGTTGTCGGTCACCATGGTTCCCATTTCCAGTTGTCGCAGAGAATGATTTGATTTCATGATGAATCATTTTCAGCAGTTCCTCCCCTGTGTGTCTCCATTCTCCAAGGCAAACCATGTGAAGAGCAGCGTAATACCGCTGTGCCCTGCACACATGGCATGCTGGAGGGGCACAGAGACTTGTCCGTGCAGTGGATACTGAGGGCTTGGCAGAGGATGAGGAGGGAGAGTTAGTTACAGAGGTAGTTACAGCTCCACATGTCGGTGCTGCCGTGCACTTTCTCACACACGGACAGGCTCAAGGACTGGCCCACCTTCTGTTCTACATGTTTGTTGAAGGCTGGAACTGCCTTTTTAGAAAAGAAGTGATTGCTTGGAACTCTCCACCTCGGTTCGGCACAAGCCATCAGTTCTCTGAAAGGTGCAGAGTCCACCACTACAAAAGGGAGGGAATGCAGCACCAGCAACTTGGACATGAGATCATTCAGCTTCTGCACCATTGGATGGGTGGGTGCATACTGCTGACTCTTGGACATCGCTTCTATGATGGATTGCTGGCGGAATGACTGACGAGAAGTAGGAGGAGCAGGAGCCTCTGGACCAAAAGAGGATAGAGATGATAGACAGCTCCCTTCGGCTGAAGTGGTGGAGCCATGGCTGGCTGAAACAGGGAGCGGCATGCCACTGGGTGATGCAGCGGTTGTTGCAGCAGGCTGGACCACTGCATCGGAGCCACGGTTCTCCCAGGCCGCTTGATGGTGACGCTGCATATGTTGACACAGGGCCGTGGTCCCATTATTGGGAACCTGGCCACGCTTCACCTTCTCTTGACACATCTTGCATGTGGCCATGTTAACATCCTCCAGATGCTTGATAAAAACTGCCACACCGCCAAGTAGCTGATTTTCCCACCAACAGTCTGCACAGACTGCTACTGCTGCCGACTTCGGGAACCCCTGCTCCACTACCTCCCGGCCAGGTAGGCTGCTGCAAAGCAGGTGGTCTACCCTGGGCACGTTTGGTTCCAGACCTCCACTGCTGCCATCATGCGGACTCCCAACCATGCTACCACCTTGCTGGCTCAGCTGCTGCCTCACGAACAACCTGCCACCCTCTTCTCCTGATGAGAATGAAGCCTCTTCTGCCCCCGGCTCCCAAGTGCGATCAGCTTCATCATTATTGAGTTGTGTCTGCACGTCACTGATATCATCCTCAAGTTAATGAATGGTGCCTGTTTCAGGAGCCTAAATGCTCTCAGCACCACCTCTCATGCCACTCTCCTCATCACTTCTCCGCCTAGCAGAGGAAGCGGCCGATGTCTCCTCCAATTCTTGGCTGGGCAGTAGCTGCTGACTGTCCTCTTGTTTATCATCCTCGCTGTATAGTGGATCTAAGCCCACAGCATGCAATGCTTCTCTGTGTGAGGGAACTGCATAGGACAGAGGCAATTGGAGGACAGGGACTGCTCCCAGGCCATGCCAACTGAGGGTTGAGTCTGAGGAACCCACTGACTGTTGACTGGTGGTGTTAGATGTCACTTGGGATGAAGTGGATGACCGAGTTAACCAATTAATGACGGCTGCTGGGTTGCTGGTCAAGACATGACCGCTAGCTGACACGGGGAGCTCAGACCTCTCAAGGCAACGCCTGCTGCCACACGCCCCTACTCTGCTGCTACCTCTGCCTGCGCCTGATAAATGTAGGCCTCTGCCACTCCTCTCTGCACGTCCTGGCACTTCTCTGCCTAACATACTTGTACAACAGCTGAGTGCATATATATTACATCTACTATAGGAAAATAAGCCCCAGTACGGTTACACCTGAATTAAGCGTTAAAAGCAGGTATGTAGGTATTTCTAGCCTTAAAAAATAACTGGCCCCTATGAGTTTAACAAAAAAAAAACGTAAAAGCGCTGAGTGCGTATATGCTACACTTAGGATAGCAATATTTGCCCCAGTTCGGCTACATCTGAATTAGGCATTAAAAGCAGGTGACTAGGTCTTTTAGTGCTCACACTAACTTTCCCTTTTTAGCTTTAGAGTAATGCACCCCATTACAGTTGCAACATAAAGTGTACTCTCTCTCTCTCTCTCTCTCTCTCTCTCTCTCTCTCTCTCTCTCTCTACTGTCCCTGTCTATCTGCATGCCTGCAATGATCTTCAGGTGAATTGATTCTCTTCTGTAAAGATCTTCTTTCTCAGTACCACAGACAGACAGACACTGTCCTCTCTTTCTGCAGCGATGGCTGCCAAATATATAGGGCTGTGACATCACAGGGCTGGCTGCTGATAGGCTGCATGCCATATGTGATTCAGGGTGATCACGCCTACCCGCCTTTCCAGAGTTCCTTGCCCCATGTCCTCACATGTGTAGCCGCCATTTTAGATCCCCTGACCTGGACCGCACTAAATGGAGTTGTGGTGCCTTGGTGGGGTGTAGGGTAGTTGGGGTGTTGCTGTAGTATATGAGGGGTTAATTTAACCCTTGTCACTTGTGATGCCAGGGTGAGGGTTAAAACTCTGAGGTAATGCTGGGCTTATCACCACCCTTCCCAAGAGCGACAGGTGATTTTCGAATAATGGATTGTCCACTACCGGTTCTGAACTGAAAACTTGTAGAAACTTTACTGAAGATTTTCTGTACATGCAGTAACGGTAACAGTCCAGATAAGAGTCCATATAGAGCACAGCAATGACTGACAGGTGGTTGGGACCTTGTAAGTTCTTTTTAGTTTAGGAGGAATTTTGTAGCATAGATCCGCTGGATTTAGGGGTAAGTTTAGGTCCAGTGATCTTGCGGAGATAGCGGGGAAATTATAAGAACTCACAGTCTCACAGAGGCTGAGGCCGCAAGGCTTAGGCCTAGTACTTGTCTTTGGAAGTTGCAGATGTCCTACCTCATCCAGTGTCAGCAACCCAAGAGAGAGATCAATGGCTGCAGCTGCCTTATATGGGCAGGGGCTGAGCTGTTTTGGATTGGTCCATACAGCTGTCACTCACCGTTACACAGGATTGTGGGTAATCACCGGACTAGAACCACCAAAGGTCCTTTAGCAAACCATAGAGTTCTGTGAACCAAGTCACATGACCCGCAAGTCCTGCGACGCTAACAAGGGATGCATTTTAAATATACATATTTACACTTTCATTTACACGAATTTTAGCTAATTGAGGGGTGACGAGGGGTTAACTAAAGATGAGGACCCCCACTGTTCCTAGGGACTCTGACTTTGGGGACCTCACCACAAGGTACGGTATGAAATACGGTACTGGGACACCACAGAGTTTATAGAAGCCATTCGTTTTACCAAATCGTGGCAATATTTGGATTTGTTATGAATCTAATTTTTCAGGAAATTCATAACGAATTCGTACGATTCGATTCGCTCATCTCTAGCAACAATGTGTCCTATAATTATTCCTGTAAAATCTTCCCTCTGAGCCCTCCTGTGTACTCAGCAGTTTATGGTCAGATATGGGGCAGTGCTATACTAAGGAGCAATTGCATAACACATTTTGGGGTACATAAACACTAATGTTGGGCTTCACAAGCTCAGTACTGTGATTTACTGTAAATGTATTCATTTACTCTTTATAAATGAAATAATGTGTATGTATGGCTTCATGTCTTATACCAGTGACTTCTTATATAACCGACAATCTAATTGCTTGAAAACATATGGAAAGGAAATTGTTAAAAAAAAAGTTTTTTTCTTTAACAAAGCACTGTGAGCTCAGCTAAATTCATACATTTTATTACTGTAACTGTGATGCCATCTGAGAACATAGACAATGACAGTGACAATTTGAAGACATGAGGTCAGTCAGTACTGCGCTACTGACTTCCCTATCTAAGGGAACAGGCGAGCAGTGATATAGTGGATGAGTATATACAATAATCAGCTGCAGGGCTACTCACAGAATGAAGTTAACATGTCTACTATACTGCACTGTAAACATAGTAAAAAAAAATAGTTTTTTCCCTCAGAAAGAGTTAAAAACAAGATTTTATGTACATTTGCACTCCTAAATAATGGCAAGGAAATATCAACTTGTTGCACAAAAACAAGCTTTTTATATGTAAAGATAAATAAAAAAAATAAAAGTTCATAAAATAGTGAAGATAATAGGCATATCCTCCGTCCTGTGTTCTGAACGTTAAGGGTCTATTCACACGTATAGTATTCTGTGCAGATTTGATGCACAGATTTGATGCAGGATGCGCAGGATTTCAATCTGGGTTTACATTGAAATTTGCAGCAGAAAATCCTGCGCATCAAATCTACGCAGAATACTGTACGTGTGAATAGACCATAAATAAGTCAGAAAAACTAGGGACATTGCCAAGAGACTGATCTTACTATATCTAAAGGTGTCCATACACCTTTGACTAAAGTCAGTGAACCCACTAACTTTAGGAGGTTCTGCCACCTGTCTAAAATGTATGGTGGCCTCCAAACTCTACACCGATAGATGATTTCAATGGAGTAAAAAATTAGGTATGTTGGTTTTTTAATGCTGGTCCCTAATGCTTTAAAATAAAAAATAAAAAATAAAAACAGCTGTGGCTTACCCATTCCCATGGCCATTCCCACAGAGAAAACATTAATGTGTATGGGGAAATCAGGTGAGAGGTGTCAGACTAACACTTGACCAACAGTTAATGAAATTTTATGGACTTCTATCGCTGTTAAACTATTTACAGTATGAACCTATTTTTATATATTTTAAACCCCTTTAAAAATGATAGTCAAAAAAGAGTTTTGGCCCTAAATGAAAATTAACATTTAGTGACCTTTTTTGGAGCTATGTCGTGTGCAGTTGTGGCAGCCATTTTTGTGTGACAAAAAGTCAATCCATGTTGTCTTCTCAATAATGGATGGTAAAATTGTTGCTGTGTTGTTTATTGATCACAAAGAGAAGGCATTTCAAGGTGAAAACTAAAATGACTGTAATTCTTGTAGTCAGTTTCTTCACAAAAATGGCTGCTGTATCAGAACAGAAAAATGGTAATATCTGCATTTAAAGGGGTTCTCCGGTACTTAAACATCTTATCCCCTATCCAAAGTATAGGGGATAAGATGCCTGATCGCGGGAGTCCCGCAGCTGGGGATGCCCGTGATCATGCACGCGGCACCCCGTTTGTAATCAGATGTGTAAGCACCGGAGAACCCCTTCAAATAGAGTATAATGATTTATGAGCAATAAGAAGAGATGCATTGACTGTATACTCAAAAACAGGGCATTCGATGTGTAACTGATAATGTGAAGAGATTGTAAGGGCCAGTTCACACTACGTTTGTGGTGTACGGTGTCGGATCCAGTTGGGAGAAGAGAAAACCGTCCACTCTCGTATGCCAGCTGGATCCGGCCGGCTCATTTTTGTCCCATATGCAGATTTCATCGGACTTCAAACCGTGGTATACCATGGTTTTAGGTCTGGTTAGAGAACAGTATACAGGGAAAAAATTAGCCCACCGGAGTTAGTGTTTGACTCCGATCGGCTCATTGAAATGAATGAGGTTCTGGCCGGATCCGGCTGGGATACGCCACCCAACCGGATCCAGCTACAAACGTATTGTGAACCCAGCCTAAGTCTAATAAAGAGCCATTTTACTAGGCCGGACATTGATTAAGAACCTGCTTGTAAGAATTTGACAAAGATAGACAAATTACGCTTCTGAATTTCAGAGACATTGCATTTGATTGTGAAACAGGATCCTATGCTAACCAAAAGCATCCAGAGTTTTTTTCAAAAAAATGTTTGTAAAGAGTTGTCTAGAAAGGGTATCAATTTCAAGGAACACTTAGCAGTCCGGAACCTTAGTGGTTCTTCAGCCGAGTTGGGATCAATTTCACCATGTGAGCCAACCAGTGTGATATCTCCCTGTCACCTAAGGGACATCAGCATCTCGAAATTAGCTGAAGTCACACACACAACTTAACTATTTTCCACCTGTACCGTCTGGTGTTGCCTTCTTTGAGTTGGAAGTGTACTTTAAGAACTGTGCCTCCATGTATGTGGATGATTTATTGCTGAATAAAGTATGGTTACCTGTTGCATTCTACTCCTCACTTACCTTGTTTTTCCTTACTCTTGATGTTTTAACTTTGACCTGCGACAGTGCAACATTAAAAGGGGTACTCAGCCCATAGACATGGTATTCCATATACAAAAGATAGGGGATAACATGTCTGATCTCTGGGCCGCCACTGCTGCGTTCACGAACACGGAAGCCTGGGGCACATATGGCCGTCATGCCTTCTCCCTTAGACATGGATGGGTGAAGGTGACACTGTATATGTGTTTGCTAGGGAAAACAAGGAACTACTGTGAAGACCAAAGGGAGGATGAGAGTAGTAGATACTCCATTTAGATAAACTACTGAGAAGGGTCCTTACAGCTTGGCCCATGGTAATGAATACTTTTGTTAATCACAGTTGTGTTACAATACCCTATCACAGAATGTAAGGTGGAAAAGTCACTTTTCAAATATTCTGGATGGAGACCCATGAAGGGTCCAGTGGTGGTAGAAGATCACTTGTTCAGTCTTTCTTCTGACTTAAAGTGAATCTTCTTCTCAGAATAGGAATACAGATTTAGTAAATAGGTCTTCAGCGTGTACTGGGGACAGTTCTTAGGTGTACATTAACTCCACATTATATCGTGGTTCACTGTGATTGACCCAGAGCTGACTTAAGTTGGAAAGCAACCTGAATAGGATTAGGATTCTCTGGCAAAGCTAGGGCTAGTTGATCTTTTACACATCAGGCTTGCTGGCAAGAAGCTTGCTATGGAGTTCCTTCACTGGCCTGAGCCAGGCTAAAGCTGTCTAGGTTGGACTGGTTCCAGCCCCCTGGGGGAGAGAGGATTAGACTAGGGGACTCCTTCAACAGAACTCTCTAGAAGACCCTAGTATCCTGTGTGCTATGTGTAGGTCATGTGACCATGTTCCCATACACATTTACACAGGTTGTAAAAGTTTTTTTTTATTTTTACCTGCAATAATATAGTACCATTTCCTATGATTAGTTTATTACTATGTTTCTCTAATTTTTTTAGCCTGATGAGAGAAATGTTGAAATGAGACACGCTGTATTTCTATTGTGATACATCATTGGAACTGCTCAATAGAATAACACAGCTCATCTTATTCTGCACAGACAGTATACAAACCAGATTACAGTTTTATGCAGTTTCCCCCATTGTTCCTGGACAGGGGCTGTCAGCCATTTGATAGGCTGCCATCTATTTTTAGTGGATAACAATGCCTGTAAATCACAAGGAATGTCTGCATGAGGCATAGTAACAAAAATGGGTTTTAATACAAAAATGTACATAACAGTGAGCCAGGGCTGTGTAATATGTTTTACATGGATTATACTTTTGTAGAGAAATAAAGCATTCAGGAGTAGGATTAAATCGGTATACAACTTGATTCAACATACCTACTGTTACATTTCTTTGAATGAGAATCAAATGACCACCTTGGTAGCCTGATCAAAAGATATTCTGGATGGTAATGAAACAAGTATATAACTCTCTTTTAACTCTGACTACCAGAAAAAAGCACAGAAAAAAGGAAGCAGTGAAAACATTGGCACTGGTGCAAAAAGATATGTACACAACTCTATCCAGGTGGAAGGGGAGGAGGTAACTGACCCGGCGTGTAAGACTGGTGGTGCTTCACATACAAAAGCTCAAAACAGATATAGCAAATATCAAAGAAAAAAGAAACGGAGCACTCACACTGCTGCTGGAAGTCTTCAATTCAGGCTGCGTTCACGAAGGTCCCGAGATAGGTGACCATTGCAGGGAGAGACAGATGGAATCAGGGGGAAGCTCAGACGGCGGCAAAGCTTCCCCCTGATTCCATCTGTCTCTCCCTGCAATGATCACCTATCTCTGGACCTTCGTGAACACAGCCTGAACTGAAGACTTCCAGCAGCAGTGTGAGTGCTCTGTTTCTTTTTTCTTCGACATTTGCTATAACTCTCTTTTAAAAGAATCTTTAAGAAAACAGCCCAAAATAAAATGCCAACCGATCATCTGCTACCAGGGCTATATTTACCCATGAGGGTAATTCCACATGCCCCTGAATTTGTTTCAGGCAAATCTGTCACAAAGAAGATTTTGTTTCAGATTTACCATGGTTCTCATCTCTAAACATAAAACGTGGTCAAATTAATCTCAAATCCACAATCTAATGAATGCTGTGGCTGCAAAATGCAGGTAAAATTTTACAGTTCTGACCTATATGGATTCACGGGGAACATTATGTATGTATCCTTTTTTTTCTTCTTAATTAAACGGGTACTCTGGCCCTGAGACATCCAAAGGATGGGGGATAAGATGTCTCACCGCGGGGGTCCCGCTGCTGGGGACCTCTGCAATCTTGTATTTGCCACCCACCTGTTTGAGCTGCACGCTGCGACATGCAGCTCAAACAGGTTGGTAGCGAACACAAGATTGTGGGGGTCCCGCCGCTGGATAGGGGATAAGATGTTTCAGTGCCAGAGTACCCCTTTAAGAGCTGCCCTCCTCAACACTGCTTCCCTAGGCACAGGCCCCTGTGTGCCAAATGGCAAATACATCTCTCCATAAGTTAACAGTATGCGGTAAACTTCAAAATCTGTCCTAGTAGTTGCTTTAAGCAGCATGAGCTGTATCATTCATCTCTGTGTCTATGTAGGGGGAATCATATTTAGGACATGGGGCAAGGAATCCTGGGAAGGCAGGAACAAGGGTCGGCAGGATGACCCTGAATCACATGCAGCATGCAGCCTATCAGCAGCCAGTCACCCCTGTGATGTCACAGCCCTATATAATTGGCAGCCATCTTGCGTCCAGTCACATCAGCATTTTATTACAGAGAGAGGAGGACAGACAGCAGTGTGTGTTGCACAGAAAAGCATTTTTACAGCAGCGGTTCACCTCTCAGTCACATTAGCGTTCTATTACAGAAAGAGAGGGACAGAGAGCAGTGTGTTGCACAGAAAAGCTTTTTTACAACAGTGATTCGCTTCAAGCCCAAATCCAGCCTAGAAGCACTGGTGGGGAAGGGAGTGAAATGCATATTTCCTCTATTAAGTGTAACCTGTGCCTACATCAAAGTGGTATACTATTTTGTTCCTGTTAAAGTCTTAAGGGCCTAGATACTGTAAAAGGCCAGGCAAAAGTACACACCTGCGGGTGTTGTACACAAATACTGTTTCAAGCATAGTGGAGTGTATTGTACTCCCCTCATATACACACTAAGTATGTAAGGCAGAGAAGTGCCAGGATGTGCACAGAGGAGAGGCAGAGGCCTAAATTCATCAGGCAGAGGTCGCAGCAGACTAGGGGACGGGTGGCAGCAGGAGTCGAAGCCTGAGCTCCCGATATCAGCTAGCGGTCGTGTCTCGACCAGCAACCCATCTGCCGTCATCGATAGTGATGAGCGGCATATGCCATATTCAAATTTGTGATATTTCGCGAATATGAGGATGAATATTCGTCCCATATTTGTGAAATTCGAATATTCGTGATATTCGTGAGGTTTTTTTTCCATTGTGAAATTTCGCCATTGCGAAATTTTGCTATTGCGAAAATTTCGCTCGTCTGTGCATGTGCGCTATGACATCATGCGAGAACGGAGATCATTTCCTGGATCTTTGCCAGTTGCTTTTCGCATTGCGATTTTCTGCTGCCCTGCGAAGTGAAGATGGTGGGGAGTAACTTTTCACCAAGTGAGGAAAAACTGCTGATTTGGGTAAGTAATGTCACCACTGTTATTTCATTATATTTAACTGCATTTTAGACTAGTTTAAAAGTTATGATATAAGATCAGATAGCAGTGTTTCCCAAACAGTGTGTTTCCAGCTGTTGCAAAACTACAACTCCCAGCATGCACTGACAGACCCTGCCTGCTGGGAGTTGTAGTTTTGCAACAGCTGGAGGAACCCTGGTTATGAAACACTGAGTTAGGTAGCAAATTCTGTGTTTCGCAACCATTGTGCCTCCAGCTGTTGCTAAACTAGGACTCCCTGCATGCAACTCGCTGCATCCTCTCCCCCAATGTGAATGTACAGGGTACATGCACATGGGCAGGGGCTTACAGTGTGTTTGTAGCTGAAGAAAATTTTGCGCTGCAGCTCAAACTCTCAGCGGGAAACTACTGTGAACCCCCGCCCATGTGACTGTACCCTAAAAACCCTACATTACACTACACTAACACAAAATAAAAAGTAAAAAACACTACATATACACATACCCCTACACAGCCCCCCTCCCCTCCTCAATAAAAATTAAAAAACGTCTGGTACGGCACTGTTTCCTAAACGGAGCCTCCAGCTGTTGCAAAACAACTCCCCAGTATTACCGGACAGCCATTGACTGTCCAGGCATGCTGGGAGTTTAGCAACAGCTGGAGGCACCCTGTTTGGGAATCACTAACGTACAATACCCCTATGTCCACCCCTATGCAATTCCCTAATTTAGTCCTCAAATGCACATGGCGCTCTCACTTTGAAGCACTGTGTTATCTGTGGTATTACATAGGACTGCAGGTCACATCTACTACATTATCTGTACTCATAGAGTTATCACTGTGTTATATGTGGTGTTACATAGGACTGCAGGTCACATCCACTACATTATCTGTACTCCGAGAGTTATCACTGTGTTATCTGTGGTGTTACATAGGACTGCAGGTCACATCTACTACATTATCTGTACTCACTGTGAGAGTTATCACTGTGTTATCTATATTGGTTGCTAGGGATGTTGCTAAGCTTTGACAACTGTGCTTGCAGAACTCTCATTGGCTCACAGGCATAAGTAGGGCGGAATTTCAAAGAATATTCGCATTGTATAAACCTTTCGCCTCCCAGTCTCATCCCTGGGTCTTTAATGATACAAGCATTGCATTTATCAGTCGAAGGAGATCCCTACAATGTGCTCAATTTTTAAAACAGTTTGAAAAAAAGACAAATATTCGTAATAGAAATTTTTTTGCGTGAAGTTCGTAATATTCTCAAATTTGCGAATATACGATATTCGCTGCGAATATTCGAAATGCGAATATTCGTGAGCAACACTAGTCATCGATTGGTTAACACGGTCATCCACTTCATCACAAGTGATATCTGACACCCCCAGTCAACAGTCGGTCCTCCCTGTCCTCCCATTGCCTCTGTCCTATGCAGTTCCCTCACGCAGAGAAGTATTGCATGCTGTGGGCTTAGATCCACTATACACCGAGGACGATCAACTAGAGGACAGTCAGCAGCTACTGCCCAGCCAAGAATTGGAGGAGACATCCACCGCTTCCTCTGCTAGGCGGGCAAGTAGTGATGAGGAGAGTGGCATGGGAGGTAGTGTTGTGAGCGTTCAGGCTCCTGAAGCAGACATTGTTGAGGAGGAAATCAGTGATGTGCAAACACAACTCAATGATGATGAAGCCAATCGCACTTGGGAGCCGGGTGCAGAAGGGGCTTCATCATCATCAGGAGAAAAGGGTTGCAGGTTGCCCGTGAGGAAGCAGCTGAGCCAGCAAGGTGGTAGCATGGTTGGCAGTCAGCATGGTGGCAGAAGTGGAAAGACTGGAGCCAAACGTGCCCAGGGTAGACCACCTGATTCGCGGCTACCTACCTTCCCGGGAGGTAGTGGAACAGTTCCTGGAGTCGGTGGCAGTAGCAGTCAATCAGTGAAGACTGTTGGTGGGAAAATCAGCTACTCGTCGGTGTGGCAGTTTTTCATCAATCGTCCGGAGGATGTTAACCTGGCCACATGCAAGATGTGTCGGCAGAAGGGGAAGCGTGGCCAGGGTCCCAATGTTGGCACCACGGCCCAGCGTCAACATCACCCAGTGGCAAGCCACTCCCTGTTTCAGCCAACAAAGGCTCCACCCCCTCAGCCGAAGGAACCCATCTTCTGTCGCTCCAGACGCTCTTACTCTGCCTACTTCTTGTCAGTCATTCCGCCAGCCATCCATCGGCAAAGCCATGTCCAAGAAATGTGCTCCTGTCCAAGTTGCTGGTGCTGCAGTCCCTCCCTTTTCAAGTGGTGGACTCTGCACCTTTCAGAGACTTGATGGCTTGTGCCGAGCCGAGGTGGAGAGTCCCAAGCCATAATTTCTTTGCGAAGAAGGCAGTATCAGCCCTGCCCAATTTAGTGGAACAGAAGCTGGGCCAGTCCTTGAGCCTATTGGTGTGTACCAAAGTGCACGGCAGCACCGACATGTGGAGCTGTAACTACGGACAGGGACAATATATGTCCTTTATGGCCCACTGGGTGAATGTGGTTCCTGCACAGCCACAACAGCAACTTCGCCACACCGCTACCTCCTCCACGCTCTCAGGCCGTTGGTCCTGTGAAAGTGTGCAACTCTGCCTCCTCATTCTTCACTGTGTCCTCAGCCTCCACTGCATGGACAAGTCTCATTGCTCCTCCACCATACCATGTGTTTAGGGCACGGCAATTTCACGCTATTCTTCACATGGTTTGCCTTGGTTGAACGGAGTCACAAGGGGAGGACCTGCTAAAAGTCTTTCATCAAGAAATCAAATCATGGCTTACTATACGAAAACTGGAAATGAGAACCATGGTGACCAACAATGGGAAGAACATCTTGGACGCGCTGCGTCAAAGAAGCCTATCCCCAATATGGTCTTCTATTGCTGAATAGTGTTGAGCGGCATAGGCCATATTCGAATTCGCGAATATTCGCGAATATATGGACGAATATTCGTCATATATTCGCGAATATTCGCATATTCGTTATATTTCCGTTTTATTTTCGCATATGCGAAATTTCGCGTATGCGAAAATTATCATATGTGAAAATTTGCATATAGGAAATTCGCATACTCGAAAATTCGCATATGTGAAAATTAGCATACACTAATTTTCGCATATGCGAATTTTCGCACGCCAGTCTCACACAGTAGTATTAGAGTCTTCTTTACACCACACAAGCTGGAAGCAGAGAGGGATGATCACTGTGATGTGTACTGTGAAGAAAAAAAAAAAAAAAAATGAAAATTCGTAATTACGAATATATAGCGCTATATTCGCGAAATTCGCGAATTCGCGAATATGCGATATTCGCGAATAATATTCGAATTGCGAATATTCGCGAGCAACACTATTGCTGAAGCCACCTCCATGCTGTGTAATTCAGGCACTATATGGTCTCTTCATGCTGCCGCCACCTCCACGCTGTGTCATTCAGCCATTATATGGTCTCCTCATGCTGACGCCACCTCCACGCTGTGTTATTCAGCCACTCTATGGTCTCCTCATGCTGCCACCAACTCCAGGCTGTGTCATTCAGCCACTATATGTTCTCCTCATGCTGCCCCCACCTTCACGCTGTGTCATTCAGCCTCAATATGGTCTCCTCATGCTACCGCCACCTCCACGCTGTGTCATTCAGGCACTATATGGTCTCCTCATGCTGCTGCCAACTCCAGGCTGGGTCATTCAGCCACTATATGTTATCCTCATGCTGCTGCCAACTCCAGGCTGTTTCATTCAGCCACTATATGTTCTCCTCCTGCTGCCCCCACCTCCACGCTTTGTCATTCAGCCTCCATATGGTCTCCTCATGTTACCGCCAACTACAGGCTGTGTCATTCAGCCACTATATGTTCTCCTCATGCTGCTGCCACCTCCACGCTGTGTTATTCAGGCACTATATGGTCTCCTATTGCTGCCGCCACCTCCACGCTGTGTCATTCAGCCATTATATGGTCTCCTCATGCTGCAGCCACCTCCACACTGTGTCATTCAGCCACTATATGGTCTCCTCATGCTGCCGCAAACTCCACACTGTGTCATACAGCCACTATATGGTCTCCTCATGCTGCCGCCACCTCCATGCTAGGTCATTCAGCCACTATATGTTATCCTCATGCTGCCGCAAACTCCAGGCTGTGTCATTCAGCCACTTTATGTTGCCGCCAAATCCAGGCGGTGTCATTCAGCCACCATGAGGTCTCCTCAAGCTGCCGAAAAAACTCCAGGCTGTGTCATTCAGTCACTATATGTTCTCCTCAAGCTGCTGCCACCTCCACGCTGTGTCATTTAGCCACTATTTGGTCTCCTCATGTGGCCGCCACCTCCACGCTGTGTCATTCAGGCATTATATGGTCTCCTCATGCTGCCGCTACCTCCACGCTGTGTCATTCAGCCACTGTATGGTCTCTTCATGCTGCCGCCAACTCCAGGCTGTGTCATTCAGTCACTATATGTTCTCCTCATGCAGCCCCTACCTCCACGCTGTGTCATTCAGCCTCTATATAGTCTCCTCATGCTACCACCACCTCCACGTTGTGTCATTCAGGCACTATATGGTCTACTCATGCTGCCGACAACTCCACGCTGTGTCATTCATCCGCTATATGGTCTCCTCATGCTGCCAATACCTCCATGCTGAGTCATACAGCCACTATATGGTCTCCTCATGCTGCCGCAACCTCCATGCTTTGTCATTCAGGCACTATGTGGTCTCCACATGCTGCCGCCACCTCAACGCTGTGTCATTCAGCCACCATATCGTCTCCTCATGCTGCCGCCAACTCCAGGCTTTGTTTTTCAGCCACAATATGGTCTCCTCATGCTGCCGCCAACTCCAAGCTGTGTCATTCAGCCACTATATGGTCTCCTCATACTGATGCTACCTCGGGCTCTGTCATTGTGCTGCTCTGCGACAGTGATTCTAATAGAGACGCTTCTGATCTGCATGACATACTGAATAACAGTCTTATTACACTAACCCAGCACACACCCTATGCGTGTTACAGCAAGGCAAAGTGTTCTACACCCCTAGTAAGAATCTCTATAGTCCAGAAATAGACATTTTTAATAGCAATTCGCTGCAAATAAATTTGGACCGAAAAAATTTTGGGGGGTAAATTTGTCGAATTGTCCGAATAAAATTTTTTAAAAATCCGCTCATCTCTAATGCAAGTCTTTTACACACCACTTTTAATATATAAAAGGTTAAAATACATTAGTCACATTCATGGCTATCTGTAGCGCAGAATTCAACTACAATATACTGTACTTTTCTGGTGTAATTTGTAGTAAATCTGTCAGATGCTTCCTTTATGTTTAACTGATATCATTTATGCTGATATCATCCCATATAGGCTATTAACTCCTTTACAAGTGGCTGGTGTGTATCCAGATGGGATATAACCTTCTTCACTGTTACTGTTGTCCATGTTTTCACAAATGAAGTAGCTAATGGTGGTAAATAAATTAAACTAACATTCAAAACATTTAGTTTTTAAGCTAAATAAACATATGGGGGGGAATGTGTTTAAAGGAAAGCTAACTGCAAAGACAATAAAAAATAAAGTTCTATACATGTACTGCTTCACAGGGCGATACCTGAGAAGCAGTCTGCAGCTAAGTGGTTTATATAAAAGGACATGGCTTAGGGCCCTATTACATGCACCAATGCACAATGGAAACCAGTCTTGTTGATCAGCACTCAGACTTTACTGAGCCTCTTTCAAGGCTCAACTCTTGAGTGGAGAGGACCACATGAGCAATCACTGGATCACTGGATTTTTGCGGCCATTAACTTCCATTATTTGTTAGCCGCACATTTCCTATTATACAGTGAAAGATTTTTTAGCAGGTTTTAATGAGGCGATCAGCTAATCAACATTTACACTGAGTGATATTAACTGTTGGATGGGCAGTGACACATCACTGTTTTGTATGTGGCATAGGGATAGGGACGCCTGTCCCTATGCCTTATTAGAACATGGACAGCATAGACAGAAGTCCCTGTCTTTGCTGAACTTTAGGAAAGCTAAGTTCGATCAACTCAGAAAAGCCCTTAACAATATAAAATGGGATAATGTCCTCAAAAACAAGAATACTGACACTAAATGGGAGACTTTTAAAAATAGCTTATGGGAATAAAAGGGTCAGAAATAAAAGAAAACCAATATGGATTAACAAAAATATTAAGAGGGCAATAAATGACAACTATAAAGCATTTAAACTACTAAAACAGGCAGTGAGGAAGCATTAAAAAGCTATAGAGAAGAAAGTAAAATATGTAAAAAAAAAAACAGATAAAAACCGCAAAAATAGAGACAGAAAGACTCATTGCCAAAGAGAGTAAAACTATCCCCAAAATGTTCTTTAACTATATAAATAGCAAAAAGATAAAAAAATGAAAGTGTGGGCCCTTTAAAAAATGATGAGGAAGAAATTATAAACTGAGATCAGGAAAAGGCAAATATATTAACCCCTTAAAGGGGTATTCCAGGCAAAAACTTTTTTTTATATATCAACTGGCTCGGGAAAGTTAAACAGATTTGTAAATTACTTCTATTAAAAAATCTTAATCCTTCCAATAGTTATCAGCTTCTGAAGTTGAGTTGCTGTTTTCTGTCTAACTGCTTTCTGATGACTCACGTCCTGGGAGCTGTCCAGCTCCTATGGGGATATTCTCCCATCATGCAAGGGATATTCTCCCATCATGCACAGCTCCCGTGACGTGACATCATCATTGAGCAGTTAGACAGAAAACTTCAGAAGCTAATAACTATTGGAAGGATTAAGATTTTTTAATAGAAGTAATTTACAAATCTGTTTAACTTTCCGGAGCCAGTTGATATATAAAAAAAAGTTTTTGTCTGGAATACCCCTTTAAGGATGCAGCCCATTTGGGCCTTAAGGACGCAGACAATTAAATTTTTATGTTTTCCTTTTTTCCTCCTCGCCTTCAAAAAATCATAACTCTTTTATATTTTCATCCAAAGACTAGTATGGGGGCTTGTTTTTTGTGCGACCAGTAGTCCATTGTAATGATATCACTCACTTTACCATTAAATGTATGGCGCAACCAAAAAAATACTATTTGTGTCGTGAAATTAAAAAGAAAACCGCAATTTTGCTAATTTTGAAAGGTTTTGTTTTCACGCAGTACAATTTACGGTAAAAATTACATGTGATCCTTATTCTGTGGGTCAATACAATTAAAATGATACCCATGATAACATACTTTTCTATTACTGTTGCGCTTAAAAAAAAATCGAAAACTTTTTAACCAAATTAGTACGTTTAAAATCCCCCTATTTTGAAGACCTATAACTTTTTCATTTTTCCGTATAAGCGGCGGTATGAGGGCTCATTTTTGGCACCGTGATCTTTACTTTTTATTGATACCATATTTGCTTATATAGAACTTTTAATCCATTTTTAATAAACATTTTTGGGAATAAAATGTTAGAAAAAAAGCATCTATTTTTGACTTTTTCTTATTTTTATGTTCACGCAGTGCATCGTACGGTATCATTAACATTTTATTTTAATAGTTTAGATATTTACGCACGCGGCGATACCAAATATGTATATAAAATATTTTTTTAACACTTTTTGTGGGTGAAATAGGGAAAATGGGAGGACAATTTACGTTTTTATTGGGGGAGTGGGTTTTCCACATTTTTTTAACTTTATTTTTTAACTTTTTTACTTTTATTTTTACACTTTAATAGTCCCCATAGGGGACTATTTATAGCAATCACTCGAATGCTAATACTGTTCAGTGCTATGTATAGGACATAGCACTTATCAGTATTATCGGTCATCTGCTCTGGTCTGCGGGAAGGGAGATCAGAGCAGAAAACAACGGGAAGGCAGCGGAGCCTGGTGAGGGGACATCCGTCTGCCATGCTGGATGATCGGATCGCCGCGGCAGCACTGCGGGCGATCCGATCATCCATTTTAGTGACCGCGATGCTGCAGATGCCGTGATCTGTATTTATTACGGCATTTGAGGGGTTAATGGTGGACATCCGCGGGATTGCGGATGTCCGCCATTACGGACCTGGGACCTGCTGGACGTCGCTTCAATGCTCGCGGTTATGCTTAGGACATAAATGTACGTCTTGGTGCGTCAAGTACCACCTCACCAGGACGTACATTTACGGCGCTCGTCGTTAAGGGGTTAAACAAATTCTTCTCCACTGTGTTCACTGAGGAAAATGAAATGCCAGGTGAAATACAGTGTGATAAGGTAAACTTCCCAGTACAGGTCACCTGTCTAACCCAGGAAGAAGTATAATGCCGCCTACAAAAAATCTAAATAGGCAAATCACCAGGTCCAGATGGCATTCACCCCCCCGTGTTCTAAAGGAATTAAGTAATGTGACAGACAGACCCCTATTTTTAATATTCAGGGACTCTATAGTACAGGTACTGTTCCCCAGAACTGGAGCATGGCAGTTACCAATATGGTTACCAATATTTAAAAAGGGATCAAAAGGTGACCCCGGGAATTATAGCCCTGTTAGTTTAATCTCCGTTTTATGAAAATTGTTTGAGGGTTTTCTAAGAGATGAAATTCTGAAGTATCTTAATAAAAATAAATGTATGACTCCATATCACCATGGCTATATGAGGGATCGGTCCTGTCAAAATAACCTGATCAGTTTTTATGAGGAGGTGAGCTCCAGACTGGACCAGGGGCAATCGCTGGATGTCGTATATCTGGATTTTTCCAAAGCATTTGATACGGTCCCACATAAAAGGTTGGTGCATAAAATGAGAAGGATGGGGCTGGGGAAGAATGTGTGTAAGTGGGTAAGTAACTGGCTCAGTGATAGGAAACAGAGGGTGGTTATTAATGGTTCTTATTCTGATTGGGTGACTGTTACTAGCGGGGTACCACAGGGGTCCGTCTTGGGTCCTGTTCTATTTAATATTTTTATTAATGACCTTGCAGAGGGGTTGAATAGTGAAGTAGCAATCTTTGCAGATGATACTAAACTCTGTAAAGCGGTAAACACAATAGAGGACAGTGCACTGCTACAAATGCATCTGGATAGGTTGGAGGGTTGGCTGGGAAGTGGCAGATGAGTTTAAACACTGATAAATGTAAGGTAATGCACATGGGGAAGAAAAATCCGGGCTGGAATTATGTATTAAATGGGAACACACTTGGGACAACTGACATGGAAAAGGACTTAGGGGTCTTAGTTAACAGTAAACTAAGCAGTAGTGACCAGTGTGGGGCAGCTACTACCAAGGCAAATAAAATCATGGATGTGCATCAATACAGGCATTGATGCCCACGACAAGGAAATCATTCTACCGCTGTACAAATCACTAGTCACACCACAAATGGAATACTGTGTACAGTACTGGGCACCAGTGTACAAGAAAGATATAGTGGAGCTGGACAGGGTTCAAAGATGGGCAACCAGAGTAATACAGGAAATGGGAGGACTACAGTACCCAGAAATATTAGCAGAATTGGGGTTATTTAGTTTAGAAGAAAGAAGACTTAGGGGAGACCTCATAACTCTGTATATATATATATATATATATATATATATATATATATATATATATCAGAGGACAGTACAGTGATCTCTCCCATGATCTATTTGTACCCAGAACTGTATCTATAACAAGGGGGCATCCTCTACATTTAGAGGAAAAAGGTTTCTACACCAGAACAGATGGGGGTTATTTACTGTAAGAGCAGTGAGACTGGACTGGAGTGAGTGGAATTCTCTGCCTGAGGAGGTGGTCATGGTGAACTTGGTAAAAGAGTTCAAAAGGGGTCTGGATGCATTTTTGGAGAGTAATAACATTACAGGTTATGGATTCTAGATTTATAGGGACAGAACATTGATCCAGGGATTTATTCTGAGTGCCATATTGGAGTCGGGAAGGAATTTCTACCTCTAGTATGATTTTTTTTTTTACCTACTGGATCAACTCAGTAGGGACTCACTAGGGTTATAGGTTGAACTTGATGGACTTTGGTCTTTTTTTCAACCTTATGAACTATGTTACTATATTACTATGAAATGGGATTCCCTTTTCTGAGCCTAAGCCAGACTTGTGTTGTCTATGTCTCATATGGATTATTATTCATTGTAATAGCTATCATGTTATTCTACAGTTTATCTACATTGGATTGCTGCATCTTCCCCCAACCAAAGGATTATCTTACTGCTGCAGCAGTTCCCATATGAAAGAGGTTACTGATTATATGACAATCTGTGCAAAGATGTCCATACATTTTAGATAAAAGTTGATCTATGTGAAAAATATCAACTGAAACGATTGTTCACTGGGTGAAATTTAACAATGAAAGATTGTTTTTAGCCAACCAATGACCAACCAATATTGTAAAAAAAGAAACTGGCTGAATTTGAAATTTTCAAAAGATACTCAGACAACAGATTGTTCAAAAACAATTGTTTGTGAAAGAAAATTCCTAGAACGTTCTTAGAATATTCCTAGAAAGATTGTACGGCTGTTGCCTGGTGTCATAGACCTTGAATGGCCAATTTGAAGAACTTTAATGGCCAATATGGACTAAAATATTTATAACGGCATCTGTAAAACATTTATTAGTCATATGATCAGTTGTTCAACTGTTGTTCAAGCATTTAAGATTTAAAATAATTGTTTTTAATAGATGGATAGTAACCCAATTTTAGAGACAAAAGGTAAGTATAGACATCAGATAAAAAAGCAGAAATGTAGATATAAAATATATTCTTATACAGTCTTCATATTTATCATCAAAATGTATCGAGACTTGAAATTAGTGAGTCAAGCAAGGGCTAAAAATAATTTTGCTGTGAAAACTTTTCATTGCTTACTCCCTGTGGTTTGTTTACTAAATTTATCATTGGAAAATGGACCTTAAGAAAACTGTTTTTAACATTCAGAGGCATCTCGAAACATCACCATAGAAACAACATTGGCATTACTGCCCATCACTTCTTTACACGATTTTGATCAAAGTCAACCAGAAAATGGAGTAGGAACTGTAGTGACCTTAGGCAGAATTTAATTAGATTGAGTTCATTGCGTTTGCCGGGTGATAACTTTACCAGTCTCTGCTGTCTGCGGAGAACTTCCTATGATCAGTGGTGACCTTCATCTCAGTTTTAGAAAGCAAACAGCTAATAATTCATCCAAGGACAGAATAACTAAATATTTGCTGGGACAAATCTGTATCAGGAAGGTAATGAAGACAGAGGAGTATGCCAGCTGATGAGTGACCATTTTCCCCAGGATGGTGCGACAGTATTTAAAAGATGTAGGTTGCAAATCCACCAATTCCTTCCACAGGTGTGCAGCTAAGGCCCGCTTGTGCACAGCCACTATTTTTCTTTACAAGTTCTTCCCTTAGCTACAGTAAAATTTAACTTCATAGAGCATCAGAGATATTGCTACAGGCCAAACTGAAGTGGGCTGTGTGACCTTGATGTGCATTCTGTCGTTGTTATGGAAACAAGAATATGATATCACTGGTTGCAGTTCAGAGCAATGATGCACTGTCATTTAATTGCCATTTTAGGGGAAAAAAACACATATTTTTAGATGTTAATTAAAAATATAGGTTGGCAAAACAAAAATAACGAAATATTTTTAAATGTATCGGTCTGTCTTCTTGTCATTGCATATGCGCTGAGGCTTTTCAACTATTAAATTTGTCGGATAGGAATTCTAGTTCTATCTATCTATCTATCTATCTATCTATCTATCATCTATCTATCTTTATATCTTTCCATCTCTTCCTTATCTATTTTTTTACACTTTACTTAGATTATATAAGTGTATACGCATATACATTTCAACCACCTTTTTAAATCCCACTACACTCCCTCCCAATAAAAAAAAAAAGAACAAAAAAAAAGAAGAAAATTAATATCTATTTACTTATCTATCTAGTCCACTCATCTGATGTGTCCCCTCCATTTCACAAAGTAGAGTTCCCTTTACAATGCTAGATCCAATTTTTTGGTGATATTTCTTTTATATTTTCAATTTACTATAAATATTAAAATTATGTAATGTCCTTTTATTTGTATTTTGGTATTTTCTGTTTTAGGTCCTGTTCAGACATGCAGTTTATGTCTGAACAGTTTCTGCGTTAACTTCTCTCTGGTAATGTAAGAGTTAATACTTCCAGCCCTTCAGCACTGGGAGTGTATATAAGGTTCTTCAGGTGCTGCTCTTGGCTGGTCATTTTACTTGTTACTCTGACCTTGTCTCTTTATGCACCTTTGTCTGTCTGAGCACATTTCCTGAGCTTGACCATGGTTATCTGTCCTGTCTATGTTTTTCATATCTGGATTATCTCCTGCTTTGTTTAGTACCTTGTCGGGTTAAGTATTCTTGCATTGCATATATTTAGTGTTCCCTATTTACACACGTGTTCAGATTGTATTTTGTTTTGCCTGAGTTTTGTGAATCTTAGTCCTTGTTTACATTATGTCTTTGCATCAGTCCTATTTGACCTTGTTGGTTCCTGGATCTCCTAGGATAGAATTCTGTTCTAAGCTTTGTGCTAATCTGTCTATCTATGAGTATGTTTGAGTCTATGCCCATGTTTCATGTACTTTTAATTATGTTTCCTCCTTGCATTGCATCCATTCCCCACTGTTGAGTGTGCAGCTAGCAAGGAGTCCATTTGGAGTTATTATTGCTGTCCACTGCTTTTATGGAGCTGGGTGTCTTTTTGTCTAGTGTGTTTAGTGCTCTTGTTATCCTGACCTGTTTAGTGTTCTGAAATTCAGTTAACATGTTCACCCCCTGCATCTCATAGCTTTGTCTGCTGTATACTTATCCTCATATCTAGTCTATTATCTGTTGCTTTGTCCTGCCATGTATTATCTGTTTGTTGCTTTGTAGCATTCCTGTTATGTTCCTGACTTGTTCCCCGACATGTACCATTCTGTTTGTTTTGTTTGACTTGATGCCCATTCACTTTCACAGTGCAGTATAGGCACTGTCCTCCTGGTTGTCGATCCATTGTTTAGGGTCGATGGGCAATAGGAAGGGTCAGCAGTTTTAAGAACAGTTAGGGCTCACTAACTCCCTGCTGTCCCCTTTCATGACAAATGAATCATAAAATCTTGTAGTTTCCATTTTGGTCACTAGCTCTAAAACTAAGCTGAGACTTCTTGTTCTGTATAGATAATTTCCCCCAACAACAAAAAACGTAGTCTCAAATGGCTGGAGGTGCTCAACCCCAAATGCAGTTGTGCATTTATACTGGGGGAGCAGATCCTGCCCTTGTAGTCCGTCGCTAGGGGCGAGCCCCAGCATAAAAATGCATACTATGGTGGATGCCTGCAGCGGACTACAAGTGCCCCAATAGAATCCTACACCAGATAAACAGTGTGGATGTGTAACAATTAGAATAATACAAAACAGAAATTTAGGTGCACTACTGTGGTAGATGTATACAATGACATTGGCTCTCCCTCAACACTGATGTTAAAATTGAGACATTCACCAGTGTATCCTTATATGAAGGACACACCAGAGCCTGCACACAAATGCCAAGGTTTCTCAAATGGCGCGGGACCTAACGCTAACCTACCTGTGCGTAATAAGCAAAAACTAGGGGCCAGTGGGCAATTATAGTAGCACTAGGCCGACATGCAGCCTGCTCCCAGTTCCCTCCAGTGTGACTGAGCACACATACAATGGGAGGAGGGAGAGACAGGCTACAAGCCCCACCCAAGTTGGCTGATATAGGTGCATGGCCTCACAGGTGCAACCTTAATGCTGCCTGGAAAATGTTCAAGGCGCATTAACATATGGAGTTTACACACCTCCAAGTATAAATTTTTAAACAACAACAAAAAACGTGGTCTCAAATGGCTGGAGGTGCTCAACCCCAAATGCAGTTGTGCATTTAGACTTTTGGGAGCAGATCCTGCCCTTGTAGTCCGTTGCTAGGGGCGATCCCCAGTATAAAAATGCATACAATGGAGGATGCCTGCAGCGGACTACAAGTGTCACAATAGAATCCTACACCAGATAAACATTGTGGATGTGTAACAATTAGAATAATACAATACAGAAATTTAGGTGCACTACTGTGGTAGATGTATGCAATGACATTGGCTATCCCTCAACACTGATGTTAAAATTGAGACATTCGCCAGTGTATCCTTATATGAAGGACACACCAGAGCCCACCAGAGTGTGTAAACTCCATATGTTGATGTGCCTTGAACATTTTCCAGGCTGCATTAAGGTTGCACCTGTGAGGCCATGCACCTATATCAGCCAACTTGGGTGGGGCTTGTAGCCTGTCTCTCCCTCCTCCTCCCTCCTCTTCAGTCACACTGGAGGGAACTGGGAGCAGGCTGCATGTCGGCCTAGTGCTACTGTAATTGCCCACTGGCCCCTGGTTTTTGCTTATTACGCACAGGTAGGTTAGCGTTAGGTCCCGCGCCATTTCAGAAACCTTGGCGTTGGTGTGTGGGCTCTGGTGTGTCCTTCATATAAGGATACACTGGCGAATGTCTCAATTTTAACATCAGTGTTGAGGGTTAGCCAATGTAATTGTATACATCTACCACAGTAGTGCACCTAAATTTCTGTATTGTAGTATTCTAATTGTTACACATCCACACTGTTTATCTGGTGTAGGATTCTATTGGGGCACTTGTAGTTCGCTGCAGGCATCCTCCATTGTATGCATTTTTATGCTGGGGATCGCCTCTAGCAACGGACTACACGGGCAGGATCTCCTCCCCCAGTCTAAATGCACAACTGCATTTGGGGTTGAGCACCTCCAGCCATTTGAGACCACGTTTTTTGTTGTTGTTTAAAAATTTATACTTGGAAGTATGTAAACTCCATATGTTAATGCGCATTGAACATTTTCCAGGCAGCATTAAGGTTGCACCTGTGAGGCCATGCACCTATATCAGCCAACTTGGGTGGGGCTTGTAGCCTGTCTCTCCCTCCTCCCATTGTATGTGTGCTCAGTCACACTGGAGGGAACTGGGAGCATGCACTCTCTGAGCAGTGTGGACCGCATACTATAAACCACAAACACAAGCAAACAAATATGTTGATGAGCAGTTAAAAGTACCTCCTATATACAAGTGTTGGAGGCCAGCTCACCCACCAAAGTATTCCTGTGGCCGGATCCCCACCGACTTGAGTGCGTAGATACAAACTAAAGAAACAAGGATGATCCAGCAGACCGAAAAACTCAGTATGGCTGGGTTCACACTACGTTTTCTCCCATACGGGAGCGCATACGGCAAGGGGGAGCTAAAACCTCGTGCTCCCATATGCCTTCGTATGCGCTCCCGTATGTCATTCATTTCAATGAGCCGGCCGGAGTGAAACGTTCGGTCCGGTCGGCTCATTTTTGCGCCGTATGCGCTTTTACAACCGGACCTAAAACTGTGGTCAACCACGGTTTGAGGTCCGGTTGTAAAAGCGCATACGGCGCAAAAATGAGCCGACCGGACCGAACGTTTCACTCCGGCCGGCTCATTGAAATGAATGACATACGGGAACGCATACGAAGGCATACGGGAGCGCGAGGTTTTAGCTCCCCCCTGCCGTATGCGCTCCCGTATGGGAGAAAACGTAGTGTGAACCCAGCCTATGCTGGATCATCCTTGTTTCTTCAGTTTAAAACTACCTCATACCCTGACATTGGTTTACATTCAGATGAGATTTTTTTAACCTCTTCAGGACACAGGGCGTATGGATACGCCCTGCATTCCGAGTCCTTAAGGACCGAGGGCGTATCCATACGCCCGTGGGAAATCCGGTCCCCACCGCTAGCCGGTTGGGGACCGGAGCCGGATGCCTGCTGAAATCATTCAACAGGCACCCCGGCACATCGCCCAGGGGGGTCCTGAGACCCCCCCCCCCCCCATGTCGGCGATCGGAGAAAATCGCATGTCCATTCAGACATGCGATTTTCTCCAATTCCGGGCTGATTTGGTCTCTGGTGACCCGATCACCTGGAAAATAGGGCTGATCGGAGTTGTCAGCAACAGCCCCGATCAGCCTAAAGGATAGGAGTAAGGTCTCAAAGCTGCGATCTCCTCCTATCCCCTGCCATTACTCAGAACGGAGTTCTGACCAATGGCAGCGCAGGACAGGGGGTTGCCATGGCAACCCCCCGTTCTGCCCGCCCCTGGATGTTGAGGGGATCTGGGAAGAAGATGGAGTCCATACCTGCAGGAGAAGATGCCTGGGGACCTGGGATCTTCGCTGGAGCCTGCTGGATCTTTGCTCAGGTAGGGAATCAACAGTGGGGGGGGGGAAAGTAAAACGATCTTTACTGTGGCAACCACTAGGGGGGCCAAACTGCAACTCCCAGCATGCCCAGACAGACAAAGGCTGTCTGGGCATGCTAGGAGTTGTAGTTTTGCAACATCTGGAGGGTCACAGTTTGGAGACCACTGTTACAGTGGTGCCCAAACAGTAGCCCTCCAGATGTTGCCAAACTACAACTCTCAGCATGCCTCGACTGCCCAGGCATTCTGGGAGTTGTAGTTCTGTAACATCTGTCCCTTCACATTTAGCAATTTTCATGACATTTTTGAAAATTGCTGCTCTACTTTGAAGCCCTCAAATTTTTTTCAAAAAGCAAAAGTATGTCCATTTTATGATGACAACATAAAGTGGACATATTGTATTTGTGAAGAAAAATAAAATTTATTTGGAATATCCATTTTCCTTACAATTAGAGAGCTTCAAAGTTAGAAAAATGCAAAATTTTCTACATTTTCATGAAATTTGGGGATTTTTCACCAAAAAAGGATGCAATTAACACCGAAAATTTACCACCAAAGTAAAGTAGAATATGTCACGAAAAAACAATCTCAGAATCAGAATATTCGGTAAAAGCGTTTTTGTGTTATTAATTCGTAAAGTGACGGTGGTCATAATTGCAAAAAAGGGCTCAGTCCTTAAGGTGAAAAAGGGCTGCGTCCTTAAGGGGTTAAAGCAGAGACACCTTAACGAGCCACAGTGGAAACACGAGTAAGAGGAGGTAGGGGCAGAGCCCTCTAAATTGACACTTGACTCCTCCAATCTATAGCCAGCAACCAGTTTTTAGATGACTTGTCACTAGGTGATGCTGAAAGTTACATGCACTGCAAAATGTTATACGAGGATTTTTTTTAAGTACTATATGCTTTAAGAGCCCGTCATATCCCACAAAAAAAAATGCACCAAATCCTGATCATGTAAATATAATTTTAATGTGTCTAACTCCCATATTTCTCCCACAAATAAATTATTTTTCTTGCTTACTTGCGTTTCATCCTTTGTAGGGGGCGTGTCCTCACTCTGCGTGACTCATCTTGCTCCCTCAGTCCGCTGTCCTGCGTCTCTTCATCAAACAACACTATGGCCCTCATTTACTATTGCATGTTTTGTCGGGTTGTGCGCCAGATTCTGTCGCATTGTGCCAAAAATTCTGTCTGCGCCAGATTTTGTGCCAGAATTTGCGCCAGAATTTAAAAAAAACCCAGACTAACTCTCCATTTTGCTTAGAAAATCCGAAAAAGGGGCGTGGCTGCTGGGAAAAGGGGCATGGTTTCAGAAAAAGGGCGAGTTCCTGACATTTTCACAAAAACCCAACATATTTACTAAGGTTTCCACATAAAATGTGGTGGATTTGAGCTGAGGAAAACCCTACGGATCAGAGCATGTGTAAAAAAAAAAGAAAAATGTAGGGAAACCTTAGTAAATACTGTGGAAAATAAATTGTAGGGAATTAAAACCCACAAAGAAACCGACACTCCACTCTTAGTAAATGAGGGCCTATATGTACACCTTGGGCAATTTACCATGTTGGGTATCTTCATCTAATCACTGCAGGCTGCCCCATAACCCCCTTTTATTTGTTTACAGACAGGAGGGAGCACAGAGGAGTACTAGTCCAACCCTCACTTACTAGACTTTGTCCATGCTTGTGCTTCTGCTTGGACAAAGATGATGCTGCAGCCGGACAGGATTATGGACCACTTTTCATAAGCCATGATTTCTATAAAAAGGAAATTACATTTTCTTGTGAAATATATAAGAAAGGTTAATGTTTTGCAAAGATGTACAACATATAAAAAGCTTTTGAACCTGACAGTGCGCATTTAAGAAAATAGACCAGTGTTTGGTACCTAAACTTCTAATCTCTACTGATGCACAGTTAACCCCTTAAGGATCAAGGACGTACCCGTACGTACGTGGGAATTTCGGTCCCTGCTGCATGCCGGACGGGGACCGGACCGGGGTGACTGCTGATATCAATCAGCAGTCACCCTGTGCAAATGCCCAGGGGGTCATCATACATTGTAAATTCACACCAGCGATTTGCGTGATTCCGGGTCAAACGGGTCTCCGGTGACCCAGAAAATAAGGGGGATCAGGGTTGTCCAAGACACCCCCCCCCTGAAAGGATAGGAGTGAGGTGGCAGGGGTGCCACCCCTCCTATCCCTGCTATTGGTCCTCTAGAACCGACGACCAATAGCAGATCGGGGGCCCGTTCTGCCCACCCAAAATAGGGAATAGGGAAACCGAAGGGGACCGGCGCCGAAGTCCACTTACCCATCAACAGCGGCAGCAGGAGGCAATCGGCGCCTCCCTGGATCCCACGGAAGCCGGTGAGTTGCCTAGCAACATCTGGAGGGCTACAGTTTGAGACAACTATACAGTGGTCTCTAAACTGTAGCCCTCCAGATGTTGCAAAATTACAACTCCCAACATGCCCAGACAGCTGTTTGCTTTGTGGGTATGCTGGGATTTGTAGTTTTGCAACAGCTGGAGGGCTGCAGTTTAGAGATCACTGTGCAGTGGTCTCTAAACTGTGGCCCTCTAGATCTTGCAAAACTACAACTCCTAGCATGCCCACACAGCAGTTCGCTGTCTGGGCATGCTGGGATTTGTAGTTTTGCAACATCTACAGGGCCACAGTTTGGAGATCACTGTGCAGTGGTCTCTAAACTGTAGCCCTCGAGATGTTGCAAAACTGCAAATCCCAGCATGCCCACACAGCTTTCTCGGCATACTGGGAGTTGTAGTTGCGTACCTCCAGCTGTTGCATAGCTACATCTTCCAGCATGCCCTTTGGCAATCAGTACATGCTGGGAGTTGTAGTTTTTCAACAGCTGGAGGTACACTGATTGGATGACACTGAGTTAGGTAATAGAACCTAATTGAAGGTTTTCCAACCAGTGTGCCTCCAGCTGTTGCAAAAGTACAACTCCCAGCATGCACGGTCGGTCAGTACATGCTGGGAGTTGTAGTTTTGAAACAGCTGGAGGTTTGCCCCCCCCCATGTGAATGTACAGGGTACATTCACACAGGCTGGTTAGCAGTGAGTTTTCTGCTTGAAGTTTGAGCTGTGGTAAACTGTAAACCTTCGCCAGTTTGAGCTGCGGCAAACTGTAAACCTCCACCAGTGCAAATGTACCCTAAAAACACTACAGTACACTACACTAACACATAATAAAGGGTAAAACACTACATATACACCCCCTTACACTGTCCCCCCCCCAATAAAAATAAAAAATGTATTGTACAGTAGTGGTTCCAAAACGGAGCCTCCAGCTGTTGCAAAACAACAACTCCCAGCATTTCCGGACAGCCACTGACTGTCCAGGCATGCTGGGAGTTTAGCAACAGCTGGAGGCACCCTGTTTGGGAATCACTGGCGTAGAATGCCCTTATTTCCACCCCTATGCAATCCCTAATTTAGTCCTCAAATGTGCATGGTGCTCTCTCACTTCGGAGCCCTGTCGTATTTCAAGGAAGTAGTTTAGGGCCACATATAGGGTATTTCTGTACTCGGGAGAAATTGCACTACAAATTTAGGGGTGGGGGCTTTTTCTCCTTTTACCCCTTATGAAAAGGAAAAGTTGGGGGCTATACCAGCCTGTTAGTGTAAAAAATAAAAAAAAATTACACTAACAGGCTGGTGTTGCCCCATACTTTTTACTTTCATAAGCGGTAAAAGGAAAAAAGGACCCCCACATTTTTTAACTCAATTTCTCCTGAGTACAGAAATACCCCATATGCGGATGTTAAATGCTATGCGGACGCACAACAAGGCACAGGAGTGAGAGCGCACTATGTACATTTGAGGCCTAAATTGGTGATTTGCACAGGGGTGGCTGATTTTTCAGCGGTTTTGACATAAACACAAAAAAATAAACACCCACATGTGACCCCATTTTGGAAACTACACCCCTCACGGAATGTAACAAGGGGTATAGTGCGCCTTAACACCCCACATCTGTTTGAGGAATTTTCATTAAAGTTGGATGGGAAAATGAAAAAAAAAACTTTTTTTCACTAAAATGCTGGTGTTACCCTAAATTTATCATTTTCACAAGGGCAAATAGGAAAAAACCAAAACAAAATTTGTAACCCCATTTAGAGTGGGAACATACTCCATATGTGGATGTAAAGTGCTCTGCTGGAGCACTACAATGCTCAGAAGAGAAGGAGAGCCATTGGGCTTTTGGAGAGAAAATTTGTCCGGAATTGAAGGCCACGTGTGTTTACAAAGCCCCCCTTGGTGCCAGAACAATGGACCCCCCCCACATGTGACCCCATTTTAGAAACTACACCCCCTCATGTAATGTAATAAGGGGTACAGTGAGCATTTATGCCCCACAGGTGTCTGAAAGATTTTTGGAACAATGGTCCGTGAAAATGAAAAATAAAATTTTTCATTTTCACAGCCCACTGTTCCAAATATCTGTCAAATGCCAGTGGAGTGTAAATACTCACTGCACCCCTTATTAAAGTCTGTGAGGGCTTTAGTTTCCAAAATGGGGTCACATGTGGGGGTCCACTGTTCTGGAACCACGGGGGGCTTTGTAAACGCACATGGCCCCTGACTTCCAATCCAAACAAATTCTCTTTCCAAAAGTTCAATGGCGCTCCTCCTCTGAGCATTGTAGTGCGCCAGCAGAGCACTTTACATCCACATATGGGGCATTTCCATACTCAAAAGAAATGGGGTTACAAATTTTGTGGGTCATTTTCTCCTATTACCCCTTGTAAAAATGTAACATTTGGGGAAAAAACTGCATTTTTGTGAATTTTTTTTTTCTTTTACACATCCAACTTTAACAAAAAGTCGTCAAACACCTGTGAGGTATTAAGGCTCACTGTACACATTGTTACGTTCCTTGAGAGATGTAGTTTCCAAAATAGTATGCCATGTGTTTTTTCTTTTTGTAAAACAATTTACTTTTATTCAGAGAAAAGAAAAAAAACAGTTTAAAAGACATGGCATAACAGATACTCGTACATTCATTATTGATGAGGTGTTACAATTTGGGAAAAAACTGCACTTTAGTGGCAACATTTTTTTTTCATTTACACATCTGACTTTAACGAAAAGTCGTCAAACACCTGTGGGGTGTTAAAGGGGTACTCCGGCGCTAAGACATCTTATCCCCTATCCAAAGGATAGGGTATAAGATGCCTGACTGCGGGGGTCCCGCCACTGGGGACCCCTGTGATCTTCCACGCCGCACCCCGTTAGAATCAGCCCCTGGAGCGTGCTCGCTCCGGGTCTGATTACTAGCGATCACAGGGAAGGAGCATAGTGATGTCACGGCTCCGCCCCATGTGACGTCATGGCTCCGCCCCCTCAATGCAAGCCTATGGAGGGGGCATGGCAGCTGTCACGCCCCCTCCATAGGCTTGCATTGAGGAGGCGGAGCGTGACGTCACACGGGGCAGAGCCGTGATGTGACTATGCTCCATCCCTCCATCCCATGATCGTGAGCGAGCACGCTCCGGGGGCTGATTCTAACAGGGTGCGGCATGGAAGATTACGGGGGTCCCCAGCGGCGCGACACCCGCGGTCAGGCATCTTATCTCCTATCCTTTGGATAGGGGATAAGATGTCTTAGCACCGGAGTACCCCTTTAAGGCTCACTGGACCCCTTATTTCGTGCCTTGAGGGGTGTAGTTTCCAAACTAGTATGCCATGTGGGGGTTTTCTGCTGTTTTGGCACCATAGAGGCTTCCAAAATCCCATTGTCGCTCCTTTCCTTTCTGAGCCCTCTAGTGCACCCACAGAGCACTTTACATACACATATGAGGTATTTCCTTAGTCGAGAGAAATTAGGTTACAAATTTTGAGAGGATTTTTCTCCCTTTACCCCTTGTAAAAAATAAAAAACTGGGTCTACAAGAACATGAGAGTGTAAAAAATTTTCTCCTTCACTTTGCTGCTATTCCTGTGAAACACCTAAAGGGTCAACACACTTACTGAATACTTTTAGAATACTTTGAGGGGTGCAGTTTTTATAATGGGGTCATTTATGGGGCATTTCCAATAAGAAAGCCCTTCAAATTCACTTAAAACCTGAACTGGTCCATGAAATATTCTGATTTTGAAAATTTTTAGAAAAATTGGAAAATTGCTGCTGAACTTTGAAGCCCTCTGATGTCTTCCAAAAGTAAAAACATGTCAACTTTATGATGCAAACATAAAGTAGACATATTGTATTTGTGAATCAAAATATAATTTATTTGGAATGTCTATTTTCCTTACAAGCAGAGAGCTTCAAAGTTAGAAAAATGCAACATTTTCAATTTTTTCCCTAATTTTAAAAAAAATTTTTACCAAGAAATGATGCAAGTATCGACAACATTTTACCACTAACATAAAGTAGAATATGTCACAAAAAAACAATCTCAGAATCAGAATGAAAGGTAAAAGCATCCCAGAGTTATTAATGCTTGAACTGACAGTGGTCAGATGTGCAAAAAACGCTCTGGTCCTACAGTGAAAATTGGCCTGGTCCTTAAGGCATTAAAACTGGTAATAAAATCATATTTAAACTTTGAGTGTTTTTTTTTTCTTATTTATTACTTGTTTTCTTTTTCATACCTTTTCTTTTTCCCATGTTCTGGGTTATAGCAAAATATTTTGCAAAATATAAATAAAAACCTGTTTTAATGTTTATTACAGTTTTTCCATGTACGTTGATGTTGTCAGAAGGGGACATTTTGAAGTCTCTTTGGATAATGGTAACTTTTCTGTTTAAAAAAAACTGTTCACATCAACAAATTGAAAAATTTATATTAAAGTGTTCCTGTCATTTGTAAAAAAAAATGGCTTATATAAGGTGGATAATAACATAGTGTTGTGGAGTTTTCTTTGTGGGTTTTAATTCCCTACTATTTTTTCCCTACGTTATTTACTAAGGTTTCCCTACATTTTACACTTTTCCCTAGATTTTGCTTTTTTTTTTTTATACATGATGATCTGTCGGGTTTTCCTCAGCTCAAATCCTCTACATATTTTGTGGAAACATTTAGAAAATATGTTGGTTTTTTGTGACAATGCCGGGAAGGCCCAAGCCCACTTTCCCTTTTCAGGTTTTCGAAGTAAATTGGAGAGTTAGTCAGTTTTTTGCTAATTTTGGTGCAAATTCTGCTGCGGACAGAATTTCTGGTGCAAGGCGCCAGAATCTGGCGCACAACCCGACAAACTATGTCGGGTTTACAATAGTAAATCAGAGCCTATATGTATATTTGTAATTGATTTAATTTGAGTTAAAAAAAATGTGTATGTTGTTTTGGTAAAAAAAATACTGTCTTGTCCCTGCAGCTTTTGCTTGTGTGTCTCTGTGCAGAGACCAAATACAGGAAGTGTGGGTGGACAAGGAGGACAAGAAACACAGCAGGCTTACTGATAAGCCAAAAGTATACACATCTTTTAACCAATGTACATTACACATATACTTATAATGGTTTTATCTACATTATACAAAAAAATTTTGCAAACGACAGGTACATTTTAAATAATATTTAAATAATTTTCTGTAAATATAAGACTCCAGTCATTATCATTTAAATAATCTGCTAAGGACGGCCTGATTATTTGTGCCAAGCCATCTGATAAAAAGGTCATCAATAAACCTTTTATAATAAGCAATTTACTTAGCAATTCTCCAGGGACTGTGCAAGAAAAAGAGACTCAAATCACCCAATGAACACATTTGCCAAACAAGTCCCCATTGCACAGCCCCAAGTCTGCCCCAAAATCATATCATTAAACCCAAAGATTCTATGTCTCAAGATAAATCTAATGCTGTTCACTGAAAACTCCAGTCTCAAATATTCATCCAAAGTTTGATAATAAACGGTAGCTTCAAGCTGTCTTTCTCCCAATATGTTTGAGTACAAGGCGCTCACATCTAATGTTAAATAGGCAGAATGCGTCAGAAAGGTAAAAGAGCGTAACTCATAAATGAAGTGCTGGTTTGTGAATCATAGTATACCTAGGCACTGTTTGAGTCATCATGATAACATTCCAGATGTGCTTAGTTTAGCCATTATTGAGGTGATCCCAGAATCCATGCCAAACAGGAGATTAATAAATGGAGAATCCTTTTGAATATTTATATTGAATACTCTATGGCAGGTAGGATTAAATAGGATTATTGAAAATGCCCAGTAGAGGTGAAGTACGTCATGTCTTTTTATGAACTACAAATATACCCAGTGTGTAATCTGATCCTGCTGCCTCCCTTAGGTTGGAATTCCACTTCCCAAGCAGGGAGCCTCCAATTGTTACAAAACTAAAATTCCCAGCATGCCTTTACAGCCTTTGGCTGCCTGGGCATGCTGGGAGTTGTAGTTTAGCAACAGCTAGAGTCTCCCTGTTTGGGAAGACATTACTAGAATTGTCTGTTCACATTATACAAATGTACAATGTGAACATAGCCTCACACTTACCACCATGGCTGTAGCTCCGCCCCTAATGACGTAATCACTGAAGCTATAGGAGCAGGGAGTCCTGTCAGTATAGTGATGGGATTCCCGGCTCCTGTATAGTATACACGGGTACACTATGCCCCCTGTATACTATACGGCTGGGAGAGGTGAGTAGTGATGCTATACATCACTCCTCATCTCCCTACACTGTGTGGAGCGGGCGCTCATCGGACCCACAGAATGGTAACCTGAAGGCAGTGAAAAAATTGCCACAGGGTACAAAATTGGCTGTTTCCATACACCAGAAAAACTGCCAGAAAAACTGCCAAAACGCAGGAAAAAGCAGCAGTTTTTCTGGCTAGGGAAACCTAGCCTCATACTGTCTATGTTAACAGAAATAGGGTGTGAAATAAAACTTAATTGCAAGTTCCGACTACAAAAATGTCCCTGTAGTCTATAAGGCTGGAATTCCATTAGTTATTTTTTTGGGGAAAAACACCAAGCAAAAACGCCAAGTTTCAGTTTGGCTTTTTTAAAATCTTTTTGGTGTCTTTTCACTCTTCTTCAGCTCCTTGGCGGTTTGAAAAATCGCAGCCTGTTGAGCCTATGGCGTTTTTTTCCCCCTGAAATTGTGGCGGTTTTCTCTCATAGAAGTGTAAAAGGCCATGTGAGTTTTAACTTTTGGCGTTTTTGCAGGCGATTTTTATTCTTTTTTGGACTTTAGCAATCCAAAAAAGTGATGAAGATACCTTTTTTAATGACATTTTGCAGGGTACCGTTAAAAAGAAATAAAAAAAAGATACATTAGTGATGGAAAAAAACATATTCATCGAAATGTATCTTTTTTATAACAAAATTTTTATTAATTTTTAAACAGGGATCAATTTATATGGGCAGGCAGGGGACTAAAAATGTAGCCGACAATAATAAAAATGTAGTGTGTGTGTTTTTCACTTTTTATTCTTTCTTTTTTAAAATTTTTAGGTAGTACTTCTACTCCCAGCATGGAACACACTGTTCCATGATGGGAGTAATAGTACCTGTACTAAATGACAGATCGTCCAGGGCCTGCTGCAATCCTTCTGTATAATTTATAGATGCGGCTGGCCGCTCTTCTATGGTCCCCTGCACTGCCTTATATATACACCTATTCATGAGGACCACAGCGGGTGTCAGGAGAGAAATCCGCTGTGATCTTTCCTTAACTGCAGGTACTATGGCTCCCACATGGAGCACACTCTGCTCCACGCTGGGAGCTGTATTACCTGCATTAATAGACAGATCTCAACAGGTGTCAGAAGTTACATTCACTGTGATCTGTCTATTAATGCAGGTACTACAGCTTCCAGCATGGAGAAGAGTGTGCTCCATGTTGGGAGTAGTAGTACCTGCAGTTAAGGACAGATCACAGCAGGTGTCACTCCTGACACCCGATGCAATCGTCCTATGTATTGCAGAGATGCATAGTGGCTTTCTCCTGCGCTCCGCATCTCTGCACTATACCCCAGCCGGCCAGTGATGTGAATAGAACATCACTCATTCATATTTCCCTCTGAGAGAGAGAGGATTGGCTGCAACCATCGGGCCAATCCCCACTATGGGGGGGGGGGGGGGAATATAAATGAGCGATGTTCTATTCACATCACTGGCCGGCCAGAGTACAGAGCAGCAGAGCAGAGATGCGAGCGCTGTATAGAGCGGCTCCGCATCTCTGCTCAATTATGGACGATCGCATCGGGTGTCAGGAATGACACCCGGGGTGATAAGTCTATTAGTACAGGTACTACTACTCCCATCATGGAACATTCTGTTCCATGCTGGGAGTAGTAGTACTACCTAAAAAATTTGAAAAATACAGAAAAAAAGTAAAACACACACACTTTATTAAAAATTAATAAAAATTTTGTTATAAAAATAAAAATTTGGGTAAATACATTTTTTGCCATCCCTACTGCATCTTTTTTGCCAAAGGGGCCAAAAATGCATTTTCCACTCAAATGCAAAAATGCCAGAAAAAACATCAGACGCAGGAAATTGCACTGGCGTGTTTTTCTGGCGTTTTTCTGGGGGTTTTTTTCTGTGAAAAAAACACGGGAAAAAAAACCAAGTAGAATCCTAGCCTAACCGTAGAGACACATAAGTATGCACAATGCTGCATGCTTTTTGTAAAGCCATTTCATTGTAGACATCAATAGGATAATGAAAAAAAACCTCCTTCGTCCAGGCGCTGCCGGTGTGGTCATCAGATGGTGCGCAGAATAATGCAATGTATACTTTAAGATATTGTATACACGAATATTTATTTTAAAATAACAAACAGACAGATTACGCATTTCGAGGGTGACTCCCCTCTTCCTCAGATCAGGTGTGCTGTCACAGCATTGTCATTGTGCTGCTCTGCGGCAGTGATTCTAAAAGCGATGCCTGTAATCTGCATGTTATACTGAATAACAGTATTATTGCATGTTAGAACAAAGCAAAGTGTTCTACACCCCTATTGGAGCCCTCTGTAGTCCAGAAATAGCCATTTTTAATATGAATTGGCTGCAAATAAATTCGGATCTAACCTCATTTTTTTTTTCCAAAAATTTGGCGAATCGGCCGAATCAAATCTTTTTAAAGTTCGCTCATCTCTACTCTCTACCCTGATGCCTGTGCCAATGGGGCCCATTGGCTTAAGCTACTTCTCCCCATAACATTTAGTTAGCACTTAATTACCCTTTTACAACACATGACAATATTACATATGTACATAATAGATCTGCCACTTTTATATGTGCTAATTACGACCATCAGGTGATCTCTCTGGACACAAGAGAACCCTGTGCACTGTAAACAGAAAATAATAAACATTAGACATTTAATGACTAATGTGGACTGAATATACATTAACTAAATGGCTACAGTCCTAACTGAATATGACATACAACTATTTTAGGTACACAAAATATACTATGTACAGTACTGACTATTGTACATATTTTCAATGACTTTTGTACATGAAATTACTCAAGAATTAGATACTCTCTAGTGACTAGACAATAGTAAGTTTTTTGACTACTGACTTCTATGTACATGAGTACTTTGCTCACGGTATCTAGTGGGCAGTTGGCCTTGAGTAGACCGCTGGGTCCTGCGCAGCACAACCTCTGGAGAATCAGGAACTGATGGGACCTCTGGAAACTCCGTAGGTACTTCTTCAACAATCACTGAAGCTTGAACTTGATCAGGGATCAGCTGAACAGGGACTACCGGTGCATGCACTGGAGAGGTTGGAAATACTTCTGGAATCCTGGGAGCTGGAACATACACTGGAGCCAGGGGAGATAGAACAGGAACCGTGCACTGACTAAAGTTGGAGGGGCCAACTCCAGTGCTGGAGGTAGACAAATAAACACTGGCTGACTCGGTGAGAACATAGGGATGTCCATAGATAGATATATCCCTTCGCCAGGAACATACTCTCTTGCTGGTCTGACACATGGAGGAGGGGGTGACGGGGCCACTGGAAGATCTTTTTGACAGATTTTGATATGGTTTCTGTGGACAACCTGTGGCTCATACCCAGGCTTCTGGACTTCATAAACATCGGACTCAGGGTAGGGGATAGCCGTCACTCTGTAGGGCTCTGTCTCCAAGATGAAATCCAACTTGCCTGTTCTCAGGAATTTTCTCAACCAGACTTTGTCACCCACCTGTAGTTTGGCTGTGGCATGGCAGTTGTGGTCATCCTGCTGCCTTTGCCAGGCCTCGCCCATCTTCTTACTGAGGATCTCTTTGGCCTCTTGAATCCGTCGTTGGTGTTCAGAAATCCACTCATAGGATGCTTGAGGAGAATTGTTAATCAGGGCTTGCAACCCAAATGTCCGATCTTTAGGTAGCTGCCCATGGCGTCCCATCATCAAGTAGAAATGAGTATATCCAGTGGAACAGTGCACAGTATTGTTGTAAATCTCCAGCAGCTCAGGTAGTAACCGAGGCCATTCTTCTTGTTGTGACACAGAGGCTGCTCGCAGCATATGAATGAAGACTTAATTGATCTGCTCACAGAGCCCTTTCCCTTGAGGGTGATAGAAGGTAGTTCTGAGTTTTTTGCAGTCGTGGAATTGACAAAATTCTTAAAAGAGTTGGGCCTCAAAGGCCATTCCAGGGATAGACTCGGGACATCCAAGGGTTTGCACCCACTTAGAGTAGAACATCTGGGCCATCGTCTTGGTTGTGAGATCCTTGACGGGGACAACAACAACAACAACCCACTTGGAGAAGGGATCCACCATGGTGACAGCATAAGTATACCCGGACCAGGTAGGAGACAGTTTCACATGGTCTAGCACAACCAATTGGTTGGGTCTGTCACTCTAGATGGAGTGGAGGGGTGCTCTTGCGTCCTTGCACACATTCTTGGTGAAGTTACAGACAGAGCATTCACTGCATTATTTCTCAATGTCACTCCGCATTCCAATCCAGTAGAATCTTTGCAGGAGAGTGGCTTTGGTCTTGTGGACTCTAAAGTGTCCCGACTGGTCATAATATGCGTTGAGGACCATCGCAATGTCTCTTTGGGTAACTAGAATCTGATGAAGTTGATCACCAGAGAACGGATCCAAAGAATTTCGGTACAACAGTCTTTTGTGCACAAACAGTCACTTCCTCTGTCGCCACAGACGCTTCATCTCGTAATCACTATGGGCCCGGCGTAGACGGGTTTGTACCTTTTTCGCCAGAAGGTAGTCCAACAGATCCCACATGACTCGACTTTCATCTTGGAGAGTCTTCCAGGTGTACAGGTCTGCTTTAACCTTTTCAGACATGGTTTCCCCGTCCATGAGGGCGGTAACAACATTCTCCATGTCTTTCCACTCGTCTTGGACAGGTGGCTCGCCGGGGGTCATCCGAGACAGTACATCGGCATTGACATTCGACTTGCCGCTTCTGTATTTGATAGTGAAGCTGTAGTTAGCTAACCTGGAAGCCCATCGCTGTTTATGGGCGCCCAATTTAGCAGTGTTCAGGTGGGCCAAAGGATTATTATCCGAGAAGACAGTAAATGGCAATGCAGCCAAATAATCTTTGAACTTTTCTGTCACGGCCCATACCAGGGCAAGAAGTTCCAGTTTGAACAAATTGCAAATGGCATTGTTCTTCTCTGCCCCTCGCAGATTTCGACTGGCGTAGGCAATCACTCTCTCTTGTCCATCTTGAACTTGGGACAGGACAGCTCCTAGACCTTCAAAACTGGCATCAGTATATAGCCAGAATGGTTGACTGTAGTCTGGATATTAATACACGAGGCGCCGTTCCTCGGTCTTTTTCTCTTTTTTTTCTATTTCATTGTAGAAACCAAGACACTTTGGGACAATAATAAAATGTTTGCAAAGAAGGACATAATCTGAAATTCTTTTGTCTTCACATAGTTGAATGTGCTTACAACAAAATCACACAAAAATTATCTATGGAAGTCAAATTTATCAACCCATGGAGGTCTGGATGTGGAGTCACACTCAAAATCAAAGTGGAAAACTAAACTACAGGCTGATCCAACTTTGATGTAATGTCCTTAAAACAAGTCAAAATGAGGCTCAGTAGTGTATGTGGCCTCCACGTGCCCGTATGACCTCGCTACAATGCCTGGGCATGCTCCAGATGAGGTGGCGGGATGAGGGCTGTCCTCCCAGACCTGGACCAAAGCATCTGCCAACTCCTGGACAGTCTGTGCAACGTGGCGTTGGTGGATGGAGCGAGACATGATGCCCCAGATGTGCTCATTCAGATTCAGGTCTGGGGAACGGGTGGGCCAGTCCATAGCATCAATGCCTTCCTCTTGCAGGAACTGCTTACACACTCCAGCCACATGAGGTCTAGCATTGTCTTGCATTAGGAGAAACTCAGGGCCAACCACACCAGCATATGGTCTTGCAAGGGGTCTGAGGATCTCGGTACTTAATGGCAGTCAGGCTACCTCTGGCAAGCACATGGAGGGCTATGCAAAGAAATGCCACCCCTCACCATTACTGACATACCCCAAACCGGTCATGCTGGAGGATGTTGTAGGCAGCAGAGCATTCTACACGGCGTCTACAGACTCTGTCATGTCTGTCACATGTGCTCAGTGTTAACTTGCTTTCATCTGTGAAGAGCACAGGGTGCCAGTGGCAAATTAGCCAATCTTGGTGTTCTCTGGCAAATGGCAAATGGCCTGCATGGTGTTGGGCTGTAAGCCCAACCCCACCTGTGGACATCGGGTCCTCATACCACCCTCATGGAGTCATGAAGTCTGTTTCTGACCGTTTGAGTGGACACATGCACATTTGTGGCCTGCTGGAGGTAATTTTGCAGGGCTCTGGCAGTGCTCCTCCTTCTCCTCCTTGCCTAAAGACGGAGGTAGCAGACCTGCTTTTGGGTTGTTGCCTCCTACGGCCTTCTCCACATCTCCTGATGTACTGGCCTGTCTACTGGTAGTGCCTCCATGCTCTGGACACTACATTGACAAACACAGCAAACCTTCTTGCCACAGCTTCTTGCCATCCTGGATGAGCTGCACTACCTGAGTCACTTGTGTGGGTTGTAGACTCCGTCTCATGCTACCACTAGAGTGAAAGCACTGACAGCATTCAAAAGTGACCAAAACATCAGCCAGGAAGCATAGGAGTTGAGAAGTGGTCTGTGATCACCACCTGCAGAACCACTCATTTATTGGGGGTGTCTTGCTAATTGTCTATCATTTCCACCTGTTGTCTGTTCCATTTGCCCAACATCATGTGAAATTGATTGTCAATCAGTGTTGCTTCCTGAGTGGACAGTGTGATTTCACAGAAGTGTCATTGACTTGGGGTTACATTGTGTTGTTTAAGTGTTCCCTTTATTTTTTTGAGCAGTGTATGTAAATTCCATTAGTTGCTCTGTAAATGAGTCCTAGATATCATGCCTAATTTCACATACAGCCTTCGAGTTTTATGTTCAGAAAAAGACAACATCAAATGTATTTGAACCATAGAGACAGCCAATACAGCTGTAATGGACCCCATTGTAGGGTGGCCACCATCTTAAATTTGTCCCATCTAACTTATAGCTTGTGGTTCTACATCAACATACCATTAGGAATACGTGCTGGGACATCATGCCTCTATATGAGACAATCGTACTGACAACACATCTATCATACTGATATGACATCATGGGTGATGGAACTTCTAACACAACCCCATCAACAGAGTGCATTTCTTGACCCCCTGTATAGCCTCATCCACCAGCAATAACAGCACTTAGCGCACCAGTCTGTCGCTCCCATTTTTTTTCTTTACATATATCTTGATCTTACTCAGCACAGATGTGTGACACTGCAGCCAAGCACTGGCTGTAGGTGAGATATTGATATTTAGGGCCTATCCATTTGGCAAGCCAAAGTGCAAAAAGTTGTGTTTCAACACACAAAGGGGGAGATTTATCAAAGCTGTCTATGTTACGTATCAATATAGATAAATCTACAGAGGGTTAGGCTGGTCTATTGTGCGCCTAATTTATCAAAAGGCGTACGGCTCTTGATAAATTCTGTGCACAGACTTTGTGATCTATACTTTAGACTGTATTTAAACCTGCTCCAACATGGTCTGACATTTCGGCGTACTTGTCGCTGAAAAGTCGCTTTTGATAAATTCAGCACCAATGCATTTTCCAATGTATTTCTGTCTAAAAGAGACTAGCATGCATCATGTTCTAAAGATCCTCTACAGCAAAAGTCGCAAAAAAGTCGCACATATTTAGACTGTAACTTTCTGTGCGACAAATTTAGACAGGAAAATCCTTTAATAAATATCCCCCAAAGTCTCTGAGCTTTATAATATAAAGCTATAGGTGCTCCATATTGTATGCAACAAAACATGGCATCCAGTGCAATGCTATTTTTAAATAGAGGAAAACTGTATAACTGTTTTGTTATTAAACAAAACAGTTATACAATATTAAAGAATATAAAATGGATAATTCCCGAGCACAGCAAGAGATCATAAGATTCAGTGCTCAATTGGATACATTAAGGCCGGGTTCACACTATGGAATTTCTGACCAGAATTAAATTTTGAAATTCCATTCGGAAATTCCGGTGCAGCAGAGTCCATTTGTTGCGAATGGGATTCTGATGCAAAGTACACACTGCAGAGTTTTCGAGGCAGCTTTTCTGGCCGGAAAATCTGTTTGAAAAATTTAGCCAGAACATTACCCTCTATGGGGACGACAATGTCAGTGCGGTCCTGAATCAGTCAGCGCTAGCAGAACTCGGTATAGAAATGCACTCTGGATGGAAATTCTGATGTGTGAACCTGGCCTAACATTCGGCTACTTAGTATACGACAAAAGGCTTTCCAAATAGCAAAACGGATTGGAACAGTAAAGAAGAGCACACCCGAGTAAATTAATAAATACAAATATTTTGGGCATGGTTGGAAAACGTTGGTCCAGCTACTCAAGTAGAGTTTATCCAAAGAGACCATAAACACATGCAAACACCTGTGGTGCCCAGCAAAAACAGCCTTAGTGTTCCATGATAGCTGGGACTCCACGAAACAAGTATCGATGTAGTTCCCCACATGGTCACAGGTAATTGACCTTAAAAGGAGTACTCCGGGATATAAAAACGTATCCCCTAAGGATATGGGATAAGTGTCAGATTGCGGAGGCTCTGACCGTTGGGACCCCCATGATCTCCTTTACGGGACCCCTACTCTCTTCCTAAATGGGGGGTGTTGACCACCGCACAAAGCGATTACTAACACGCCCCCTCAATGAATTTCTATGGGAAAGCTGGAGTTGGGAATATCTGGCTCTCCCATATAGCTGCATAGAGGGGGCGTGTCGGCCATTGCTTCATGCTGTGGTTGACACGCCTCATTTAGAAGCAGAGGCGGGGCCCCGTACAGGAGACCGGTGGGGGTCCAATATTTAGGATAGGGGATACGTTTTTAAATTTATAAGGGGATAAGTTTTTAATATCTAATTACTAATATTACAATAGTATTGTTGCATTATTGGCATATATTTTTCTGATAGTATGGGGCTTGCAAACAGGGTATAAATATATCAGCCTGGATTTTTTTTTTATATGTTAACAATATGGTGCAATCCAGGATCTTTTGAGACCTTTATTCATATAATTATTTTCATACAGATCGGTGTTTGTATACAGATTGTAACTATTGTTTTTGTTGTTGTTAATTTATCGAGTTACATTATTCATCACCTTTTTTCCATTTTGCTCTGAAAATCTATTTAAAACTGTGCATTGTCCTCAAGTTCCTCTTCGCCTTCCTACGCATTTCCAGAAGTTGTTTCAACCCTAGAAAAACAAATCAACATCTCAGAAGTGGTAATGCTGGAAGTGACCTCTTTTCTGTTGCCTCCCGCTGTACTTAAATAATTGAGCGTCACTCCAAATATTATATGTTCATTTCTTCATTACCGACATAAAACTTTTATATTCCTCTAAAACCAGAGCACTTCGTAAGGAGAATGCCTCGAGTATGTAACTTTCGTTTTTTAACAGATGTGAGTCTGGAGAGGAGATATGATGTGTTTATTCAGTTTTTACATGTTGTAGTTGTGGTTTTTTTTCCTAGGGGGCAGCCATATTGGAGGCGCACACTTTCCTCCTCTATAGGCAGTGCAGTAGGGTGTGTATACTTTATGGCATCTGAAATCATGGTGTCCCGATGCGGAACATACTATGTCCTATCAGGTGGATGTCACTTTACTTTCCAGACCTCTATTGTGGGTCCTGTACCTCACCATATGAGTACAGGCCTAAGTGACATTTTTGTTCCTCCAACAGGATTCTGCCAACCAGATTGTTAGTCCAGTCAAGTTCATGTCAACTTTAAGGACAAGTGCCAAAGCATAGGATAAAGTGGGTGCAGGGCCAGATTAAGGCTGCCTTGAAGATGGAGCACTTCATTATGATGCCCCCCCCCGACAGTTCCCCCTCATTAGGTGCAGTATAGTTAATTAGGTTGGCAGTATAGTTCCCCCATATTAGGTTGTAGTTCCCCCACGTTAGGTGCAGTACAGTTCCCCCCCATTTGGTGCAGTACAGTTCCCCCACATTAGGTGCAGTACAGTTCCCCCACATTAGGTGCAGTACAGTCCCCCACATTAGGTGCAGTACAGTTCCCCCACATTAGGTGCAGTACAGTTCCCCCACATTAGGTGCAGTATAGTCCCCCCACATTAGATGCAGTACAGTTCCCCCACATTAGGTGCAGAACAGTTTCCCCACATTAGGTGTAGCATAGTCCCCCCACATTAGGTGCATTATAGTCCCCCACATTAGGTGCAGAATAGTTCCCCACATTAGGTGCAGTACAGTTCCCCCACATTAGGTGAAGTACAGTTCCCCCACATTAGGTGCAGAACAGTTTCCCCACATTAGGTGTAGTATAGTCCCCCCACATTAGATGCAGTACAGTTCCCCCACATTAGGTGCAGAACAGTTTCCCCACATTAGGTGTAGCATAGTCCCCCCACATTAGGTGCAGTACAGTTCCCCACATTAGGTGCAGTATAGTTCCCCACATTAAGTGCAGTACAGTTCCCCCCACATTAGGTGCAGTACAGTAACCCCACATTAGGTGCAGTACAGTTCCCCAACATTATATGTAGTACAGTTTCCCCACATTTGGTGCAGTATAGTTCCCCACATTAGGTGCAGTATAGTTCCCCACATTAGGTGCAGTATAGTTCCCCACATTTGGTGCAGTATAGTTCCCCACATTTGGTGCAGTATAGTTCCCCACATTAGGTGCAGTATAGTCCCCCACATTAGGTGCAGTATAGTTCCTCACATTAGGTGCAGTACAGTTCCACATATTAGGTGCAGTACAGTACCCCCACATTAGGTTTAGTACAGTTCCCCCACATTAGGTGCAGTACAGTTCCCCACATTTGGTGCAGTACAGTTCCCCCACATTAGGTGCAGTACAGTTCCCCACATTTGGTGCAGTATAGTTCCCCCACATTAGGTGCAGTATAGTTCCCCACATTAGATGCAGTATAGTTCCCCACATTAGGTGCAGTATAGTTCCCCACATTAGGTGCAGTATAGTTCCCCACATTAGGTGCAGTATAGTTCCCCCACATTAGGTGCAGTATAGTTCCCCCACATTAGCTACAGTATAGTTCCCCCCACATTAGGTGCAGTATAGTTCCCCCCACATTAGGTGCAGTGAAGTTCCCCACATTGGGTGCAGTATAGTCCCCCACATTAGGTGCAGTACAGTTTCCCCACATTAGGTGCAGTATAGTTCCCCACATTAGGGGCAGTTTATTCCCCCACATTAGGTGCTGTACAGTTCCCCCACATTAGGTGCAGATAGTTCCCCCACATTAGGTGCAGTACAGTTCCCTCAAAGACATACAGCCTTCAGCCATATACAGTGTATGGCTGGAGGCTGTATGTTTGTGTACTGCCCCACTTCAGTGTTCCAACTACCGCTCCTCCGGTCTGGGGTCACGATCTACTGCTATGGCCTATGGGCCATAGCAGTAGGTCCCGGGACCGGAGAAGACTGGAGGTCGGAATACTGAAAATGACGTGCTGCCATCTGGTGCTGGATACTTACCATGCACGTGCACGTCCTCCTCTCTTCTCCGCTACTTACTGCTGTTATCATGGGCGCACACACGGGACATCAGTGACGTCTCTGCGTGCGCTACCTCTCAAAGGCCCCTGCGTTTGTAAAATTAACGCGGGGCCGCAGAGATGTAACATCCTTGTGCCCTGAAAAGATTTTTGCGGGACACAGGGATGTCCCAAATGTGATGGGGGCCCCCTGCGGACACAGGGCCCGGAGCAGGCGCTCCATGAGCGCCAATGATGATCTGGCCCTGAGTGGGTGAGGATCCTTTAGCCACTCCTGTCCGTAGAAGTCCACCCTGGCGGTAGGCACCCACATTGGATTCCACACAGTGAAGTAGCAAGAGTCAGTGATAGCCAGCTCTCAAGTAATAGTCAAGCCAATTAAAGTCAAGTCTTAGTCAGTAGTAATCCTAGTCACCTCAAGGCTAGCTCAGTCAAGTCTGTCCATGACAAGTTCAGACAAGTCAAGTCACATATTTGTCGAGGAGGACTACAAGACCCAGAGTGCCAGTACAGCAATTGTGGTTCCCTTTAACATCCTTCATCAAATATTGCACTGAAATTGACCTGTCCTATGTGTATTATCCTGTTGCAATTCCTGAAGTAAAGTTCACAAGTGGTTTCCCTAACCTTGTATTTGTGGTATTCCTTACCCAGCACTTGGCACCGGTAACCGTTTCATCCTTGGAGTGTGGTGGTTAACACTCCTGGTGTCACAAACTCTTATCATACTCACAACACCCATAAGTCTACATACACACAATCTTAAAGGGGCACTCCGGTGGAATTTTTTTTTCTAATCAACTGGTGCCAGTAAGTTAAACAGATTTGTAAATTACTTCTATTAAAAAAATCTTAATCCTTCCTGTACTTATTAGCTGCTGAATACTACAGAGAAAATTCTTTTCTTTTTGGAACACAGAGCTCTGTGCTGACGTCATGACCACAGTGCTCTCTGCTGACACCTCTGTCCATTTTAAGAGTTGTCCAGAGTAGTAGAAAATCCCCATAGAAAACATATGCTGCTCTGGACAGTTCCAAAAATGGACAGAGATGTCAGCAGAGAGCACTGTAGTCATGATGTCAGCAGAGAGCACTGTGTTCCAAAAACAAAATAATTTCCTATGCAGTATTCAGCAGTTAATATGTACTGGAAGGATTAAGATTTTTTAATAGAAGTAATTTACAAATCTGTTTAGCTTTCTGGCACCAGTTGATTAAAATATATATATATATATATATATATATATATATATATATATAAAAAGTTTTCCACCGGAGTACCCCTTTAAGCCACCAAACAATGAATAAGGGCAGTTGACAGATAAAAGTAATAGAAAATTAAAGTCTCCAGGTAGTGATGAAGTACAGAACCTACACTACCTCATAGAGCCTACCTGGCAGTTGTGTTGAATTACCTGGGTTATTTTCTAAATTGGCGTAGGGCTACACCAGGGAGCAGAGTCTAAGGGATTATGTGTAGCCTCACCTTTAACACCTACAGGAAGGTATTGACTTTTCCAGAGGAAATTCCTTGGTTGCTACCCTCGGGGTAGTCTCTCATACAACAGTGTAGACAGGATACAAATTTGCGTAAGCTGGGATCAGGGCAGGTGGTGTTTAGTTGTCCATGGATGTAGGTCAGGCAGGAAGCTGGAAATCAACAGCAAAGATAATACATGTGAACATAACCGCAGTGAGAATGGCAGTGTACAGAGTTTAGAGGATCTCCAGTACATGCTGTGTGGGCATTGTGCAAGTTCACGCTCCAAGAAGTATCTACCAGTCAGAGGAGGAAATGTATCTGCACCACAGTAAGCCAACTTGTATAGGCCTTTTAGAGTAGAGAGAATCATACTGGCATGGTCCTGCATCCTGTGTGCAACTGAATTTTCACTATTTCCAGTCGGTATGAAGGAGATTTATCAAGCTCCATAGTAGAATTTTTTTGCGTAAAATAGTTGCACGTACCTGCGCATGTGCGACTTTTCTATACATGCTGCGACTTTTTGATTTTTGCTCATTCCAAAGCACATTTCTGGAATCTGCTCACATAGTAATTTCTTTTTTTACTTTCCAGCTATTTATTAAGAAAGAAAGTTGCATCTGTATTTAAAGTCTCATATGTATTCCAGGTCCAACCTGGCTTACAGAAAGTGCATATATCTGCAGAAAAGGACATTAACACCTACTTTAACAACTGTTCTTTTTCTGCATCATGAAACAAAGCTACTACATCAATGTTAATGTTAATTATAGAAAAAAATTTATTATATAACTATTAACTCTATTCATTTTAAGGTTGAAAATATACACTGCACACCTTGTTAATTTTAGAACACGTTCATGCTGACGTCCCCACTACATTTTATAATTATTGTTGTGTTAAAATAGAATAAGGCACAAAATAATTGTGTAAGAATTTTTACAGACTAAGTAAATAACCCATGTGCCACTAAAATTTTTCCTTAAAAAAAAGAAACATCCATAGTAATACAGCTTCATGCACATTTTGGGGTGGGTAACGTACTGAGATGTTTTTTTTTTTCTGGCTTCACTATTGTTTACGGTATGTGCCTGTTGGTGCTGCGCTGTCTTCCTTCCTGACATAAACTCCGGCCTAAGCGCAGCAATGCAAGACCAACGTCACAAAATGCGGGCTTAAAATGAAACAAAAAAGTGACTCCATTTCACATGGGTTTACAAGGGATCAGTACTGTCAAACTAACCTGATCAACTTTCATGAGGAGGTGAGCTCCAGACTGGACAAGGAAGAATCACTGGATGTCATATGTCTAATGGGAATATTGGGCTTGGGGAAAATGTGGGTAAGTTTTTAAGTAACTGGCTCAAAGATAGGAATCACATGGTAGGTATAATGGTACATACTCTGATTGGGTGACTGTTACTAGTGGGGTACCACAGGGGTCAGTTTTGGGACATATTGTTCTATTTATTAATGATATTGTAGGGGGATTACATAGTAAAGTATCAATCTTTGCAGATGATATTAAGCTCTGAAAAGTGGTTAACACAATAGAGGACAGTGCACTGTTACAAATGGATCTGGATGGGTTGGAGGTTTGGGCTGAGAGGTGGCAGATGAGGTTCAACACTGATAAATGTAACATTATTCACATTAGGAGGAAAAATTAAGGCTGGGATTATGTATTAAATGGGAAAACATTGAGGACAACTGACAGGGAAAAGGACTTTTAGTGGACAGTAAATGTACCTGTCGCGACCAGTGTCGGGCAGCTGCTGCCAAGGCCAATACAATCATGGGGAGCATCTAAATGGGCACAGATGTCCACGGCAAGGACATAATTCTACCGCTGTACAAATCAGACCATACGTAGAATACTGTGTACAGTACTGGGCACCAGTGTACAAGAAAGATATTTGACATGCACACAACCAAAAATTTTGTTTAGTTTCGTTATTTTTTTTTTTTTTTCAGACTAAAATTTTTTCGGTTCTGTTAAACCTTCGGGATACAGTAATTCATTTTATTCTGTTTTTGGATGCATTCATATATATTTTTTTCAGTCCTATAATGAAATTTATCTTTTTTATAACAAATTTTTTATAAATTTTTAAACAGGGGTCAATTTATGTGAGAGGGCAGGGCACTAAATATGTAGCCAACAATAATAAAAATGTAGTGTGTGTGTGTTTTTCACTTTTTTTTTTTAGGTAGTACTACTACTCCCAGCAGGGAACACACTGTTCCATAATGGGAGTAGTAATGCCTGTAATAATTGACAGATCACTGGGGTTCAGTGCGATCCTCCTGTATAACGAATAGATGCGGCCGGCTGCTCTTCTATGGTCCCCTACACGGCCGTATATATACACCTATTCATATTTCCCGCAGAAAGCTGTGATTGGCCAGATGGTTCCAGCCAATCACAACTCTCTGTGGGATATATGAATATGTGTATATATACGTCAGTGAAGGGGACCATAGAAGAGCGCCAGCCGAATCTATGCATTATACAGGAGGATCACAGCGGGTGTCAGGAGTGACATCCGCTGTGATCTTTCCTTAACTGCAGGTACTACTACTCCAAACATGGACCACACTCTGCTCCATGCTGGGAGCTGTAGTACCTGCATTAATAGACAGATCGCAATAGGTGTCAGAAGTTACACTTGCTGCGATCTGTCTATTAATGCAGGTACTACAGCTCCCAGCATGGCGAAGAGTGTGCTCCATGTTGGGAGTAGTAGTACCTGCAGGTAAGAACAGATCACAGCGGGTATCACTACTGAAACCCAATGTGATCGTCCTGTCTATTGCTGAGATGGAGTGGCTTTCTCCTGCGCTCGCATGTCTGCTCTATACTCCAGCCGGCCACTCACTCATTCAGATTTCCCTCAGAGCTGTGATTGGCTGCAACCATCTGGCCAATCCCAACTCTGGGCAGAAAATATGAATGAGTGATGTTCTATTCACATCACTGACTGGAGTACAGAGCAGAGATGCGAGCGCTGTATAGAGCCGCTCCACATATCTACTATATTATGGACTATCGCATCGGGTGTCAGACTGATACCCGGGGCGATATGTCTATTAGTACAGGCACTACTACTCCCAGCATGGAACAGTCTGTTCAATGCTGGGAGTAGTAGTACTACCTAAAAAATTTTAAAAATAGAGGAAAAAAAGTGAAACACACACACTTTATGAAATGGTCATTGCTTCTAAATGAAAACAAATTTAGTTTTAACAAAAATAAAATTCATTTTTCACAATTTCGAAGGCATGTACAATTCATTTTGTTACGAATTCGGATTCATTTAAATATTTCTTACATTTGGATCAATCCGAATGTATGAAATATGAACAATTCGGACAAAAACGAATTTCGTCGGAAACGAATTGCACAAGCCTAAAAGATATAGTGGAGCTGGAGAGGGTTCAAAGATGGGCAACCAGGGTAATAGGGGGAATGGGAGGACTACGGTATCCAGAAAGATGATCAAAATTGGGGTTATTTAGTTTAGAAAAAAGAAGGCTTAGGGTCGACCTAATAACTATATATAAATATATTAAGGGACAGTACAGAGATCTCTCCCATGATCTATTTATTTCCAGGACTGTATCTATAACAAGGAGGCATTCTTTACACTTAAAGAAAATAAGTTCTATACACCAGTACCGATGGGGATTCTTTACTGTAAGATCAGTGAGACTCTGGATCTCCTGGATGTGGTCATGGTAAATACAATAAAATAGATCAGGAGCGGCCTGGATGTGTTTCTGTTGAGTAATAATGTTACAGGTTATGGATACTAGATTTATAGAAACAGAACGTTGATTCAGGGATTTCTTCTCACTGCCATGTTTGGAGTCTGGAAGGAATGTTTCCTCTGGTATGGGGCAATTGGCATCAGCCTCATAAGGGTTTTTTGCCTTCCTCTGGATCAACACAGTAGGGATATACAGGGTGGGCCATTTATATGGATAGACCTTAATAAAATGGGAATGGTTGGTGATATTAACTTCCTGTTTATGTCACATTAGTATATGTGAGGGGGGAAACTTTTCAAGATGGGTGGTGACCATGGCTGCCATTTTGAAGACGGACGTTTTGAATCCAACTTTTGTTTTTTCAATAGGAAGAAGGTCATGTGACACATCAAACTTGTTGGGAATTTCACAAGAAAAACAATGATGTGCTTGGTTTTAACGTAACTTTATTCTTTCATGAGTTATTTACAAGTTTCTGACCACTTATAAAATGTGTTCAATGTGCTGCCCATTGTGTTGGATTGTCAATGCAACCCTCTTCTCCCACTCTTAACACACTGATAGCAACACTGCAGGAGAAATGCTAGCACAGACTTCCAGTATCCGTAGTTTCAGGTGCTGCAGAATGGGCAAAACAAAAATTGAACAGGACCCTAAGTTTCCGCAGAAGATTTTGTTAAGTGATGAGGCAAACTTTTATGTGAATGGTGAAGTTAACAAATTTTGCCATTTTTCATCAATGGAAACCTCAAGGCCACTGGATATGCGAAATTGCTACATGATGATGTGTTTCCCTCTTTATGCACTGAAACTGGCACGTTCCCTGAGTTTTTCCAGCAAGATGGTGCACAACCACATTATGAGTGTCAGGTCCAAGCATTCCTAAATGAACAGTTTCCTGGAAAGTGGATTGGTCGTCGTGGGACAGTTGAATGGCCCCCAAGGTCTCCCAACCTGACTCCCTTAGACTTTTATCTTTGGGGTCATCTGAAGGCAATTGTCTATGCTGTGAAGATACGAGATGTGCAGCACCTGAAGCTACGGATACTGGAAGCCTGTGCTAGCATTTCTCCTGCGGTGTTGCTATCAGTGTGTGAAGAGTGGGAGGAGAGGGTTGCATTGACAATCCAACACAATGGGCAGCACATTGAACACATTTTATAAGTGGTCAGAAACTTGTAAATAACTCATGAACTAATAAAGTTATGTTAAAACCAAGCACATCATTGTTTTTTCTTGTGAAATTCCCAATAAGTTTGATGTGTCACATGACACTCTTCCTATTGAAAAAACAAAAGTTGGATTTAAAATGTCCGACTTCAAAATGGCCGCCATGGTCACCACCCATCTTGAAAAGTTTCCCCCCTCACATATGCTAATGTGCCACAAACAGGAAGTTAATATCTCCAACCATTCCCATTTTATTAAGGTATATCCATATAAATGGCCCACCCTGTAGGTTGAACTTGATGGACTCTGGTCTTTTTTTAACATTATGCACTATATTCCCTAAGTGTAGCGAATATCTGTTAAATATACTTTAACAGAAAGCAACCTGTGTCTCATCACGTGGCTCACCTGCTTGTCAGATTTAGTTATCTTTGATTCTAGCCAAGCTGTGAGCATTAAATTTGCCAGCTACATCTGCAATACTGGCTTTCTCTGATGCTCAGATGTATGGTTAGAGATACCATAATCCGCTGCCAAATAAACATTGTGACATTTGACAAGTACAGATGGAAGCAGGTGAGCTGGTAGCAGCAAGGAAACAAGTAAACAGACATCTGAGGCCTGAGAGGAGCAGGAGACACACTGAGATAGGAATCAGCAATGATGTTTTGATAACTGGGATTCTCTTCTCCTAAGGGTTTTCACATGGGGAATTTTTTCCAGGTTTGGATGCACTTTTACAGCATGTTAACCCCTTAATGACCATGGACGTAAATGTATGTCCTGGTGCGGAGGTACTTCAAGCACTAGGACATACATTTACGTCTTGTACATGACTGCGAGCATCGTAGAGGTTCTTGGCATCATGCACTGCAGGTCCCAACTGCTATCAGCAGCCAGGGACCTACCGGTAGTGGCGGACATCAGTGATCGCGCTGATGTCCGCCATTAACCCCTCAGATGCCATGAGCAATACAGATCACAGCATCTGCAGCAATGAGCATGTTTAAATGGATGATCGGATCACCCGCGACGCTGCTGCGGGGATCCGATCATCTAAAATGGCGGCCGGAGGTCCCCTGACCTTTCTCTGGCCGTCTCCAGGGGTCTTTTGCTCTGGTCTGAGATCGAGCAGGCCAGAGAAGAAGATCGCCGATAACACTGATCAGTGCTATGCTCATGCATAACACTGAACAGTATTAGCAATCAAATGATTGCTACAGATAGTCCCCTATGGGGACATAAAAAGTGTAAAAAAAAAATGGTTTCACTCAGTACCTAATCCTGACCATGTACATCAACTTTTTATGTGTCTAGCACCTTTATAAATTTTTTATTACACTTTTAATTTAGCTCACTAGTCTGAATTCCTCTCAAAGGGAGGGGGCGTGGCCTCACTGTGCAGGTCTCTACCCCCTCCCTCCGTATGCTGTCTGCTCACATCTCTAGCATTAGCAAAACTACAACTCCCAGCTTGTCCTCACTGACAGTAGCGGGACACAAGCTGACAGTGGGAGGATTTTTCCTCCAGCTGTGAGCCCTGCACTCACAGCTGTCAATCAATGAAGTGTGTCCATGACGTAGGTGATGACGCATGGACACAGCAGGACTAATATGTGTCCAAGCAGGCAGGAGGGGCAGTTGTTTGACTGGCTCTTTCAGTATGAAATACTGAAAAATTTCTAATGAAAGCAACTGCAAAACCTATTGGTTTTGCATAATTTACAACATACCAAAAGTTTTTGTATCTGACAGTGCCCATTTACGGAAAAATTACAAAGTTGTAGGTGGTCAAAATTGGGCGATTTTAAACATACAGATTTTGTACAAAAAGTTAGATATTTTATAAAAGCAGTACAATAATAGAAAAGTATGTAAACATAGGTATAATTTTAATCATATTGACCCACAGAATAAAGAAAACATGTCATGTGTACCGTAAAGTGTACAGTATGAAAACGAAACCTTCAAAATTTGCAAAATTGTGGTTTTCATTTAAATTTCTTCACAAAAAAAAAATGTTTTAGGGTTCACCTTACATTTTATGGTAAAATGAGAACTGTCATTGCAAAGTACAATTGGTCACGCAAAAAAACAAGCCCTCATATAGGTCTATGGATGGAAATATAGAAGAGTTATGGATTTTAGAAGGCGAGGAGGTAAAAACTAAAATGCAAAAATTAACTTGACCTGGTTCTTAAGGGGTTAAAATTCTCAACCTTTATATCTTTTTAATGTGATTGAAAAAACAGCCACTAGGTGGCTCTGTTTTGTTCCCTGCAGCAAGTCAAACAGTTAGTTTGGTCTCCTCCCGGCCTGGCAGGAGACCAAACTCAGGAAGTGCGTGTGGGGCTTGGTGAGGCACAGCTCTCACAGGCTTCAGTGATATAGCGCCTGCTGGGGAACGCCCACTTTCTCCTACTGGGAGCTCACAGTATGTCTGCAAGGGAAAAGGTATAATACACAGCTTTTTAAAGCTCAGAAAAGTTTTTAAGTGCAGGGAGGGGGGAATGAGTAGTTAGGGAATATAATCTGAGTTAGTTTAGAAAATATGGTTTGATGACAGGTACTTTTTAAAAGAGGGAGAGTAACAACTAAGTGTCAGTTTATTCATACGTTTTCCGAAGGAGTATCAGCTGCTGGAGATTACATTACTCGGCTATTTCTTGAAGCCTTATAGACAATGAATAAAGCAGCGGCAGGTATGTGCAACTCGCCAATCCTTGTTAAGGTGTTGGATTCTGTTCTTGAAATAGAGGATGTGTTTTAACTTGGAATACCCCTTTAATAGCCACTCTGCTACATGTCAGTGTTTATTATTTCTATAATAGGACATCACTAGATTTATTATCATTATATTTTAAAGCTGTTTATTTTGTGTGTTCTGATATTCGTATGTACCCTAGCCTTTAGTTGTGTCATCACTGTAATTATTATCTCTGTTATATGCCATGGTGAGATATTATTGTGTGCATTTGCGGTGATTCCCAGGCAGACATGATGGTAGGGCAGCTGATACTTTTAGTCCCAAACTATTATAGATGAGATGTCCCAGTTGTATCCTGTGTGTTTTTCTTGGAGTCACTACAAATGTAAAAGGAGAGGGGTGGGCACCATGGACGTAAAATCTTTGTCCCCCTAGGGCACTTCTTAGCTAATGTCCTCCTGGCTAATGGTAGGGGGAAGGCACTGGGTTGCACATGTGTAGTAAATAACCAAGACTCCTGGACTCGAGGTGTCGCTTCAACAGGGTTAATTTTACTCAACTTCATCCACAGGGAAGGCACATAACTTGTACAGTTCCAACAACCGTACCTGGAATGGCAGATGTAAATGGCAATAGAGGCATTGACCTGTGTGGAGTCATTGTAGTCAGATGAGAAGTTCAAACATACATGGGGCTACAGCAATTTCACACCTTATGGCTTTCTCAGGCTTATGATCATATAATATTCTCATATTATTTTCTTTTTACTTTTACCTGTTATTTTACATATATATGTTTATCCGAGGTATTTTTACCAACCACATCTGAAGTTTATTCCAAGCATCTTCTACTCTTTCAGTAAAATAATATGCTTCTGATTAGTGTTGGGTGCGAATATTCGCATTTCGAATTTTTATTGCGAATATCGCAAATTTGCAAATATTCGCTATATATTTGAAATTTCGAATATTCGCTTTTTCCCATTTGCATATGTGAATATTATATTTATTTTTGTATTTATTCAATATAATTTTTTTCATTATAATTCTACATACACTGACACAACTATACCTTATTTATTATACTCTTTTACACCATTTTTTCACATATAATTTTTCACAACTTATCATTAGTCCACACATGGTTTATTATGAATTTAGTTGTGGGTTTTATGTACTGTCCTGATATATGAATTAATTATACAATTTTCTACACAATACAATATTTATAGGCTGCTGAGTATCACTTCTTTGCATGTTCACAGTTTTGCACCATATTGCACTATTTTTGAGCACGGTTGACACTTTGATCACTCACTCACCATATTCATTCACATCCTAATAATGTTTAAAGTGTGATACTCCACAGCGCTTGCGCAGGATAAGGGACTCCGGAGTTGAGTCACGTGATGCGCGGTCACAGATCCCTGTAAAGAAGAGTCTATATATATTTTTTTGCATGTGGACATTATTTAAGCGTATATGTCACCTATACTGTAGCTCCATAAGCATCTACTCCTTTCTCCTAAGATACCTTTTTGTTTATAAATAAGCAAAAAAGAACTTTGTAAGTTCACTATCAGTGTCTAGGAGGTGGGGCTAGTGGGTACGGAGCTGCACCAATCAGACACTCCTCTCTCCCAGACATCACCGGCCATTGATTGACACACAGAGCTACCCAGCTGGCAGAAGTCCTGTATGTGCAGTCTGTGTGTGCTTCAGTACTGTGTTTTCCCTTGTTTGACCCCTGTTGACTAGCCCACTCACCATAGTGACTAGATGTAAAGAGCTCGTCATAGATAATGACTGTAACCGCCTTCAAACCCGACCGACAGGGATGAAAGCTTTACTGTGTGTGCGCCAGAAACCACAGTACTGGAGTATAGGCAGACTGCAAATTGACCAGGTAGCCTTGTGTATCAATCAGAGGCTGATGACATCTGGGAGAGAGACATGCTGGAGCAGCACAGCTTTGGACCCGTTGGCCTGCCTTCAGGACACTGGTAACATACTTACAAAGTCCATTTTATGCTTCTTTTCAGCTTAGAGGCTACATTAAAGGGGTCAGTTTAGGTGACTTATGTTAGGATTCGGCAGGCTGGTGGTGGATCCTCTGTGTCAGTGAGGGATTGGCGTGGACTGTACCGGTTGACCGGTTCTAAGTTGCTACTGGTATTCGCCAGAGCCCGCCGCAAAGCGGGATGGTCTTGCTGCGGCGGTAGCAACCAGGTCGTGTCCACCGGTAGCGGCTCAACCTCACTGACTGCTGAGACTGGCGTGGTACAGATGGACAAGGCAAGAGCAAGGTCGGACGTAGCAGAAGGTCAGGGCAGGCAGCAAGGGTCATAGTTAGGGGCAACAGCAGAAGGTCTGGAACACAGGCTAGGAACATACACAAAACGCTTTCACTGGCACAAGGCAACAAGATCCGGCCAGGACAGGAAGGGGAAGTGGGGTTTTATGGGCATGGAGCAGATGGGAGCTAATTACACTGATTGGGCCAGGCATCAATTAGTGGTGCACTGGCCCGTTAAATCTTAGAGAGCTGGCACGCGTGCGCCCTGGAGAGCGGAGCCGTGCGCGCCAGGACGTGACAGCCGGGGAACGGGACAGGTGAGTAGATTGGGATGCGACCCGCGAGCGGGTGCGTCCCGCTATGCGGATCGCATTCCCGCCGGCAGTGTCAGTGCAGCGCTCCCGGTCAGCGGGTCTGACCGGGGCGCTGCAGAGAGGAAAACGCCGCGAGCGCTCCGGGGAGGAGCAGGGACCCGGAGCGCTCGGCATAACAACTTATGCACTTTAATGGGGTTTTTCAGACATTTTGCATTGATGGACTAGCAGTATCTGATTGACATGGTGCCAATGCTGCTGCCTGGAAAGACATGGTCAATATTTGAGAGTGGGGGCATAAATTATTCCTAGCAGGAAGTATCTCTTAAAAATTGATACATATATGTTTCTATACTGTAAGTTGTGTTAAAATAAACTTGGCTCTACTTTACTGAGTAGCATTTATATTTTGTTGATTTTGACCCTGGTTACATAAGTATGAAGGTTTTTTTTTTTGTATAGATCGGCTAAAATTTTATATTTCTAAGTATCCCTTTATTGAGAAGGTTACCAGTTCTGTACATCATCTTGTTATCTTGATAAAGCAGATATTCCAGCCTTGAGAATAAGTCTTTATAGAATGCACCATAAATGTTCAAGGGCAAAGGACACTAGAGGGCAGTGCAATGTTAACAACATAGAAGTCTTCTTTCTGGCAGTCTAAAATAAGTGCGTTCCCCAGCACAGACTGTTAAAGTGTAAGTATGAAACAAAACAGAAAATATTTTTTGTTTCTAAAAGGAATGTGATATTATCAATCATATGCTTGTCCCATTACCTTAAAGTGACGCTATAGAGCAGTGTTTCCCAACCAGTATGCCTCCATCTATTGCAAAACTACAACCCCCACGGCTGTCCGGGCATGCTGGAGGTTGTAGTTTTGCAATAGATGGAGGCAAACTGGTTGGGAAACACTGTTCTAGAATTATTCTATACCCACCAGGGGCAAACATTCAGCTAAATGCCCTAGCCAGCAAGAGTTGCTTGTTGACTTCCCCCTCGTGGTGCTTATCCCATTGGTCACATGGGTCTCATCTCAACTCTTAGGCACAAACCCCTGCTCAAGGTAAACCTTAACATTAGGTGATATTATTAGTGATGTTGCTAAATATTTATAATCTGCTGGACTATACCAAGACTTGTCAGAACATGGCATTAGAGTATGCCCATGAGTTGGAAACCCTAACCATTTGCAGGCAAAAGAGGCACCAATACCTTACCTGGAAGAAATAATGTAGCTAATCTATATATATAAAACTCAATAAGTGTGTGTATATGTTTGCTTGCCCTGTGGATTTTCCTCCACAACAAGGATTAGGAAGGAAAAACCGGGCAACGCTAGTACTCAGCTAGTATATAAATAAAACTCTATAATGTATGTATGTATGTGTGTGCATGTTCCAGTATCACGTCCAAATGGCTAAAGATATTAACATGAAACTTGGCACACAAGTTACTTATATGTCAACAACAAACATAGGATAGGTAATGTAACCCTTACTCACCCCCATTTGCCAGGGTCGGGGTTTTATATGGGAAATATATGTTACTGCATAACTTCCAAACGACTGAAGATATTTTGATATTACTTGGTCACATGTTATTTATATGTCTACTTAAAATCTAGGATAGTTAATTTAACCCTTAACTACACCCATTTGTGAGGGTCGGGGGTTTTGTTTAAAGTCCCATGCAAATCAATGGGAAATGTATATTTAACCCCTTAAGGACCACAGGTTTTTCCATTTTTGCACTTTCATTTTTCCTCCTCACCTTTTAAAAATCATAACCCTTTCAATTTTGCACCTAAAAATCCATATGAGGGCTTATTTTTTGCGCCACCAATTTTAATTTGCAGTGAGATCAGTCATTTTACCCTAAAATCTACGGAAAAACGGAAAAAAAAAATCATTGTGCGACAAAATTGAAGAAAACATGCCATTTTGTAACTTTTGGGGGCTTCCGTTTCTACGCAGTACATTTTTCGGTAAAAATTACACCTTCTCTTTATTCTGTAGGTCCATACGATTAAAATGATACCCTACTTATATAGGTTTGATTTTGTCGTACTTCTGGAAAAAATGATAACTACATGCAGGAAAATGTATACGTTTAAAATTGTCATTTTCTGATCCCTATAACTTTTTAATTTTTCTGCATATGGGGCGGTATGAGGGCTCATTTTTGGCGACGTGATCTGAAGTTTTTATCTGTACCATATTTGTATTGATCGGACTTTTTGATCGCTTTTTATTCACTTTTTCATGATATAAAAAGTGACCAAAAATACGCTATTTTGGACTTTGGAATTTTTTTGCGCGTACGCCATTAACCGTGCGGTTTAATTAATATATTTTTATAGTTCGGACATTTACGCACACAGCGATACCACATATGTTTATTGTTATTATGTTTATATATTATTTATGTGGAATTTGGGAAAAGGGGGGTCATTTAAACTTTTAATAAGGAAGGGGTTAATGTGTGTGTGTTAAACTTTTTTTTACCTTTTTTTCTTTTACACTTTTAGTCCCCTTAGGGAACTTTTAGGAGGAATCATTTGATTCCTCATACAGATGAATGGGATTACATACAATCCCATTCATCTGTGTGCTCTGTGCTCGATTGATAAAGCCTGGTCCAGCCAGGCTGTATCATTCAGAGAGCCGGAGCTGACACAGGAGGAGAGGTAAGCCCTCAGGCTACCTCAGTAGTGGATTGCTCCCCCGCGATCGCGCTGCGGGGGAGCGATCCACCCCACTGGACCACCAGGGACTGAATACAGGCACCTTTAGACGCCGCTGTCAGCTTTGACAGCGGCGATCTAAAGGGTTAATAGCCAGCCGTGGCGATCGCCGCATGTCGGCTATTAACACCGGCCCCCAGCTGCAAGAATCAGCTGGTGGCGGCCGGTATGACGCGGGCTCGAGTCGGGAGCCCGCGTCATACCTCGGTAACGGCCATTGGACGTGTATACACGTCCATGGTCGTTAAGGGGTTAAATACCTGGTAAACATATTACAGGTCGGGACATGAGGACGGGATGGGAGGTCGGAATGGGAGGTCGAGATAGGAGGTGGGGATAGGAGGTCGAGATAGGAGGACGGGATGGTCAGGATGGTCCGGATAGGAGGTCAGGATAGGAGGTCAAGTTAGGAGTTCAGGATAGGAGGACGGGATAGGTGGTCGAGATAGGAGGTCGAGATAGGAGGACAGGATAGGAAGATGGGATAAGAGGACGGGATAGGAGGTCGGGATACGAGGTCGGGATATGAGGTCGGGATAGGAGGTCGGGATAGGAGGCCGGGATAGGAGGCCGGGATAGGAGGTCGGGATAGGAGGACGGGATGGTCGGGATGGTCCAGATAGGAGGATGGGATAGGCGGTCAGGATAGGAGGTCGAGATAGGAGGACGGGATAGGAGGCCGGGATAGGAGATCGGGATAGGAGATTGAGATATGAGGACGGGATAGGAGGCCGGGATAGGTGGTCGAGATAGGAGGTCGGGATAGGAGGTCGGGATAGGAGGTTGGGATAGGAGGTCGGGATAGGAGGTCGAGATAGTAGGACAGGATAGGAGGATGGGATAGGAGGACAGGATAGGAGGATGGGATAGGAGGTCAGGATAGGAGGTTGGGATATGTGGTCAGGATAGGAGGTCGGGATAGGAGGTCGAGATAGGAGGTCAATATAGGAGGTCGAGATAGGAGGACGGGATAGGTGGACGGGATAGGATAGGAGGTTGGGATAGGAGGCCGAGATAGGAGGTCAAGATAGGAGAACGGGATATGAGAACGGGATATGAGGACGGGATATGAGGACAGGATAGGAGGACGGAATAGGAGGTCGAGATAGGAGAACAGGATTGGAGGATGGGATAGGAGGACGGGATAGGAGGACTGGATAGGAGGATGGGATAGGAGGTCAAGATAGGAGGTCGGGGTATGAGGACGGGATATGGGGTTGGGATATGACAACAATATATGAGGACGGGATATGAAGTCAAAAGCTTCCTCTGTTGATTTTCCTCCACAACAAGGATTAGAAAGGAAAAACCGGGCAATGCCGGGTACTCAGCTAGTACATAAATAAAACTCTATAATGTTTGTATGTATTTATGTATGTTCCAGTATCACGTCCAAACGGCTAAAGATATTAACATGAAACTTGGCACACATGTTACTTATATGTCAACAACAAACATAGGATAGGTAATTTAACCCTTACTCACCCCCATTTGCCACGGTCGGGGTTTTTGTTTAAAGTCCCACACAAGTCTATGGGAAATATATGTTACTGCATAACTTCCAAACGGCTGGAGATATTTCGGTAATACTTGGTCCCATGTTATTTATATGTCCACTAAAAACATAGGATAGTTAATTTAACCCTTAACTACCCCCATTTTTGAGGGTCTGGGTTTTTGTTTAAAGTCCCATGCAAATCTACGGAAAATGTGTTCCCACATAACTTCCGTACGGCTGGAGATATTTCAATAATACCTGGTACACATATTACTTATATGTCAAATAAAAATATATAATTGTTAAATTAACCCTTACCTACACCCTTATATAAAAGATGGGTTTTTGATTGAAGTCCCATGCAAGTATATGGGACTTCGAGTACCTTACTCCACAAACTCGCTGTAACACTCACGTTTCTGAAGACAGGAACGCCGGTGGATGTGGATCCGCTGGACCTGTGGGGCAGACTCGGACAGTACCAGGGAGCAGAGTCTAAGGTGACTCTGGTTTTCACCAGAGCCCGCCGCAAGCAGGATAGTCTTGCTACTGCAGGCGGCACCCGGGTCGCTACCCCTGGCACGGCTCGACCACACAGGTGGCTGAGGAGATGTGAGGCACAGGAGGGATAAGGCAACTTGTGGTCTGAATAGCAGAAGGCCAGGGCAGGCGGCACAGTAGCGTAGTCAAAGTGAAGCGTCAAAGTGAAGCAGGAGTTAAGTAGACAGGTGGCAGAGGAGCAAGGCCACGTCACAAGAGTAAGAGATCTGATACACGGCAAGGCAATACAGAGGAACGCTTTCTCAAAGGCACAAGGCAACAAAGATCCGGCATGAAACTGAGGAGGGTGGAGGAATTTGTAAATGAGCCACAGGGGGATTACACTAATGATTATACTGGCCCTTTAAATCTTAAAGCTCCGGCGCGTGCGCCCCTAGGGGACGGCAGAGGCAGGAGAAACACCCTGAGAGTGACGGACTGGGGCTCGCATGCGGGCGTGTCATGTGATGCGAGTCCCAGCCCCTTTGGCAGCAGAAGGTAAGGGGACCATGCGCTCATGGCCAGCATGTGTGGCCAGAGCGCATAACGTAACACTCGCTCTGCATCTCCTGGTGAATATGTTAGTCCGGCTTGCAAACCACACCCATCTCACAAAGATACGCCCACTGTTTAAGCCCGACCCCTTTACTTCTCTACCCAATTTGTGCATCGGTCTGGCTTGCAAATCACGCCCAGTCCCACAAAGCCACATCCCCTTCCATTTTCAGCTTACAATATCTTAATCACAAATCAGTCCCACCTGAGGACAGGATATGAGGATGCGACATAAGAAAGGGATAAGGGGATAGGATATGAGGATGGGATGTGAGGATGGGATATGAGGTCAGGATATGAGGTCAGGATATGAGGACAGGATATGGGGACGGGATATGAGGTCGGGATATGAGGATGGGATATGAGGACGGGATATGAGGATGGGATATGAGGTCAGGATATGAGGTCAGGATATGAGGACAGGATATGGGGACGGGATATGAGGATGGGATATGAGGTCGGGATATGAGGATAGGACATGAGGATGGGACATAAGGACAGGATATGAGGACAGCATATGAGGACAGTATATGAGGATGGCATATGAGGTTGGGATTTGAGGTCAAGATATGAAGACGGGATATGAGGTTGGGATATGAGGATGGGATTTGAGGACAGGATATGAGGTTTGGATATGAGGTCAGGATATGAGGATGGGATATGGGGACAGGATATGGGGATGGGATATGGGGTTGGCATATGACAACAATATATGAAGATGGGATATGAAGTCAAAAGCTTCCTCCTTTGTTTATTTTCCTCCCCAACAAGGATTAGGAAGGAAAAATTGGGCAATGCCGGGTATTCATCTAATATATATATATATATATATATATATATATATATATATATATATGCAGGGCATGTGACTGCTATAATGGCTAGCTGCTGGAATCACGCAAGGGAGCATATTGATTTATCAGGCTTTTGGGTGTGTCCACTTATATCTCTGTGGTCCTGTGGTATCTCTCTGCACTAGGCAGGCCAATCCTGAGACTCCAGTACCTGGGAACTGGGGTACATTTCTGCAACAGTGCCTCAGCCCAACGGATCATCGGGAGTATGGATGTGGGGTCCCATTGGGAACATCTTTGAGAACACAATAAGACTAACTTTATATTGCATGAAGGAAAACAACCATGCATAACATATGTATGGTACAGCAAAAAAATCCGACAAATGCAATGTGTATATAGGTCCCAACCACCCAAAAGCACACCTGCAGCTCACCCTAATCTTTAGCCTAGTGGCTGTGGGGGTACCTTCAGTTGGTGCACCTTTAAAGGAGTACTATGGTGGGGTTTTTAATTATCCCTCTGTGCCCGGGCTGCAAAATTAAACAAAACAAACAACGGGGGAACGTAGGAAGGTGAGTTAAAGTTTGTTTTGTTTAGTTTTGCAGCCTGGGCATAGAGGGATAATGAAAAACTCCACCATAGTAATCCTTTAAAAGATAGTAGTAGGCTGAAACTCTCAATATGTCCGCAAACAGATCTCAAGGTTTTTTTTTTATCAGCATGTGAGTTCAGGATGCCCTGTTGTGGGTCAGAGAAGGAACGTTTTGGATGCACCCTTACACAGGCTGTAAATCAGATCAGTCCAGCTTCAAGTTCTCTTCACTGCTCATAGAGGCTTTCCTGCTACCAACAGTACATCTTATTCAACCTGATAGCAGATGCCTCCCAGCAGCTGTAGGCACTCTTGAACTTCTTAATGGCAATGGACATAAATGTACATCATGGTGTGGTGGTACTTAGTGCACCATGACGTACATTTACGCCATGTACATGACGCGAGTACCGGACCGAGCTGGCATCATGCACGGCAGGTCCCGGCTGCGGTCAGCAGCCAGGGACCTGCCGGTAACAGCAGACATCAGCGATCGCGCTGATGTCCACCATTAACCCCTCAGATGCCGTGATCAATACAGATCACGGCATATGTGGCACTTAAAATGGATGATCGGATCGCCTGCAGCGCTGCCGTGGGGATCCGATCATCCAGCATGGTGGCCGGAGGTCCCCTCACCTTGCTCTGGCCATCTTCAGGGGTCTTCTGCTCTGGTCTGAACAGTATTAGCAATCAAATGATTGTTATAAATAGTCCCCTATGGGGACATAAAAAGTGGTACCAATAAAAACTACAGATTATAGCAAAAAATTAGCCCTCATACCTCCCCGTATACGAAAAGATTAGAAAGTTATAGGTGTTCAAAATAGGGAAATTATAAACATACAAATTTTGTTACAATCGTTTGGGATTTTTTTCAAAGCAGTAAAATTATAAAAAAAATAACATATAACATGGGTATCATTTTATTCTGACCAACAGAATAAAGAAAACAATGTCATTTTTACCATAAATTCTACAGCGTGAAAAAAATAAAACCTTCCAAAATTTCATGAATTGCAGTTTTCTTTTCAATTTTCCCACACAAACAATATTTTTTTGGTTGCGCTATACATTTTATGGTAAAATGAGTGATGTTATTACAAAGTAAAATTGATTATGTAATAAACAAGCCCTAATAAGAGTCTGTTTATGAAATATAAAAGAGTTATGATTTTTAAAAGGTAAGGAGGAAAAAATGGAAATGCTAAAATAAAATTGGCCTGGTCCTTAAGGCCAAAATGGGCCTGGTCCTTAAGGTGTTAAACCAGGATCCCTCACATGCTGTCCCTGCTGTCCCTCTGTGTCTTCTTATTGCTCTTTTGTAACTGTAAAATTCAAGATGGCTATGAGCACATGTCCACAAAAACTGCTCCTTTCCAAGCTTTAGTCACTACTCAGTTCATTTCATGCAGGATAATGCATAACAATAATTCCAGTGGGTTACATTGAATACAGATTTATACAGTTTCATTTGACTTTAATGCCAGCCATATAAAACAATAATACAACATACATAGATAAATTCTCTTCCTTGCTTTCTACTTCTCCTCGACATATAATGAATAGCAGTATGTTATGCTCACAGACATACCACCAAATATAGATATCTAACACCAAAATTCCACTTTATGTGTTAATTGTTGAAAATCCCTTTAATGGGGTAGTCCAGTGGTGAAAAACGTATCCCCTATCCTAAGGATAGGGGATAAGTTTGAGATTGCGGGGGGTTCGACCACTGGGGCCCCCTGCGATCTCTCTGTACGGGGGACAGGCTTTCCGGCCAGATAGCGGGTGTCGAACTCCGCACGAAGCGGCGTCCGACACGCCCCCTCAATACATCGCTATGGCAGAGCTGGAGATTGCCGAAGGCAGCGCTTCGGCTCTGCCATAGAGTTGTATTGAGGTGGCGTGTCGGCCGCCGCTTCGTGCGGAGGTCGACACGCCCCCTTCCCGCGGGCTGTCGGGGCTCCACACAGGAGATCGCAGGGGGCCCCAGCGGTCAGACCCCACGCGATCTCAAACTTATCCCCTATCCTAAGGATAGGGGATAATTTGTTCACCACTGGGTCACCACTGGACTACTCCTTTAAGGAAAATTAGCCAAGTGGTTGGCTACTAATATTTGTCACCTATGCATATTCACGTGCATAAAAAATAAACAATTTAAACAAAAAATTTTGATCAGGAACTGAACATCTGGTCTTTTATGTATACAATAATCTTTATTTATTTTTTGTACTGATGAATGGAAGAACTGTTTGGTGTGTTACGGCGCTTTGAAAAAGGCTTCTTCCTTTCCTAATTCTCAGGTGTCCCACAGCGTAAATGATCTTCTTTATCTATAAGGGATTCAATACTTAGATCAGTGTTCCCCAACCAGTGTGCCTCCAGCCAGGGACGTGCACAGACGTTTTGAAGGGCAGGGGCTCAAGTAAAAAAAGAGGGCACATTTCATAATTTAAAAAACATCTGCCAAACTTAATGGGCAGATGTGCTGCGGCCCAGGGACACAGTGGACTCCCGCCTGGCCTCTTCGACATTCCTATCCCCCATAAAAGTTGGTGTTTTTGTAAAATAAAGTCAAGAACAGTTTCTATGAAGGTCTGCCATGTGTATATACACTTTGGCTGTGCTACCAGTTTTATTTACAGAAAACATGTGACAGCTGCCCTATAATATACTGTATTATAGAGGAGATTCATCAAAACCTGTGCAGAGAAAGAGCGGTGCAGTCGCCCATACCAACCAATCAGATCGTTTAGCAGAGGGCTTTTCCTCTGCAAATGTTTTAATAAATCTCCCCCTATATGCCCCACCTGAGCTCTATATGACAGAACCCATCCCCAATCACCCAGCACCCATCACCAATCACCCAGCACCCATCCCCAATCACCCAGCACCAATCACCCAGCACCCAGCACCAATCACCCAGCACCAATCACCCAGCACCCATCACCCAGCACCCATCACCCAGCACCCATCACCCAGCACCCATCACCGAGCACCCATCACCGAGCACCCATCACCCAGCACCAATCACCCAGCATCAATCACCCAGCACCAATCACCCAGCACCCATCCCCAATCACCCATCCCCAATCACCCATCCCCAATCACCCAGCACCCATCACCAATCACCCAGCACCCATCCCCAATCACCCAGCACCAATCACCCATCACCCAGCACCAATCACCCAGCACCCATCCCCAATCACCCAGCACCAATCACCCATCACCCAGCACCCACTTTATACAGGAATCTCCACACAGCTCTGGTTCTTACACTGAAGAGAGGGACACCACACTAATATATGCTTACAGTCTACAATATACAAGAGTTGGAGAAAGAAGAATTATAAATATACAAAGACGGCCAGGCATAGCACAGCATACAGGATGGAGGCAGGGAAGCTCCGCCTCCATTGCGCACAAGACTGACTTCGCATACTAGAAATGTGGGGCAATACCTAGAAAACGGCTGGTCCACATTTAGTAAGTATAACATTATCTTTCTCCTGTTCTCCTGCACTGTAACCTAGTGTATTGGGTTTAGTGCGAGTAAACAGCCTGTCAGTTTCCCTTTAATTATATACCGTACCCCCCTTAATGAACTATATACTGTGCCACCATTCATCTATTAATTCCCTATATACTGTGCCACCATTAATGAACTATATACTGTGCCACTATTATTTAACTATATTGTGCCACCACTAAGGGTGCGTTCACACGTGTGTATTTTCTGCTGCAGATCTGCTGCAGATTTGCTTTAGCAGATTTCTCTTACCATTGTCAATGGGAAGCAAAATCTGCAGCAGATCTGCAGCAAAAATAGGCACATGTGAACGCACCCTAAGGATCTATACACAGTGCTAGCATACATAAAAAATATAATGTTCCAATATAATGAAATATATACTGTGCTTCCATAAATTCCCTATATACTGTGCTTTCATTTACGTGCTTACATTCCTCCAATAATTCCCTAATAATGTGCTTCATACAATAAATACAAGCACATAACATAAAGGCACATACAGTACATAAGAAATATACACACATACATAGAGACACTGACACATACATACAAGTACAAATATACATTAAGAAACATAAATACACCGACACACATATAACATGGAATATATACTAAAAGATATAGCCAATAAGCACATCATACATACAGGTACACACATACAATCACTCACAGATATATACACACACATACATAGATTCACTTGCTTATATATATACACATATACATAGATTCACTTGCTCATATATATATACACACACACACACACACACACATACATACACACACATACATAGATTCGCTTGCTCATATATATATATATATATATATATATATATATATATATACACACACATACATACACACATACATAGATTCACTTGCTCATATATATATATATATATATATATATATATATACACATACATACATACACATATACATAGATTCACTTGCTCATATATATACACATATACATAAATTCACTTGCTCATATATATATATATATATATATACACACACACACACACACACACACACACGCACACATACATACATACACAGATACATAGATTCACTTGCTCATATATATACACATATAAATAGATTCACTTGCTCATATATATATATATATATATATATATATATATATTTATATATATATACACACACACACATACATACACACATACACACACACATATACATAGATTCACTTGCTCACATATATAGGCACATACATAGAGATAGATAGACACACACACACACACACACATATATACACCTCACACTGACATACAATCACAGAATATATACACAGTCACTTACACAAGGCCCCAGCCATCCCTCTCTGCACAGGCACATATATAGAGATAAACACACACAGGCACATACATAGAGATAAACACACACGCGCACACACACGCATATGTATACACACACACACTGACATACAATCACTCACATATATTTAATTTACAGTTACTTACAGTAAGGGCTGCATAGACTGAAGTTTGTGGCCGGACATGCTGTGGGCGGGGCTTCTCTCTGCCTCCTCTGCTTCTGTCTCCTCCGTGTGGAGAGAAGCAGAGAAATGGCAGATAATGACAGGGAAAGTGGCGCCCCCTTGCTGCAGGGAGGGCACAGCACCCTCCATTAAACCACATACAAATCTCCCCAGCAATGGATCCTTTTTACTTCACCTATCACCCTGAGTTTGCAGCTCCTTTTGTGAGGGCACTAGAGGGGCAGGTGAGGAAAAGGGCAGGGGCTCCAGACCCCTTTTACCCCTATGTGTGCACGTCCCTGCTTCCAGCTGTTGCAAAACTACAACTACTAGTATGCCTGGACAAATCAAGTAATACATAAAGAAATCCATGAAGATTTGCCACCATATAGCAATGGTTTCAGGTGAAAATAGGAAAAAAAAAAAAAAAAAAAAACAACAACAAAACAATACAAATTTTGAATGAGGCAGATAGTGACTCCATCTGTCTCATTCAAATCAATAGGGTGCAGGGCACGTCTGGCGGGGATATGGCAGCTGCTGGTTTTTTAATTATCTCGCCGGATACGGCTGCCATATCCCCAAAACATGGTGTGAATGCACCCCAACCAAGATGAAGTAACAAGAGGTGAAGTAAACAGAAAGGTGTCTGAAAATAAAAGCAGAGTACATAATAGACTTAGATCTAGGCTTTGAAAGGAAACGCTATTATAAGTTCCCAGGTATGCAGAATTAGATAATAATATAGAAAGTCAATTAACCTGACAATTCCAAAAACTTAGAAAATTGGCAGCAAAACACCAAGGAAAAAAGATCCTTTTGATAGAAGAATTTTCTGAGTCCAGGAACAATCGCCTCCTGAGGAGACCAGCACCAGCAAACAATTAGGGGGCTCTCCCATAGGTTTAGGGTTTAAAAAGAAATACAACATGTCTTTGCAGACAGAACCGGGTCCCAGCAGAGAAAATAATATTAAAGAGCTAGGTGAGATAAACAAATTATCCCAAAAGACTCCAGCTCATATTCTTTGTACCATCCGTCCTGCCAGATTTAGTAAGTGGAGCAGAATCTCATTAATCAAATACTAAAAGTTTACTAAAAGTTAATTTATGTGCATATGTTATTTTTTTTTATAATAGCATAATGGATGTCAAGGATTTCATTTATTGTTTGTCCATGTAATGATTTGCGTGGTGGGTATAACCAAGACAGGTTTTATGCTACATTCAGGAAATATGTTGGAGGTATATGTCAAATTACTGGCAGAAAGGTATGCTAAGGGTGGGTTCACACTACAATTTTACAGTAGTGGAACCGGATCTTGCTGGGGGGGGGGGTGAAAATCGGGCATACCACGGTTTTAGGTCCGGTCAGAAAACCGGATACGGGGGCAAAAATGAGCCAACCGGAGTCAACATTTGACTCCAGTCGGTTCATTGAAATGAATTAGATATGGGCCCGGTCCGGTTCCCTTACTGTAAAATCATAGTGTGAACCCACCCTAACATATACTCAGTTAGTTTTAGACTAAGGCCTCGTTCCCAATATAATTTTAGCATTTGATGCACAGATACATCTGGAAAATGTCAAAATGACTTGTCAACGTGTCCATGGTCAGACAGGCATGTGCTCCATTTATTTCAATAGTCCCAGCATAGTCAGCTAGGGACTATGTTTTGGGTCATTTTCCGAATGTATCTGAGTTTTGTCTCTGACTGAGAAATGTGGATTGCAGCACTTTTCATTGCTGTAAAACCTGTCCATACCTCCCAAACACTGCAGAAGAGGAATATTGAACTTTTCACATACTGTATACCAGGGGTACTCAACTGGCGGACCACAGTCCAGATCCAGACTGTGGCCGCCAGTCACCCGTACTGCCCGCTGCCTCTCCCCTTATTAATTTGTAGAGGTGTCTTTAAGACACCGAAACAAATGAATAGCTGCGGCTGAAGGAAGGGAACGCTTTGTCTGTACCTGGACGCGCTTCTCCTGTGATGCAGGCAGCTCAAATAGAGCTGCCTGCATCATCTGCTCTGGCCAGGCCTGACAAGAAGAGGCAAGAGCAGCGGAGCAGTGCAGGACCTGGGACGGGAGCCAAGCTCTCAGGTAAAAATTTGTGTTCCCCCACCTGTGACTCTCCAGTTGTTGTAGAATTACAGCTCCCATCATGACCTTCTGTCTGTGCATGCTGGGCGTTGTAGTTTGCAATAGCTGGAGAGCTGGAGGGCACAGTGGCATCCTTAATTCTGGGGGCACAGGGCATCCTTAAAGTCTGGCGCACAGTGGTATCATTAATTCTGTGTGGCACAGTGGCATAATTAATTCTGGGGCACAGTGGCATAATTAAGTCTGGAGCACAGTGGCATAATTATTTCTGGGGCACAGTGACATCATTAATTCTGGGGCATAGTGGCATAACTAAGTCTGGGGGCACAGTGGCATAATTAAGTCTGGAGGCACAGTGGCATTCTTAATTCAAGGATACAGTGGCATAATTAAGTCTGGCGCACAATGGTATCATTATTTCTGTGTGGCAGAGTGGCATCCTTAATTCTGGGGCACAGTGGCATAATTAATTCTGGGGGCACAGTGGCATAATTAAATCTGGGGCACAGTGGCATAATTAAGTCTGGGGCACAGTGGCATAATTAATTCTGGGGCACAGTGGCATAGATAAGTCTGGGGCACAGTGGCATAATTAATTCTGGGGCACAGTGGCATAATTAAGTCTGGGGCACAGTGGCATAATTAATTCTGGGCGCACAGTGGCATAATTAAATCTGGGGCACAGTGGCATAATTAAGTCTGCGGCACAGTGGCATAATTAATTCTGGGGCACAGTGGCATAATTAAGTCTGGGGCACAGTGGCATAATTAATTCTGGGGCACAGTGGCATAATTAATTCTGGGGCACAGTGGCATAACTAAGTCTGGGGGAACAGTTGCATCATTAAGTCTGGGGGCACAGTGGCATCATTAATTCTGGGGGCACAGTGGCATCATTAATTCTGGGGGCACAGTGGCATCATTCACTGTTGGGGCAGCGTGTGGCAGTAATATTGCAGGGGAATAACGTGTGCCAATAACATTCCAAGGGAATAGTGTGTGGCAGTAATATACTAGGGCATAGTATGAGGCAGTAATGTACCAGGGGCCCAGTGTGTGGCAGTATTACATACAGGGGGTACTGTGTGTGGCAGAATAATTTTCAGGGGCACAGTGTGTGACAGTGTTATGTTCAGGGCTACAGTGTATGGCAGTAATATACCAGGGCCACAGTGTGTAGCAGTTTTATATTAAGGGGCACAGTGTGGGGCAGTAATATATTCAGTGTAAATCAGAACGACAGCTCACCTCCTCCTCCCTGCACCTGTGCGCGGGCCTGATCAGCAGCGTCCCTGACCAGATGTATGCACAGAGTAAAGAAAACGGTCCAGCACAGGTTTGCAGGTAGAAAACAGCTTCTTCTTTTATTGGGTCAGTTCCGACAAGACAAATAAGCCGACGCGTTTCGGACCTACACTCGGTCCTTAGTCATGGCATACATATTCAGTAAAAAGGAGATACATATATATAAAACGTTATGGTCACATGACCATTCATCAATTAGATGTAGGACAAACTGGAAAACATGGCATGGATCTCAGAAAGCAAATGTGTAATGCAGAAAACATGGACAAAAAACGGCAAACAAGGAAATCATAATTGCAAGAGATAGATACAATAAAACCAAAATCCTATAGTGGAGACCAAAGGTAATAATATTAATAGTAATAAACATCACTACTAGAGTTCATACTCTCCTATTACAAATGCTGTCCTGATCTACACGGGCTTATGGCTCAAATATAGAAAAAATTATGAAACATTGTTCTGATTTTCAAAGCCAAATATTTCAGCCCGTACGGGGACATGCAAATACTCCACTAATTTGTTGCATTTATTAAATAAACAAAACAGAGGAGGAAAAAGGAGGAAAAACCTATCTGCAAGAGAGCCATATGTGGCATTTTTTGCCACATATTGCCACCTCAGCATGATAGGATCAAATCCTGCCTCAGATTCATGCCCTGCGGTTGACGGGTATCCAACTGGAAAATCCAGAAAGATTCCCTATTTAGCAGGGTCCTCCGGTGATCACCTCCTCTGGTGTGCCTGAATACTTTTTCTATGCCCATAATTTTCAGAGAATCTGTGTTCCCTCCGTGAAAGTCCCTGAAGTGCCTGGACAAAGAAGACACATTGAAACCAGTCCCTTTCGCATCTGAAATGTGTCTCCTAATCCGGCACTTCAGGGCATTCACGGTACAGCCTACGTATTGTATATTACATGCAGCACATGTGGCCATATAGACTACATGGGTAGTATTACAATTGATATAAGTTTTAATTTTGTAACTTCTATTAGTACTAGATGAAACAAAAGTATTGGTTACCTCCATATGGCCACATGTGATGCATTTTTTATGTCCACATTTCCAACTTCCTGGAAAATTCAACCAAGTAGGTTTGATTTTATTTTTGTTTTTTTCGGGGTCCACAAACAGGCTGGGAGACAATTGTGAGCCTAAAGATGGCCCTCGCTTCGCCACAGCCTGTAGGGAACATACCTCAAAATTACGAAGGACCGGGTCCTGTTCCAGTATGGGCAGGTATCTTTTCATAATGTTCTTTATTTTATAGAATTGTTTACTGTAGGCTGTAATAAATCTAGGCAAGTATTGTTTGTTTCTCTGGGGGTCATCTGAAAACTGTCTCCTGTTATTGGTTTTAATTAAATTCCCTCTATCTAGATTTTTCGCTTTTCTGTGGGCCTCCTGTAAAGTTCCCTCATCATACCCTCTCTTTTAGCCTCTGATGTAAAATGTCAGATTCCTCCTCAAAAGTGGACTGGTCAGTACAATTCCGCCTCAGGCGTACCCATTCGCCATACGGAATATTACGTACCACATGGCGAGGGTGACAAGAACTTGCCTGTAGGATGGTATTCCCAGCCACCTCTTTACGATATGGGGAGACTACCACCTTTTCACCTTTTCCCTCTAGGACCACATCCAAGAAGGGAATTTTAACATAGGAAATAGCTGTAGTGAACTTCAAATTTATTTCATTCTGATTAATATACTGGATGAAATCTTCAAACCTATTAGGACCCCCCTTCCATATCAGAATCAGATCGTCGATATATCGACCTATCCATTTGATGTCTGAATGGAAGGGATTGCTGGGGGCAAAAATATATACTTCCTCCCAATATGTCATATATATATTAGCATATGACGGGGAGTATTTCGCACCCATTGGAGCTCCGCGGACCTGAAGGAAAAATTGTTAATTGAACATAAAAAAATTATTGCTCAAGAGAAATTCTGTAGCCATTATAATAAATCGCTTCAGGTCCGTGGAGTAGTTGCTGTATATTTCTAGGTGTCTGGTAAGTGCTTTTAAACCTACTTGGTTTGGAATAGAGGGATACAGCGAGACCACATCACATGTGGCCCAACCGTATCCCTCCTGCCACTCCATATGTTGCATGATCTCCAATACATGTTTAGTGTCCCTTAAATAGGTAGGGGTTGCCCCCACCAAGGGTTGCAGGTGGCTGTCCACCCAGTCTCCCAGTCTCTCCCCCAAGGCTCCGATCCCTGCCACGATCGGACGCATAGGGGGAGGAAACTCCCCCTTATGTACCTTGGGGAGAGAGTGGAAGACTGGGGTTACAGGCTCACCCACACAAAGAAAATCCCTGATTTTTTGGTTAAGCACACCCATATTAACCCCTACATCCAGCAACCTGCTCAGTTCACGTTGACATGTACCTGTAGGGTCTCCATCAAGTTTGACATAGGTAGTCTCATCTTTCAGAATAATTTCATTTAATTTCCTATATAACCCAGCATTGAGCAGCACCACGGATCCCCCCTTATCCGCATTTCTAATTATCAAATCGGGGTTATCCCGTAGCGCTGTCAAGGCTTTACGTTCAGCTTCAGATATGTTAGAATGTGGGTCGTTTTTCTTCACATTATGGCTCAATTGCACTAAATCCCTTTCTGCCAATTCCTGGTATCTATCTAGCGCACCAGGTCTGGAAGCAACCGGATAGAAACCGGGATTGGATACCGTGAAACCAAGACCCCCTTCACAAACAGGCTGAGACTCAATTTCAAGTGCATGCAAAGAAATTGTATTACATTGATCAGAGAAATCTAAACATATTTCATGCTGTTGGGGCAAATTCCTAGGTGAGTTACGATTGGGAACTTGTATTGGTGGCACCGACAGTTCGTTACTCTTCTCACATAGAGCAAAATGTCTTTTAAGCGTGACCTTGCGAGCCCACCGGTTAATGTCCAGTATTGTATGGAAAAGTCTGAAATCACATGATGGGACATAGTTCAGACCTCGACTTAAAACCGCAATTTGTGTGTCGGTAACAATATAGCTAGACAAGTTAATGACAGACAGGCTTACTTGCGAGGTGTTAGGGATCGCAGCGGATATCTTGTGCTTTCGTCCCGCTCTCCTGATGCGTCCTTTGGGGCTCCCGGGTTTTTTATCCCCGCTATCAGGCTGCCCGCAGTTTCCTCTGTATCCGATAAGGCATCTCGGGATGTATCCACCTCAGAAAAGCTTACTTGTCTTTGCCGTTTTGCATTCCTGCGCTTTCGATTGCGATTTTTATTTTTATTTTATTGCTGCGGCTTTCGGCACTGGAGCGCAAAATCGAGCGTGGGGTGGAAGGAGTTACCGGGTTTCTGGGATTGGTCCAGGAAAGAACAGAATCCTCTTTGTAATCTGTCAAGTCCCTTTTAAATTTTTCTTTTTTAGTATCCATAATATTATTTTCCAGGGTCTTGATCTTTTCATTAATTTTTTCATTCATTTTTTCATAGTCCTCAGAGTCCCGGTATGGCTCCAAACTTGTCTGGAGTTGTTGTATCTCGGCTTGAAGACTACTTAATTCCATTTCTTCCTCCTCCACTATATATCCAATTATTTTTTTTGGAACAGTCCAGCAAGGCCAAATCCCATTTATTCTGGAAAGCGGAGGAGAAGACTCGGGTAGGTCTTTTTTTCAAGCGGAGTCCACGAGGCACCATATTTTTGTCCAGATAGGTAGAGAGTGCCTTATAGTCCCACCATAGCTTCATTTCTTTGATTTTAACATTTTCCAGGCTCCTCATCATATCGATAAAGTCCTGGGAGGCATGGGTGGCAGTACTTGCATGCTCGGTGCCAAAGACCTCACTCGCTTTTGCGGCACGATCCAAGTCCTCTTTGGGTAAAGTGTTGCTAGCACCCACTTCAGCCTCCACATGTCTTGTCTCCATTTTGGAAAAGGAGATCCCACTTGAGCTTTATGTTGCTGCTCGTTGGTAGAGGGAGCACGTCCAACGCTGTGCAAATGCTGAGTAAATCAGAACGACAGCTCACCTCCTCCTCCCTGCACCTGTGCGCGGGCCTGATCAGCAGCGTCCCTGACCAGATGTATGCACAGAGTAAAGAAAACGGTCCAGCACAGGTTTGCAGGTAAAAAACAGCTTCTTCTTTTATTGGGTCAGTTCCGACAAGACAAATAAGCCGACGTGTTTCGGACCTACACTCGGTCCTTAGTCATGGCATACATATTCAGTAAAAAGGAGATACATATATATAAAACGTTATGGTCACATGACCATTCATCAATTAGATGTAGGACAAACTGGAAAACATGGCATGGATCTCAGAAAGCATCTGTGTAATGCAGAAAACATGGACAAAAAACGGCAAACAAGGAAATCATAATTGCAAGAGATAGATACAATAAAACCAAAATCCTATAGTGGAGACCAAAGGTAATAATATTAATAGTAATAAACATCACTACTAGAGTTCATACTCTCCTATTACACATGCTGTCCTGATCTACACGGGCTTATGGCTCAAATATAGAAAAAATTATGAAACATTGTTCTGATTTTCAAAGCCAAATATTTGGCATAATTATGCACAGTGGCATAATTAAATCTGGGGCACAGTGGCATAATTAAGTCTGCGGCACAGTGGCATAATTAATTCTGGGGCACAGTGGCATAATTAAGTCTGGGGCACAGTGGCATAATTAAGTCTGGGGCACAGTGGCATAATTAATTCTGGGGCACAGTGGCATAACTAAGTCTGGGGGAACAGTTGCATCATTAAGTCTGGGGGCACAGTGGCATCATTAATTCTGGGGGCACAGTGGCATCATTCACTGTGGGGGCAGCGTGTGGCAGTAATATTGCAGGGGAATAACGTGTGCCAATAACATTCCAAGGGAATAGTGTGTGGCAGTAATATACTAGGGCATAGTATGAGGCAGTAATGTACCAGGGGCCCAGTGTGTGGCAGTATTATATACAGGAGGTACTGTGTGTGGCAGAATAATTTTCAGGGGCACAGTGTGTGACAGTGTTATGTTCAGGGCTACAGTGTATGGCAGTAATATACCAGGGCCACAGTGTGTAGCAGTTTTATATTAAGGGGCACAGTGTGGGGCAGTAATATATTCAAGGCGGGCAGTGTGTGGCAGAATTATATTCAGGTTGCACAGTGTGTGTCAGAATTACAGTATATCCAGGGCATACAGTGTGTTGCAGTAATATACCAGGGGCCCAGTGTGTGGGAGTAATATACCAGGGGCTCAGTGTGTGGCATTATTATATTCAGAGCAGGGGCGGACAAAGACAGCAGAGGGCCCCTGAGCAAAGAATGTACTATGCCTAAAAATAGTACTGCAACTTCCAATAATCTGCAGCATTAGGTAGGCAGTAGTTCCCCCACATTACCTAGCATAGTTTCCCCAAATTAGGTAGCAGTTAACTCACATTAGGTAGCATAGTTTTCCCACATTAGGTAGCATAGATTTCCCACATTAGGTAGCATAGTTTCCCCACATTAAGTAGCATAGATTCCCCACATTAGGAAGCATATATCCCCCACATTAGGCAGCAGTTTCCCCACATTAGGTAGCATAGCCCCCCACCCCCCAAACACACAGACAGACACACAGACACACACATAGACACACACACAGACACACACATACTTACCTGGCCTGCGCAGCACTTCTCCTCTCCGGCGGCGGCCTGACCAGTGATGTCACTGACATCCTCCTGCACAGGTCTGCGGAGGTACGTCACTTGCGCGACGTCCCTTTTCAGACCCGGGTCGGCCGGTTGCAGATTCACTAATGCCCACTGGGCCCCTGTGCAGCTCAACTGGCTGCACAGGCGATATGTCTGCCCCTGATTCAGAGGGTACAGTGTGTGGCAGTATTATATTCAGGGGTGCAGTGTGTGGCAGTATTCAGGTCATATATCCTTCACACTTCAGTTGCTTGTTTGCTATTTCTTTCATGGCACTGAGGCAGCTAGGTGTGAACCAGGCCTTAGCGTTCAGCTAAGACCTTTACTGAATGGCAGACATGAATAAGCGGATGCTCATTAAAAATAGTTGAGTACCCCTGCTGTATACTGTATCTTCTGCAGATTTGATGCTGTGGTTTTTATGCTGTATAAATAAATATAAATACGGCAATTCAGAATACATTCTGCAATAAACATCACCTCGGAAAGACTTCAATATGAACATTGAGGAATCTGCTCAAAAACTTTGAGTGGCGGTACTCTGACTTAATTAGAACCGTTCAATACTGGCATGTAGGAAAAGAAAGTAGTCGGCAACTCAACATGGATTCTTCTTTCTTCTTACATTATTAACCGGTTGCCATCTAAGGATGAGCCAGCTCGTCCTATGACAGCAAGCAGTGTATGGTGCGGGATCCTGACTCAAGCCCGCACCATACCGGCTGGCCCCCAGCTGATTCCTAATTAATCCTATTAACCCTTTAGATCACCATTGTAAAAGCTGACAGCGGAGTGTGAAGGGACATTTAAACCATTGCTGGTGGTCCAGTGGGGTGGTTCGACTCCCCGCAGCGCGATCGCGGGTGGGCGATGCACTGTGGAGGTAGCCAGAGGGCTTACCTCTCCTGCTGCGGCTGTCCCGGCTCTGTGATTGACAGAGCCTGGCTGAACCATTATCAATCAGGTGCAGAGCACACAGATCAATGTGGTTCTATGGAAGCACATTGATCTGTATGAGGAATCTAATGATTCCACCTAAATGTCAACTAAGGGGACTAAAAGTGTAAAAAAAAAGTTCAATAAAAAGTTTAAAAAAAAACACCCCTTAACCCCTTCCATATTAAAAGTTTGAATCACCCCCTTTTCCCAAATTCCATATATAAATATGTAAACATAATAAAAATAAACATATGTGGTAACGCCACGTGCTTAAATGTCTAAACTATAAAAATATAATGTTAATTAAACCACACGGTCAATGGCGTACACATAAAAAAAATTCCAAAGTCCAAAATTGTGTACACACTATATGCCCTAAAAAAAATGTATAAAAAGCAATCAAAAAGTCCCATCAAAACAAAAATGGTACCGATAAAAACTTCAGATCACCCTGTATACGGAAAAATAAAATAATTATAGGGGTCAGAAGATGACAATTTTACACATACTAATTTTGGTGCATGTAGTTATAATTTTTTTTTAAGACTGTATGTATCTTGTAATTGTATGGGCCTACAGAATAAAGATATGGTGTAATTTTTACTGAAAAGTGCACTGCATAGAATCGGAAGCCCCCAAAAGTTACAAAATGGCAGTTTTTTTTTCCAATTTTGCCCCACAAATATTTTTTTTCTGGTTTTGCCATAAATTTTGTGGTGAAATGATTGATGTCATTATAAAGTACAATTGGTGGCGCAAAAAAAAATCCCTCATATGGGTCTGTGCAAAATTGAAATCATTATGATTTTTAAACGAAAGTGCAAAAACTTAAAAACCCTGTGCCCTTAGAGGGTTAACATACAATTACAGTCTGAAGCACTGAACGGAGCGAAACGACTGCTGTTGCCTTGCTGTGACCCCCCCGCCCCCCCCCCCCCCCCCGTTTGCACATGTCCCTCTCCTTTACTGTAATTGTGCATATGTTAATAAAGTGAGGAGAAAGAAGCCATAGTGAGTTGCCGACTCTTTTCCTACATGCCAAATAAATATAAATAAATAGCTCAACACAGCGTAAAATCACTCAAATAGCTCAACACAGCGTAAAAGTGTATGCAGTATATGTGAACATATGTTATATGTGTGGTGTGTGTCCAGTATATGTGTAGTTTTTGGTGTGTGTGTGTGTATAGGTGCATGATTATAATTGTTGGTGAGTGGTAAAATTAAAGGGGTACTCCGGTGTAAAACTATTTTTCTCAAATCAACTGGTGCCAGAAAGTTAAACAGATTTGTAAATTACTTCTATTTAAAAATCTTAATTCTTCCAATACTTATCAGCTCCTGTATACTACAGAGGAAGTTCTTTTCGTTTTGAATTTCTTTTCAGTCTGACCACAGTGCTCTTTGCTGACACCTCTGTCCATGTCAGGAACTGTCCAGAGCAGGAGAGGTTTGCTATGAGAATTTGCTCCTACTCTGGAAAGAAGAGGTGTCAGCAGAGAGCAGTGTGGTCAGACTGAAAAAAAACTCCAGAAAGAAATACAACTTCCTGTGGAGCAAACAGCAGCTGATAAGTATTGGAAGGATTAAGATTTTTTAAGAGAAGTCATTTACAAATGTGATTAACTTTTTAGCACCAGTTAATTGAAAAAAAATTTTTTTTTCCACCGGAGTACCCCTTTAAGGTATCTGTTTTTACTGATTGGTAATTTGGAAATATTAGAACAGAAATTCCACATAAGGAGTTATTTATGGCTGGCCCTGCTTACAAACTGGTGACAAAAAAGTACATATTGGAGCAAAGAGGTAGTACAAGTCCCAGAATAGTGCACCTTGGTTGGAAGAAGCATCCGCATGTGACGTGAAACTAGTTGCCTCTCATTGGTGTGACACGTGTCCGAGAGCTTGCCGGCTCTCGCTCCCCGCTATGTAACATTGTTTCATCTGTTTCACCGCTATGTCTTAGAAATAAAGATTCCGGGCACATTTATCAAAACCTGTCTAGAGGAAAAGTTGCTGAGTTGCCCATAGCAACCAATCAGATAGCTTCTTTAATTTTTCAGAGACCTTTTCAAAAATGAAAGAAGTGATCTGATTGGTTGCTATGGGCAACTCAGCAACTTTTCCTCTGAACAGGCTTTGATAAATCTCTTCCTATTTGCTTTGCTGACAATACATTCGAGTGAGAGCGACTCCATTCATTTCTTCTAACAGTCACCAAGTCCCAGAATGTATTGCCAGAAAGCCTATTCTTAAATAAATAGATAGAGAAGCAGAACATTTCCGGGAAGGAGTAAAGAGATGATGGGGAATAAGTGACTGGGCAGCCTACTCCCAACACTTGCCCATCTGACATTTGTCGGAATTGCCAGAGGGGCAGTTCAGCCATGGCGGTCATCTTGAGCTTGTAGGTTCTCATGTAAATATGCCAAGAAGGTGCCCTTTTTCCTCCTATTTTTCAATTTCTTGTTTCAGTTTTTATAGAATTCTGATCAGACAATTCCTGGCAAGGATGGCATCTAATGCAGAAAGAAATATGTAACTGGCAGCATTTCTATAAGTGCCTGTATGTTCTTCTTTCTCTGTCATGTTGTTCATTTTACCATAGATTATGGTAGGACAGCTCTGTTCCATTGAAGTGAAGGCTTGTGATCTGCTATATCGCAGACAACCTGTGGACAAGTGTAGCACTGTTTTTTTTCTTTTTTAAACAGCCATGTTTTTTCATCCTGTACATCCCCATTTAAGTTACACTGAAATAGTAATAAAATTTTCCATATGAAGAGTAACCCTCCTCCGACACTCTAATGAACCGCAAACCTCTATCTGATGTACTGTAGATAATACAATCTATAAATCATGAGTGTTGCTAGAAATGGCCAATGTTCATTTTCTATTGCAAGATTCATTTTTATGGAGCTTTTGTAGACTCCGCAGATGACTCCACTTTGTACTGTTTGACAATAAAATCTGCCTTAAAATCTCCCCGGAGTATAACAAACCTTTTAAGAATCCAGAATCACTTGTTAATAAACGTTATCTGTTCCCGTAAAATAAAATCATATAAAATATTATATTTTCTTCTAATACGGCTTACCCTGATCTCTATCTGTGAGGATTTGTCTTGTCGCTCATTGATGTGTATGTCGATGGTGCAGTCAATATGTGGAAAATCACTTTCAATCCTGGATCAGGACACAAAAAAGAATAGCTATTTTATCTTTAATGGTCTTAAAGGAAAACTTGTCCATTTACAATGTAGGAAAGGCCTTGACAAATGGCCATTTTATGGACAGCTGTAAATCTCACCATACACAGTGAGATGTTTTACTGACAGCTAGGCTCAACCAAGCAATGGAGATGTAGATTCCTACTATCTGCAATATCAATTACTCCTCCAGTATATTGGTTTTGTAAGGATAGTGTTAAAACTATTGAGACAAACTCATATTAGTTGAGTGTTTCCCAAATTACGAGGTACCCCCTCCCCAGTTGATAGAGAGGTGCAGCCGAGGCAGTTTTTACAGAAGTGATCCACTATTGCAAAGAATCTATGGTTGTTCCAATTTATGGTTTAACCCCTTGGGGATAGAGCTCATTATAACCCTAAGGACGGGAGCATCTTTTGCAAATCTGACCACTGTCACTTTAAGCATTAATAACTCTGGGATGTTTATACTTATAAATTTGATTCCGAGATTGTTTTTTCATGACATATTCTACTTTATGGTAGTGGTAAATTTTTGTCGATACTTGCATCATTTCTTGGTGAAAAATTCCAAAATTTGATGAAAAATTTGAAAATGTAGCATTTTTCTAACTTTGAAGCTTTCTGCTTGTAAGGAAAATAGACATTCCAAATAAATTAGATATTGATTCACCATATACAATATGTCTACTTTATATTTGCATCATAAAGTTGACATGTTTTTACTTTTGGAAGACATCAGAGGGCTTCAAAGTTCAGTGTCAATTTTCCAATTTTTCACAACACAAAATTTTCAAAATCAGAATTTTTCAGGGACCAGTTCAGGTTTGAAGTGGATTTGAAGGACCTTCCTATTAGAAATACTCCACAAATGACCCAATTATAAAAACTGCACCCCTAAAAGTATCCAAAATGTCATTCAGTAAGTTTGTTAACCGTTTAGGTGTTTCACAGAAATAGCAGCAAAGTGAAGGAGAAAATTCAAAATCTGAATTTTTTACACTCGCATGTTGTAATAGGAGAAAAAGCCTCCCAAAATTTGTAACCCAATTTCTCTCGAGTAAGGAAATACCTCATATGTGCAGGTCAAGTGTTCGGCGGCCGCAGTAGAGGGCTCAGAAGGGAAGGAGCAACAATGGGATTTTGGAGAATTTTGCTGAAATGGTTTTTGGGGGGAATGTCACATTTAGGAAGCCCCTATGGTGCCAGAACAGCAGAAAACCCCACATGGCATACCATTTTGGAAACTACACCCCTCAAGGCACGTAACAAGGGGCCTTAACACCACGCAGGTGTTTGCCGACTTTTCGTTAAAATCGGATGTGTAAATGAAAAAAAAATGTTTTTTCACTAAAGTGTAGTTTCTTCCCCAACTGTACCATTTTTACAAAGGGTTATGGGAGAGAATGCCCCCCAAAATTTGTAACCCCATCTCTTCTGAGTATGGAAATACCCCATGTTAGGACGTAAAATGCTCTGCGGGCGAAATACAATGCTCAGAAGAGGAGGAGCGCCATTGAGCTTTTGGAAAGAGAATTCGTTTGGAATGGTTGTCAGGGGCCATGTGCGTTTACAAAGCCCCCTGTTGTGCCAGAACAGTGGACCCCCCACGTGTCACCCCATTTTGGAAACTACACCCCTCACAGAATTTAATAAAGGGTGCAGTGAGTATTTACACACCACTGGCGTTTGACAGATCTTTGGAACAGTGGACTGTGCAAATGAAAAATAATTACCCCTTATTACATTACACGAGGGGTGTAGTTTCCAAAATGGGGTCACATGTGGGGGGGGGGGTCCATTGTTCTGGCACTATGGGGGCTTTGTAAACTCATGTGGCCTTCAATTACGGACACATTTTCTCTTCAAAATCCCAATGGCGCTCCTTCTCTTCTGAGCATTGCAGTGCGCCCGCCGAGCACTTTACATCCACATATGGGGTATGTTCTTACTCAGAGGAAATGGGGTTACAAATTTTGGGGGGCTTTTTTCCTATTTTCCCTTGTGAAAATGAAAAATTTAGGGTAACACCAGCATTTTAGTGAAAACATTTTTTGTTTTTCATTTTCCCATCCAAATGTAATGAAAATTCGTCAAACACCTGTGGGGTGTTCAGGCTCACTATACCCCTTGTTACGTTCCATGGGGGGTGTAGTTTCCAAAATGGGGTCACATGTGGGTATTTATGTTTTTGCGTTTATGTCAGAACCGCTGTAAAATCAACCACCCCTGTGCAAATCACCAATTTAGGCCTCAAATGTACATGGTGCGCTCTCACTCCTGAGCCTTGTTGTGCATCCGCAGAGCGTTTTACGCCCACATATGGGGTATTTCCGTACTCAGGAGAAATTGCGTTACTAATTTTGGGGGGCTTTTTTTCCTTTTACTGCTTGTGAAAATAAAAAGTATGGGGCAACACCAGCATGTTAGTGTAAACATTTTTTTTTTTTTACACGAACAGGCTGGTGTAACCCCCAACTTTTCCTTTTCATAAGGGGTAAAAGGAGAAAAAGGCCCCCAAAATTTGTAGTGCAATTTCTCCCGATTACGGAAATACCCCATATGTGGCCCTAAACTGTTTCCTTGAAATATGACAGGGCTCTGAAGTGAAAGAGCGCCATGCGCATTTGAGGACTAAATTAGGAATTGCATAGGGGTGTACATAGGGGTATTCTACGCCAGTGATTCCAAAACAGGTTGCCTCCAGCTGTTGCTTAGCTCCTAGCATGCCTGGAAAGTCAGTGGCTGTCCAGAAATGCTGTGAGTTGTTGTTTTGCAACAGCTGGAGGCTCCATTTTGGAAACACTGCCGTACAATACGTTTTTCATTTTTGTTGGGGGGGACAGTGTAAAGAGGTATATATGTAGTGTTTTACCCTTTATTATGTGATAGTGTAGTGTAGTGTTTTTAGGGTACATTTGCACTGGCGTGTTACGGTGAGTTTCCCGCTAGGAGTTTGATCTGCATCTGCGGCGAAAAATTTGCCGCAGACCAAATTTGAAGCAGAAAACTTACTGTAAACCTGCCTGTGTGAATGTACCCTGTACGTTCACATGGGGGGACAAACCTCCAGCTGTTTCAAAACCACAACTCCCAGCATGCACTGGGAGAAAGTGCATGCTGGGAGTTGTAGTTTTGCAACAGCTGGAAGCACACTGGTTGGAAAACCTTCAGTTAGGTTCTGTTACCTAACAATATTTTTCAACCAGTGTACCTCCAGTTGTTGCAAAACTACAACTCCCAGCATGTACTGACATACCGTGCATGCTGGGAGTTGTACTTTTGCAACAGCTGGGGGCACACTGGTTGGAAAACCTTCAGTTAGGTTCTGTTACCTAACAGTATTTTCCAACCAGTGTGCCTCCAGCTGTTGCAAAACTACAACTCCCAGCATGTACTGACATACCGTGCATGCTGGGAGTTGTACTTTTGCAACAGCTGGAGGCACACTGGCTGGAAAACCTTCAGTTAGGTTCTATTACCTAACTCAGAATTTTCCAACCAGTGTGCCTCCAGCTGTTGCAAAACTACAACTCCCAGCATGTACTAATCGCCGAAGAGCATGCTGGGAGATGTAGTTATGCAATAGCTGGAGGTTACGCAACTACAACTCCCAGCATGGTGAGACAGCTGTTTGCTGTTTGAACATGCTGGGATTTGCAGTTTTGCAACATCTGGAGGGCTACAGTTTATAGACCACTGCACAGTGATTTCCAAACTGTGACCCTCCAGATGTTGCAAAACTACAAATTCCAGCATGCCCAGACAGCAAAGAGCTGTTTGAGCATGCTAAGAGTTGTAGTTTTGCAAGATCTGGAGGGATACAGTTTAGAGACCACTATATAGTGGTCTCAAACTGCAGCCCTCCAGCTGTTGCAAAACTACATATTCCAGCATGCCCAAACAGCTGTCTGGGCATGCTGGGAGTTGTAGTTTTGCAACATCTGGAGGGCTACAGTCTCAGACTGTAGCCCTCCAGATGTTGCTAGGCAACTTACCGGCTTCCGTAGGATCCAGGGAGCCGTCTTCTTCTGCCGCACGCTGCCCGCGCCGATCACCATCGCCTGCAGCCTCCGGAGGGGTAAGTGGACCTTCGGCGTTCGGTCCCCGTTGTTTCTCCGTCCTACCCCGCCTATTGTGGGTGGGCAGGACGGGGAAAACGAAAGTAAACCCCTCCATCCCCGATCTGCTATTGGTGGTTGCGTCTAGACCACCAATAGCAGGGATAGGAGGGGTGGCACCCCTGCCACATCATTCCTATCGCTTCAGGTGGATCATAGTTGTCTTAGACAACCGCGATCCCCCTTCTATTCCAGGTCACAGGGTCACCATAGACCCATAATGACCCGGAATCGGCGCAAATCGCAAGTGTGAATTCACTTGCGATTTGCGCCGATCGCCGACATGGGGGGGTCTAATGACCCCCCTGGGCATTTGCACGGGGTGCCTGCTGATAGATATCAGCAGTCACCCCGGTCCAGTCCCCGCCCGGCGCGCGGCGGGGACCGAAATTCCCATGGGCATATGGATACGTCCTTCGTCCTTAAGTACCAGGACGCAAGGGCGTATGCATACGCCCTTCGTCCCCAACAGGTTAACAACATAGTAAACATTTAGGCAATTTTAGCACTAAGATCAGTAGTGTAAGATGGGTCAACTTGAATGTTGGGCTTATAACTCATCAATGTATAGAATGACCGTTACAGGCTGATGGTAGTGTTGCAAAGGGCCTGATGGTAACCACCTTGCTGAGGTTGACAGACAGAAGGTCAGGTCTGACGAAGCTCTCGTGTAACAGTACACAGTAAGGCCATGTTCACAAGGCGTAATTTGTGTGGAATGTCCGCACGGAGAACACAGGTGGACATTTCGCACATTTGAATATTCCTGCACAATTCCGCATGGACAATCTGCCTTGTGAACATATCCATAGGAGCATAGGAAAGGTGATTTAGATTAGGAAACTGGGTCGGGAGAAAAGTGGAACACTCTTACACATCACAGGGACCTAGGAACCTTATTTCTCTGGTAATGAATAACAGGAACTTTCGGGACATTTATCAAAACCTGTACAGAGGGAAATTTGGCCAGTTGCCCATAGCAACCAATCAGATCGCTTCTTTCATTTTTAACAAGGTCTCTGCAAAATGAAAGAAGCAATCTGATTGGTTGCTATGGACAACTCAGCAACTTTTCCTCTGAAAAGGTTTTGATAAATCTCCCCCAGTATCCCTAAGTAGCCTAGGGTGATTGATCTACAGAAAAAAAGCTTTTTGGCTAGGAGCAGTACTTGCAACCAAAAGACAGCAGTGGCAACCATGACACCATGCAGGGATGGTAGGAGGAAACATGTTGATGGTGGGCAGAAGAGCGGCAATGGCCACCATCAGAACTGCAAGTGGGTGTTAAAGCATGTCAAGTTTTTTTTTATGGAATAGCATTACATATAGGTGTCTTCATTGCTGACCAATAATCTAACTATAAAACTCTCTCTCTCTATCACACATTAAATAAATGCTGCACTGTCTACCATATGGAATATAAAACCACCAATACACAATTAGAATAGTATTCTTAACTAACCTCCACATTTTAGTAAATTAGTGCGGATAAACACTTTTATTAGCTGTACTTGTAAGATGCAAGTTTTTCATTTGATTTTAAATCATAGTTATTTTGGTCCCCAGTCTGTTTGCAATCTGTTCTGTTACATTTAATGATGTTTTTTTCTGTTCTGATTTTGTTTTTCTTGAATTTCTGCTATTAATCTTTGTTCAGTATAAAGTCTTATAGGCTTGGGTTTATCCAGCAAAAAGAAGGAATATATTAGCATCTTGAGAACTTTTGTTTCTAACTTTTAGGCTCTGTTTAGATCTGCCCTGGAGGCTCTGTTCACATTTCACCAAAAAAATAAAATTGAAGTTCAGCATGTGGTGCTATGTTTTCAGTTTAAACAGACACTATGACCGATCCCAATGGATATCACGACAAGTCAGAGCCAAAGTCACCATGTAGCCCTAGCCTTAGGAGTAGACTAACATAATAAATTGGTTACAAATTTTATTTTATTTTTTTTAAATAAAATGATCGTAATCCCTACCATCTTTATGTCTAAAGCTCCAATGGGTGTTTACGGACAGGAAAGTGTCCATAGACTAAGCTTGCTCTACTTTAGCTCAGGGTATAGAAAGAGTACATCTATGTGTAGTGTTGCTATCTTCTGCCTTAACCAGACCTCAGCAGGACAATAGAGATGAAATCTGTCATTAAAATCCCTCACCTTCTAATGATAATGAGATGACTCTGCTGTGCTTGTCCTTCCTCTTTTGAGATATCTCTGCGGTCATCCTATATGGGAAGAAATAACATCTACTATAGCTTATCTTATCAAGATGTCCTTACTGAGTAGTTTTCCTATCCTGGAGGAAAGGGGAGTGGTGGTTGGTGGTACATAGCAGCATATTTCCCATTTCAATGAGCCATGCATCCAAGCAAGCAAGCTGCTTATGTATATATCACCTTGATCCCTGGTGCATTTAAGATATGTACTGTACTCAGGAAGTGGAAATAAATTATCCTATAACATTGCAAAAACCTGTTTTTACATTACCCCAATAATTATTCAAACCAATGTTGCTTTAACCTCTTAAGGACCAATGACGTTGTGGAACGTCATGGCACCCTGGGCTTTAAGGACCAATGACGTTCCACAACGTCATGGCGTTTTCAGGTCTCTGCCGCTCGCCGGGCAGAGATCGGAACCGGGTGCCTACTGAAATCCTTCAGCAGGCATCCAGGGCAAATGCCGAGGGGGGTCACGTAGGCCCCCCATGTCGGCGATCGCCGCAAATCGCAAGGGAAATCGCCCTTGCGATCTGCGGCGATACCGGGCTGATCGGGTCTCTGGGACCCGACCGCCCGGTAATTTCGCATGATCCCGGCTGTCACAGACAGCCAGGACCATGCTGGAGCCTAGGAGCGAGGTGGCAAGCCTGCCACCTCCTCCAATCCCCTGCGATCCGTCGGTTAACTAACCGACCAATCGCAGGGGGGGGGCGGTTACTTCCTCCCGCCCTGCCCGGCCCCTTGAAGTCCGGAGAGGACGGGAGGAAGACCAGAGGACGCGGCGGGGGACGGGGGAGTGCTGGGGACCGGCCCCGGTACTTACCTCGTCCCTGAAGACCCGGATCCTGGCGGCAGAGACGGCGGCAGCGGCGACAGGTGAGTTGATCTTCAGCCGCGGTCAGGCCCTTTACAGCAATGCATGTCGTCGTAAAGCGACATGCATTGCTGTAATGGGACCCTGCAAACTACAACTCCCAGCATGCCCAGACAGCCCTTGGCGTCTGGGCATGCTGGGAGTTGCAGTTTTGCAACATCTGGAGGTCCACAGTTTGGAGACCACTGTGCCCTTCCAGATGTTGCAAAACTACACATCCTCAGCATGCCCTTACTGTCCAGGCATGCTGGGAGTTGTAGTTCTGTAACATCTGGCCCTTCAGATGTTGCAGAACTACAACTCCCAGCATGCCTGGACAGTTTTGGCATACTGGGAGTTGTAGTTTTGCAACATCTGGAGGGGCACAGATTGGGAACCACTGTATTAATGGTCTGCAAACTGTAGTCCTCCAGGTGTTGCAAAACTACAACTCCAAGCATGCTGGGAGTTGTAGTTCGGCAACATCTGGCTCCAAAGATGTTGCCGAACTACTACTCCCAGCATGCCTGAGAATGCTGGGAGTTGTGGTTTTGCAACAACAGGAGGCACACTGGTTGGGAAACATTGTCTGTTTCCTAACTCAGTGTTTCCCAACCCATGTGCCTCCAGCTGTTGCAAAACTACAACTACCAGCATGCACTGATGGACTGTGCATGCTGGGAGTAGCAGTTTTGCAACAGCTGGAGGTCCCCCCCCCCCCAGTGAATGTACAGGGTACATTCACATGGGCAGGGGCTTACAGTGAGTATCAGGCTGCAAGTTAGCGATGCAGCAAATTTTGCGCGGCAGCTCAAACTCGCTGTAACCCCCCGCCCGTGTGACTGTACCCTAAAAACACTACACTACACTAACACAAAATAAAATAAAAAGTAAAAAAACACTACATATACACATACCCCTACACAGCCCCCCTCCCCAATAAAAATGAAAGCATCTGGTACGCCACTGTTTCCAAAATGGAGCCTCCAGCTGTTGCAAAACAACAACTCCCAGTATTGCCGGACAGCCGTTGACTGTCCAGGCATGCTGGGAGTTTTGCAACAGCTGGAGGCACCCTGTTTGGGAATCACTGGCTTAGAATACCCCTATGTCCACCCCTATGCAAATCCCTAATTCAGGCCTCAAATGCGCATGGCGCTCTCTCACTTTGGAGCCCTGTCGTATTTCAAGGCAACAGTTAGGGCCACATATGGGGTATCGCCGTACTCGGGAGAAATTGCCTAACAAATTTTGGGGGGCTTTTTCTCCTTTCACCCCTTATAAAAAGGTGAAGTTGGGGGTCTACACCAGCATGTTAGTGTAAAAAAAAAAAAATTTACACCAACATGCTGGTGTTGCCCCATACTTTTCATTTTGACAAGAGGTAAAAGGGAAAAATGCCCCCCAAAAATTGTAATGCAATTTCGCCCGACTACGGAGATACCCCATATGTGGGCGCAAAGTGCTCTGGGGGCGCACAACAAGGCCCAGAAGGGAGAGTGCGCCATGTACATTTGAGGTGATTTGCACAGGGGTGGCTGATTGTTACAGCGGTTTTGACAAACGCAAAAAAAAAAAAAAAAAAACACATGTGACCCCATTTCGGAAACTACACCCCTCACGGAATGTAATGAGGGGTGCAGTGAGAATTTACACCCCACTGGTGTCTGACAGATCTTTGGAACAGTGGGCTGTGCAAATTAAAAATTTTGTACAGCCCACTGTTCCAAAGATCTGACAGACACCAGTGGGGGGTAAATGCTCACTGTACCCATTGTTACGTTCCTCAAGGGGTCTAGTTTCCAAAATGGTATGCCATGTGGGTATTTTTTGCTGTCCTGGCACCATAGGGGCTTCCTAAATGCGACATGCCCCCGAGCAAAATTTGCTCTCAAAAAGCCAAATATGACTCCTTCTCTTCTGAGCATTGTAGTTCGCCCGTAGTGCACTTCAGGTTAACTTATGGGGTACCTCCATACTCAGAAGAGATGGGGTTACACATTTTGGGGGGTATTTTCTGCTATTAAGCCTTGCATACATGTGAAATTTGGGTGGAAACACACATTTTAGTGACATTTTTTAACATTTTTTTACATATGCAAAAGTCGTGAAACACCTGTGGGGTATTAAGGCTCACTTTATTCCTTGTTATGTTCCTCAAGGGGTCTAGTTTCCAAAATGGTATGCCATGGGTATTTTTCCTGTTCTGGCACCATAGGGGCTTCCTAAATGCAACATGCCCCCCAAAAACCATTTCAGAAAAACGTACTCTCCAAAATCCCCTCGTTGCTCCTTCGCTTCTGAGCCCTCTACTGCGCCCGCCGAACAATTTACATACACATATGAGGTATGTGCTTACTCGAGAGAAATTGGGCTACAAATATAAGTATACATTTTCTCCTTTTACCCCTTGTAAAAATTCAAAAATTGGGTCTACAAGAACATGCAAGTGTAAAAAATGAAGATTGTGAATTTTCTCCTTCACTTTGCTGCTATTCCTGTGAAACACCTAAAGGGTTAAAATGCTGACTGAATGTCATTTTGAATACTTTGGGGGGTGCAGTTTTTATAATGGGGTCATTTATGGGGTATTTCTAAGATGAAGACCCTTCAAATCCACTTCAAACCTGAACTGGTCCCTGAAAAATAGTGATTTTGTAAATTTTGTGAAAAATTGGAAAATTGCTGCTGAACTTTGAAGCCCTCTGGTGTCTTCCAAAAGTAAAAACTCGTAAATTTTATGATGCAAACATAAAGTGGACATATTGTATATGTGAATAAAAAAAATATTTGGAATATTTATTTTCCTTACAAGCAGAGAGCTTCAAAGTTAGAAAAATGCAAAATTTTCAATTTTTTCATCAAATTTTGGAATTTTTCACTAAGAAACGATGCAAGTATCGACAAACTTTTACCAATAACATAAAGTAGAATATGTCACGAAAAAACAATCTTGGAATCAGAATGATAGGTAAAAGCGTTTTAGAGTTATTGATGCTTAAAGTAACAGTGGTCAGATGTTCAAAAATGCTCTGGTCCTAAGGTGTAGAATGTAAGGGGTTAAATGTAAAAAAAAATATAAAAAAAATAATATATATATATATATATATATATATATATATATATATATATATATATATGTTGAAGAGCAGCACTCCCAAGCCGACTGTGAATGGGTGCAGTCAGTCTCAGGGACCTCGGTCCTAGGTCCAAAGGACTATATAGACGATGAAGGCGACCGCAACACTCCAAATCAATGTGCAAAAGGGTTTATTCCAGGATTAATACAGGCAACATTTCTGTGGCCTCATACCAACATTTTCAAGCGACAACTGAGTGATTCAGGGAGCCTGAAATAGTTACGCACATAAAAGGGCTCGTCATACATAATTAACAGTGAGTAATCTCATATAAACAGTGTACATGATAAAAATGTAAATAGTGATACAGTATAAGATGCCAAAAAGACAATATACACATGTGATAAAAGTGCATCGCCAATAAAAAATGACCATAGTGCATTAAAAACACATAATCACGTAATGGAAATCAAGAAAATCAGGTGGTATGAATAAAAATAAAGACGGGGTTTACCGCATAGAGAGTTTACAGTAAACAATAAACGCCATACAGTGATGTATGGCGGAGTGCAGCGGCGTCCACGCTGCTCCCAGTTCCGGGATGGTATCACCGGCCAATCACAGCATCAGCTGACGTGCAGCTCACGTAATTCGCGCATGCGTGACAGGGAATCGGGAGTCCCGTACACCCATATATGAAAAGGGCATAGGCATAGTATTATGTGCTAGTTATAGCATCCGGGCACAAGTAGTCTATTTAGTATACACATACATAACATGATCCAATAGGTGTGAAAATAAAAAACAGAAATAAATAAAGGAATACAAAAATAAGAAAAGAATAAATAATAACGTTGTATGCCTGGTCTTGAACCAACGACACTCGCATTCAAGCAACTCAGCACAATATCTCCCTACCCCATCACTTGCATGCTTCGCCACTATCTCCCAGGACTGGGTGGGGAGGCAGAAGAATCTTATCACATGGTGGAGTAAAATATCACCTAATGGGACAAGATGGTCATGCTGCAACATCACGGGGCCACATATTTATGTGTGGAAAGTGCTGCACTCTTATATAACAGTCATTCAGTGGGAAAGACAGCCACATATCAATGAAATAATAAAAATGAAAATAAGTATTATAAAGTTTATTGGACCATAGTGTGTAAACAGTGGTGCACAACAGCAGATATGTCTGTGATTGCCCGGTGTACCAACTCTATTTGGGGAAAAAAGTATATGAGAAGAAAATATAAAAAAATGAAAATAATGTTATACTAAAATAATGACTAATAGACATATATGATACATTAGTGTTAGACACAAAAAATTCTGCATGTTCTCCTCTGTTAGATAGCGCCCGCCATTGTTCCAATAAATATTCTAAAAAAATATTAAAAAGAACAAAATATCAGTAAACAATATCATTAATAACAAAATCACAACAGATAATCAAATCTAATGGGGACAGAATAATCAGAATAACGTGCCATAATTTAGGCTGTATAAATCTGCGGTGTGACCGTAAATTCAACATTTAGACCTTTTGGTCGCAAAGACTGAAGCTTATGTATCCATTTGAGTTCCCTCTTTTTTAAAAGACTAATACGGTCACCTCCCTGTTTTAGAGGAGGGATATGGTCAATTAGGATACATTTGAGGTCTTGCTCATTGTGATTAGCATCCACGAAATGTTTAGCCACAAGGAGGTCCATACGTTTTTTCCGAATACTAAATCTGTGTTGACTTATCCTGGTCTTGAAATCACATGTGGTCTCCCCCACATAGAGGAGACCACATGGACAGACCAGGACATACGCGACAAAATCTGAGCTGCAGGTTAAGTAATGTTTAATTCTGTAGATTTTACCTGTATCTGGATGTGTAAAGTTAGGGCCCTTAATCATATATTTGCAGTTTACGCATTGTCGTCAGGGGTATGAACCCCGGCCGGCAACGCTAAGGTACCTTTGTGGATTAGGTTTCAGAGACACATCAGATTTTACCAGCTTGTCTCTGAGGTTAGTACCTCGTCTGTATGATAATAGAAGGCGAATTTGGAATTCGGGGATATCTGGAAAGCTCTTTTGTAAAATACCCCAATGTTTATTGAGTATTGAAGCAATCTCTTTAGAATGGCCACTATATGTGGACACAAACGGGATACGAGGATTAGATTTTTTTAGGCTTGTTCTTAGAAGTTTGTAATATGTCCTGTCTGTTTAGGACTAGAACACGAGATCTGCCCTCATGTAATAGTTTTTGAGGGTAGCCTCGTTGTGTAAAATTATGGATCATCTTATCCAATGCAGGTTCAAGCTTCTCCTCCACCCCGATGATGCGTCTTGCCCGCAGCATCTGGCTGGTGGGCAGGGATCGCACCCTCAGGCGAGGGTGACAGCTGGAGAAATGTAAAATTGAATTGCAGTCAGTTTCCTTCACATAAAGTTCTGTACCAAGACGATCAGCATCAATCCTGACCAATGTGTCCAGGAATGATACTTCCGTCTCGGATGCATGTAACGTAAATTTAATGTTAGGATTTAGTGTGTTCAAATAAGCATGAAAAGAATGTAGGTGGTCCATATCACCCCCCCCCCCAAACCAAAAACACATCATCGATGTATCTCCACTACCCCAGCAATTTGCTGGAGGGGTGGGATATATAGACGCCATGGCTGTGCCGGAGGTCTGGAGATAAAAGGAATCATTAAACATAAAGTAGATGTTTTTAAGAATCAACTCCAGGAGGGAAATAATGAAATTAGTCTTGTGAGTGGGAAAATCTTGTTCCACGCTGGACCTCACAGCCTGCACACCCCCACCATGGGGGATGGAGGTGTACAGGCTCACGATGTCCAGCGTGGCAATAATGGCACCCAGTGTTAGTACAATGTCAGCAATTTTCAACAAAAAGTCAGATGTGTCACGTAAATAGGACCTCGCCCTAACGGCATAGGGGCGTAGAATTTGCTTCACAAAGATCGACAAGTGGCTGGTGATGGACCCCCGGCCAGACACAATCGGTCTGCCAGGGGGGTCCACCATCAACTTGTGGATCTTTGGGAGCAAGTAAAGTAAAGGTGTAATAGGGTGGGTAACAAGTAGGTAGTCATACAGTTTTTTGTCAATCAGGTTCTCACTCAAAGCATTGTCGAGGACGGTCTTAATTCTCAGACTTATTGCGTGTATTGGGTCTCTACTCAACTTGAAGTATGTGGCTGTATCACCAAGTTTGCGTTCCGCCTCCTTGATGTATTTTCCCCGATCCATGACCACGATGGCTCCACCCTTGTCAGCGGGTTTCACCACTAAATTGTGGTCATGGATCAGGGAATTGAGGGCCTCCATTTGATTTATAGTAAGATTATGAAAAGTACGAGATTTTGGATGTTCTTGTATGTGTGCAATTTCTTGCTTAACTAAATTGCAATAAGTGTCTAACGCACTATTAGTAAAGGTAGGATTAAAATGACTTGGTGAATGTAATTCATAGTCTGAGAAAAGAAAACTGTCCCCAACAACATCAGGTACAGAAGATGGTACATATTTTTGGCCCTCATATGGATGTTGGTGAAACCATACTTTAAGTTTTAAACGGCGAATGAATTGGATAAAATCCAATTCCAGCTGGAACCAGTCTGTGTTGGATTGTGGGCAAAAACTAAGTCCCTTGGCAAGTAAATCTAGTTGGTGATCAGAAAGAATGGTAGAAGAGATATTTACCGTAATCGGCTTGTTCATCTCCGTTTGGGGTCTGGCTTCCGTTGTGTTGACTTGTTTGTCCTCTGAGCTCTGGTTTGTACGGGAACGTCGATGGCGTCGACCGCCCCGACGGGTTGGTCGGCGTCTCTGTGTAGACCCAATCCTAAAAAAGAATTGTTATTAGCATTGTCCATATTGTTAGTATCATTAGGTAAAGTCTCTCGTGGTGAAGTAGTTGATGAAGTGTCCCTTGGTTTGCGCTGTCGTCTAGATTGTACTGCGTTGGATGATCCCCAAGTGTAAACTTTTCCCGTTGTATAGTCCGTAGTGTCCTTGTGCCACTTGTGGCGTTTGGTTTGTTCCAATTCGCCTATCAGTTTATCCAGAAATTTAGATTGTTTCTCCACCAGTTTGTCAAAGTTATCCTTATTAAAGGCAGATAAAGTTTATTCTGCCATAGCAAGATGTATGGATGTTGCTGAAATGTCCTTTTGAAGGAATTCAATATTCAACAAAATTAAGTCGAAGGCATATTTATTGGAAATTAATTCAAACGTAGAGCTATAATCCGTATCCGAACCGTATACATTATCCCGTGGTTGTGATCTAAGACCTCTAGATATAATCTGGGTTCGGTAGTATTGACATAACGTAGCAAGGTGCAGTTTCAGAGATAAGAGACCTTTTGATTCAAATTCGTATTGTCTTGACAGGTTTCTAATGGATGGCACTTGTAGAAAGGCAGCTGTGTCAATTCCAACGTCACAGAAAATTCTATCTATGTCCCCAGTAGAATAAGAAAACGTATTAAATGGAATGGTCGTACCGGTAGCTGAAGGTGGATCCATGATTGGTGGTGAACGCTCTGGTGACCAGGTTCCATATATAGGTTGAAGAGCAGCACTCCCAAGCCGACTGTGAATGGGTGCAGTCAGTCTCAGGGACCTCTAAAGCTCCAATGGGAGTTTACGGACAGGAAAGTGTCCATAGACTAAGCTTGCTCTACTTTAACTCAGGGTATAGAAAGAGTACATCTATGTGTAGTATTGCTATCCTCTGCCTTAACCAGACCTCAGCAGGACAATAGAGATGAAATCTGTCATTAAAATCCCTCACCTTCTAATGATAATGAGACGACTCTGCTGTGCTTGTCCTTCCTCTTTTGAGATATCTCTGCGGTCATCCTATATGGGAAGAAATAACATCTACTATAGCTTATCTTATCAAGATATCCTTACTGAGTAGTTTTCCTATCCTGGAGGAAAGGGGGGTGGTGGTTGGTGGTACATAGCAGCATATTTCCCATTTCAACGAGCCATGCATCCAAGCAAGCAAGCTGCTTATGTATATATCATCTTGATCCCTGGTGCATTTAAGATATGTACTGTACTCAGGAAGTGGAAATAAATTATCCTATAACATTGCAAAAACCTGTTTTTACATTACCCCAATAATTATCCAAACCAATGTTGCTTTAAAAATAAAAAAGTATATATATATATATATATATATATATATATATATATATATATATATATATATATGCGAATATGTATGTGTGTATGTTCTAGTTTAACTTCTAAATGGCTGGAGATATTTCAATGAAACTTGGTACAAATGTGCCTTATATGCAGAGCTGGCTCCACCTATAGGCAAAATAGGCAGCCACCTAGAGCGCCCTCTTGATGGGGGCACCGTTCTGCCCTCTGCAAAAAAAAGTTATTTCTGCAGGTCCTTAAAGCCACAAAACTGTCACTTACCACTAGTAAGGTGATTACATGAGAAGGGGTTTGTTACAGTGTGTCACCTCAGTAGTAAGGAGACTGCATGAGGAGAGAGTTTGTTACAGTTGGTCACCCCAGTAGTAAGGAGATAACATGAGGAGGAGTTTGTTACAGTGTGTCATCCCAGAAGTAAGGAGATTACATGAGGAGGAGGTTTGTCACAGAGTGTCACCCCAGTAGTAAGGAGATTACTTGAGGAGTTCATTTGTTACAGTGTGTCCCCCCAGTAGTAAAGAGATTACATGAGGAGGAGGTTTGTTACAGTATTTCACCCCAGTAGTAAGGTGGGGCATGTCAATGGAAGGAGTGAAGGGGCGGCAAAATTAGCTTTTGCCTAGGGTGGCAAAAATCCTTGCACCAGCCCTGCTTATATGTCAACTAAAAATATAAGATAGTTAAATTAACCCTTACCCACCCCCATTTGCGAGGGTCAGAGTTTTGTCTAAAGTCCCATGGGAAGCCATGCCCCTCCCACAAGGGATAAAAGGACAATAACGTTATTGTTATTTTTTCCTCTTCCACAAGGTTTAGGTCGGAAGACTGCGAAACATCGAGTACTCTGCTAGTAATATCATATTCTCAGGGGCATCGGGATATCCCAACACAGATGTTTGTTAATGTGTACAAGAAAACCATGGCTACATCTGTACATTAAAATCTATTCGATTTTGGAGTATCTATTTTTAGACATGTTTTTACCATATTTATTATTTATTTTTAGACACTTTTCATGCCTCACAATGGGTCAAAGCTTAGCAAGAAGGGCATGCAGCATAAAATGGGACAAAGTATGGCCAAATTGCTTTAAAATTTTGATGTATAATATTGATGCAAAATAAGCCAACCAATATTTGCTAAAAAATTGTCTAAAGACACTTTAAATTTATCATGCTGCACAAGCCAGTGTAAAAAAAAATGGACTGAGCTGTAATACCAGGTATAACCATAGGAGAAGAGTGATGCTGTCACATAAAGAATGCAGTATGTTTTCCAATCTCATTCAACTACTCAAATGTCAGTTTGTAATTCCACAAATCCAAGCAACACAAAAAATAATACATAGAGGTTACAAATAGTACTTACTGTTCATCCTAAGCTCCTGGTTGAAGAATATAATACCAAAAATACTGTGATACTTATCCAGGCGGAGCATTATGATAACAAGAAGGAAGGGAGATCAACTTCAACATATAGATCAATACCAAACCAGGAACAGTTGGTCTCTTTGAGTCCTGTTGCAGAATTAAACTTTGAGCAGAAGTATCAGCGACTGGACATTCTGTGAGCATTCACTAGTTTTTACTTGCGACTTGCACAAAATCTTCAACAATAAAGATACATAATAAACTGATATAAAGCAACCAAAGATAACATAGAGACTAGAAGAACTCCACATGACCAAACACTAATAGTCAACTCAGAACCATTTTCTGTCTTTAAATGGCCCCAGCATAGGAAGCAGATTTATGATATATTCCTAGTTCAGTTTGACTAACTGCATATGATTGTGTAATATCAAAAGCTACATGTGGCTGCTCATCTTCTCTTAATTTACTCCTGAAGATCCAGTTGGTTGGGCCTGAGGTGGTTTGAAGCCACCAGTTTACTTATAAGGCCCCTTTTAGTAGGTGCTTGCTGCCCCCACAGTCCTGGCCACTTGTGACAGGAAGATCTGGTAAACCTAATTCAATTTTGTGTTTCAAGTACATGTTCTACTTCCTTTCTTACTAAAACTGTGTGCTAATGCATCCCTTGGATGGTTCCCATTAAAATGGGGAAAAGACCAGCCTTGAAAGTGCTCCTTCTCTACCGGGAATAAACATATGCATATAAATTCTTGTGCAATTAAATAATCACCAAGGAATGCTACATACATCTTTCTGTATGAAGGCTACTGTTTAAAGTACTAGACAACAATTGTCCCCATCAAAATGGAAGTTGATGTTTGTAGTATCTCTCTACTCTGACTTGTACATCTTAGAACCACCATGATATCCATAAATGGCATATAAAAATTGTTGTCATTATGAGACAACCCCTATAAAGAGATTTTCTAATGATGACGTCCAATTTTAACTGTTTAATAAATAAACATATCTTTGTAAAAAAAGAAAATGTTTTACTACCTTTCTGGGGTATTTCATTCTTTTCTTCTGCTTTTTATGTAATCTTCATCGACCCATTTCCGGACCAGTGTACATTCTGTGACCAACTTCCTTAATATACACTCTAGCCAGGAATTCAGCCAGCTTTATCAACCTTCTACTATGTGGGAAGCTACTGTGCACGTAGTGGTAGGGTATAAAGTTAAGAAGGTGTAGATGGAGATAAGGTTTGCTGAAATTCTTGCTAGGGTGTACAACAATAAGAGGAAGTCAGTTACAGGAAGTACACTAAACAGGAAGCTGGAATAATGAAGACTACAGAGCAGACAGTTTGTACCAAATGGAGAAGGAAAGCACAAAAGACCACAGGAAGGTAGTTAATTTGTTAGACAGGTAAAAATAGGTTTCATCATTGTGTCAACCACTGTAGAGAGGACCAGTCACCTGTCTTGGCAAAGTTGTTTCTCATAAAGTAACAATGTCAGACCATCTTCTATTAATACTCTGTGTTGACATTACTCTATTATTCCTCCTGGAAATTAATGACTTAATTGACAATATTTGTTTATTATTTCCATTGTCAGTAAAGTGTGTTCTTTTATAGTATCACTCTATCTAATCTATGATGACAGTTCCCGACTATGCAGAAACACATCTTAGTAGAATCAACCAATTGAGAGTTTAGTCAAGTTGACACTGTGTTGCTAACATTTAGTCCAAGGACACTGTCAGGGCCATTTATAGAATTGATGAACTGTGAATTGTGTGTGTTAATGTATTCATACAATTCCAGGAGAAATAATGGATAAATAGCTTTAGAATTGTTATCTTATGGGAAGTATATACAAAGACAGACTGATAGTTCAAGGTGTTTTTAGGGGTAGGGGTCATGGTTTCCCATTTTCATAGTAAAATTATATTACCGTGATGAATTGAAATGTTCACAATGACAATCCTCATTCGTGTGAACATACTGAACCCATCTTATATAACAACAACATGTAATGAGTTAAGTAAACATGTTCCTCATTTTACATTAAAACCAACAGTAATTACTCAACTAATTTCTAAGCCTTAATCATTTTTATTTTATTATATTCTCCATTGAAGTCAGTTTCTATGTCTAGCCTGAATATCTTTTACATTTAATTTACCATTGTATACCATTTGGAAATCAGATCGTTTGTTAAAAGCATTTGCCTTAATTCAATTTAAAGCCTTTGTAAGCGTGCCAGGAACATTAATTGTACTGATAACAATAAGTTCTGGCCAAGTATAACAAATACGATTCATTCACAATAGCTGCTTAGCGTAAACCTGGCACAAATGATGAACTGTAAAAGTCCTGTAAATCACCAGCGGCCATGGTTTTCATCATGTCATTTACTGTGAACAAAAACAAAGAAATGTTTAAATATAGCAAAAAGTTACGAGCAGAATTTTGCTTACTAAACTTTTTGAGGGAGATTAACTTTAGACTGGTGTTTCATATGCCAGTCTAAACATAAATTTGCTGGCGTAAATATGTACTTAATTAAGAGGCATGCCCCTTAAAGTAGGGGGGAGGAGCAGTTAAGGCATGACGATGGATCCAAGTCACTGCACCACCAAAGTCCATTTAAATGTCCCTTTAGATGCTGCTGCCAGCAGTGCTTTAAAGGGTTAATAGTCAGCAGCATAGATTGACGCATTTTGGCTATTTGCAGTGGTCTTTGGCTACTGACATCAGCTGGTTGACCGTTGCATAAGCAACAGGATCATGGCAGGATCCTGCTCCAAAGGGAAGAGATTTTTCCTTAGAATATTGGAGAAAAAATTGAGTATAGAATATGTTCTTTTATGATGATAATAGTGTTCATAATTCATAACATTTAGACCTTCATAAAAGATCTGAGAATCTTTGCAAGTTCTACAGTCTCACCTGAAGACAAGCAAATACTATGGAATACAATTCAAATACTGAGCATACAATTTTTAAAGAAGAGAAATATGCATTTCTGTCTATAAGGGTGCTACAGAAAGAAAGATTTCAGTTTAGTTTGGTTGTGGGTGGGCTCCATCTTGTTGATATACATAAACTGATTGTTGGTATAACAGTAGTTGATTGTTTCTGTCCTCTCAGGCCTTACTTCACATTAATTGATTAATTATTTGATTCCTATCAATGTTCTCCCCATCACAGATAATGTTCTTCCCATAATAGATAACGTTCTCCCCATCACAGATAATGTTCTCCCTAATCACAGATAGTGTTCTCCCTCATTACAGATAATATCTTCCACATAATAGATAAAGTTCTCCCCATCACAGATAATGTTCTCCCTAATCACAGATAGTGCTCTCCCTCATTACAGATAATGTTTTCCCCATCACAGATAATGTTCTCTCCATCACAGATAATGTTCGTCCAATCAGAGATAATGTTCTCCCTGTCACAGATAATGTTCTCCCCCATCAGAGATAATGTTCTCCCCCATCAGAGATAATGTTCTCCCCATCACAGATAATGTTCTCCTCCATCACAGATAATGTTCTCCCTGTCAGAGATGATGTTCTCCCCATCACAGATAATGTTCTCCCCATCACAGATATGTTCTCCCCATCCCAAATTATGTTCTCCCCATCAAAGATACTGTTCTCCCCATCAGAGATAATGTTTTCCCCCATCATAGATAATGTTCTCCTCCGTCAGGGATAATGTTCTCCCCCATCACAGATAATGTTCTCCCCATCACAGATAATGTTCTCCCCCATCACAGATAATGTTCTCCCCATCACAGCTAATGCTCTCCCCATCACAAATAATGTTCTCCCCATCATAGATAATGTTCTCCCCAATCACTGATAATGTTTTCTTATTTTCTACCTGGTTAGTAAATTGTTGTTTCTTTCCTTCCTCTCAGTAAAATGGTGATACCAACATCCAGCATTAAAATGATTTTTAATTTGTAAAACTACCTTACTCAATTTTTCTATGGCTTTAAAATTTCTGGGGCGAAAAGGGGTGAAAGGGAACATGTCATCATTTTCATGCTGCCTGAACCATAAGTCATTGAGGCAGCTCTTGGTGGCTTCTGCTTGCCCTGCCAGCCTTGATTGATATATCTCTTGTTGTTTGGGTATAGATCTATCAGCCATGGCTGGCAGGGCTGGCAGAGGTTACTGGGGACCACCCTGTTGACATGTAGATAAGGCAGTATGAAAGTGATAATAGGTTTCTTTTAAGTAAGGCAGTTCATTTTGGAGGCTTATGCCCAAAAGTGGTTAGTTTATTTATGGTAGGGAACCATCGAGATGAGGTTGCTTAGGGTGGATGGGCTAACACAGTTTTATTAATATGTGCACCAACAACAACATCAAATTGTTATATATAGTAAATACAGCAGTGCTGCAATTTAAAACATTCCTTATATTTGATGCTTTATGTTCTGTGTATGATTGCTCAAGCTGTTGGCGTTCCTCACTGATTGGCCATTGTCCATCCTTGTTTGCCCCACGGTGAGGAGCATAGGCAGAGTACAAAAGAATTACTTCCCATATTACGAATTTCATCCTGTTGGCATCTTATGAAATCTCCCTTCTGTTTCAGTATTGCATGTGCCCAGTGTATCGAAATCAGATGGTGAGCTCCACTTTTGAGAGGTTTGGCTGCATCCTCTTTAGTTTCCATATTAGCACAATATAAATAAGAGATAATAAAAAAGTACTACTCTTAAGAAGTAGTAGCCATATTTAATGGTATCTAGACATTTCAAAGTCTGATAAAAGCTATGAGTCAACAGTCTGTCCACCCTGGATAGCATCCAGTGCTCTTTAGAGATGTGCAGATTGTCTGTGTCAGGAGGTACTAATTCATGAGTACTTGACAGCCCTTCAGAACTAGGAGTAGAAAGAAGATAAGTGATCCCCCTCCTGTTAATAAATCTGTAAATTAAAGGTGATGCCCAGGGAACATGTGTAACATGCATTTGCTTTGGTATTTAAAAAAAAAGTTTTTTTTGGGGGGAGTCACATTTAGGAAGCCCGTATGGTGCCAGAACAGCAAAAAAAA